>NW_020175684.1:2099108-2206072 GCF_003031525.2 Neophocaena asiaeorientalis asiaeorientalis | reverse complement strand
GTGTGGGGGGGGGGGGGGTGGACACAAATATTCAGTCTGCAACAACTCTCAATAAATTTTAGCAATTTGTGATATTATCATTATTTTAAATTTGGTCATTACTTTTATATATTATTTAATAAATTCTGTTATTTATCATGATATCAACTATATATGATATGTTACCATATATCAACAACTTTCTTCCATGATAATATCTGATGTACAGTAGGACTGGAAAAAGAAGTAGCACTATTGTCATGGCAGGTTGTAGGTTTGAAGAATAAATCCTTGAGTGTCTAAAATTGGCACTTTATCTTACTTCTTCATTTGATACAAGGTACCCTGACTGCTCATGGTATATCTACATGTCTGATGCCTTCCCTAGTGCCCAGAAAATTTACCCATGAACTGTCATGGGCTCTTTAATCTTCGTGTTGCCACTAAGACCATCCAACTTCTGCTACTTCCTAATCTACTCTAATCTACTGTGGGAATTCTTTCTTTCCATTCCAATAATCCTAAAGTCAGACTCACAGAGTAGGTGACTCTACACTATGTTTGCTTATATCCCTCACAGTCATTTTGGATCACTAAAATAATATAACTATATTCTGAGTGGCTTATATACAGAAATTTAATTTTCACAGCTCTGGAGGTTGAAAGTCCAAGATTAGAGTGCCAGCATGGTCAGGTTCTAATGAAAGCCCTCTTCTGGGTTGCAGACAGCTGACTTCTCCTTGTATCCTCACATAGCATAAAGAGCTAGCTAGCTCTCTGGCCTTTTCTTGTAAGGGTATTAATACTATTCATGAAAGCTCCACCTTCGTGACCTAACTCATTTCCCAAAGGTCCCACCTCCAAATACTATCACATTAGGTTTAGGGTTTCAACATATGAATTTGGGGGGGGGACACCAATTCTGCAGCTCACTGCAGCTTCCAAGGCACTTCCCAAAACGATGCTGCAGTATAGATACTACATGGTGATATTTCCTTATAACCTGTAATTGTATGAATGTATCCATATTTATTTCCTATTACAAACAATTCTCCAATGAATAGCCAAGAACACATTTTCTAGGAGTGGCTTAGGTAAAATGCAGATGTTCAAATTTTCAGTTTTACTAAGCATTGGCAAATTGATTTCTAGTCATAATATTTTCATTTCCAATTTCAATGTAAACTATATCAGGTTTTAACAATCTCAGAGTAGTTTCTAAGTAAATTCCAATTAAAATAAGGAAAATAATTTTGTGAATAAAAAAAGATAATGTAGGTATGGTGAGTGAATTAATGCAAGGTGTTTAATGTCAGGTTTATAAACTTAGATTTTGCTGCTAGGTTTCTGACTTATATAAATATAAAACATATAAAAGTGAGAGACATATTGTCTTGTAAAGTTGATGTACAATGAAAATGAAAAAGACAGATGTAAGAGTTTATTAACTCATATGTAGTAGCAAAAATCCAGACAGGAAATTAAAATAAGCTGGACAAATCGGTCTGTGCAAATGGACATGTGTTGAATAGGAAGGTTCTAGCTGATGATGGTGAAAGTGCTATTGATATTGAAGACTGACATTTATCAATATCTACCACATGCAAATGATGTTAGTCGGTTTTATATAGTGCTTTATTTATAGTATCTTATTACTTCAGATAAGGAAACTGAGACTCAGATATGCAAGAAAAAGAAAAGAAGGAATAAAATAGTTTTCTAGAATAAGGTCTATATGGTATCAGATAAATACTCTTGCCATTGACAGGGATGAAGATTTGGAGAAGAGGTTCAAGTCTGGATACACTGAATTCAGTTTCTGAGAGGATATGTTTTGTTAGTTATCAGAACATCTATTCAATTTCACATTGAATGAGTTCCCTTAAAGGATTTAGATATACCTATTCAGTTTTAAGCATTCTTATTGGAGCCGAAGTAAAATCATATTTACTTTAAGAAAGATTATACTCAGTTCAGTGTTTCTTATCAAAATACTAACAACAATCTAACTAGAAAATTGAGTGAAGAAAAAAAAAATGAAGCAACAGTAGATGGATAAAAATCAAAAAAAGTATTTAATATTTAAATATATAGAATTATGCCCTTAAAAAGAAATCACAGTTAATGCATTTTAGATGCACTTATATTTATAATTCACAGTCTTGATTTCAATGCAAAAAGCTGACTTTCAGAAAATAGATTCTCACTATATATTATGTCTGTAATTGGTACTATTCTTTCTACACTGTTAACTTTTTAAAGCCAAAATGTTATTTCCTAGGATCATTAATAATACAACATACCAAATTGTACTGTTAAATTCACTTAGCATGAAGAATTCACTAAAAACTGCAAACTGAGGTAATATTCTAAAGCTTCTTTTCCTTTCCATACCTGATATATATAATCTCAAAGGTTCATCTATTAATTCAGCCATCCATTTCTTTTGCTAATGATTCTTGGCACAGAAACTGTCACTTGAACAATATTTCTACTTAAAAATATGTAAACATACACAATTTTTTAGTGTTTGACTCATTTTTAATTTCTACATACACTTGCATTTTCTAGGCATTCTCAACCTGAACACCCTAAGATTTGCTGATCCTCAGATGGATGCTGCACTTTAGTTCTATCATTCAAATTAATGATTTTTTACTACATAAAAATTAACTTAATACAATTCCATTTTTTTCATTCTTTCTTTCAACATACTTATTGAGCCTATGCTTTATGCTATACACCTTCTTGGGTGGTGAAAATATAAAAATTAATAACACTATTTGCTTAGTGAGCTAAACGTTTACTAGGACAGACACTCAAACCATGAATTATGATACAATATCAAATTTTGAATCAGAGATAAACACAAAGTGAAATGGATACACAGTGGAGGAGAGAATTGAGTCTGCTGTAGAAGGAGTAAGAGTAAAGTTTAAAGCAAGATTCAATCTGAGATAGCAGAATCACAACTTTGTGTCATTCCTTCTCTTTCCAGTGTCTACCCTGCTGCCTCAGCCATGTGGTCTCAGATCAGGTCCCAACACATTCTCCCCACAAATGAATCATATGTGCAAGATATGATCTCTTTGTCACCTGTAGAGTGAGAAGCATGAAGAATGTAGATTGAAAGCACCAAGATGCCATAATAAATGAAGGTTGACTGTACCAGCCACTACAAGATATTAAGTAAGTAATGGGGAAGACTTGTGAAAATTGCTTGGAAACCTGATTGTAAAAATATATTATCAATAGAAAATTCACATGAAAGAGGAAATAAATATCAGTGGTTAATGTCTTGTAAGCAATAAGACATGAGACAGACATTTTTGAATGAGGCAGTGGGGTGAGGTGTTATCAGGAACCATGGTAGACGACCATAGTCATGAATCTTAAGCCCAGTATGATGTAGAAAAGGAAAAATGCCCTCTTGAAACTGTAAGACACTTTATTCTGAAGTCATTAGTGGCTGCTAAACATACATAAGGATTTTTGTTATGTAACATATCTTATTTTTATTATATAAGATTACTAAATAAATAGGAAGTTTGAAGTGAAGAGAAAAGGAACTGAAATATGTACCACATTTAAGGGATAAATTTATTTGCTGTTTCTTAGCAAATGAATGATAAATAGCAAATAATTGCTTCATCAGTTTTCTGTTATTTTAACACCTTTTAATAAATAAAAAATTATTTTCTTGTTTTTTGTTTTGTTTTGTAGATTTTATTGAAAGGAAATAGAAGATGGTTAAGAAGTCAAAGAGATGCTTGTGTGAGCCTTCTCCTTGATATTATAAGATATATATCTTATAATATATATGATATATATATATCTCCTTGATATTGTAAGAGCATGCAGAAGAATGCAAAATACATTTAAAACAAATTTGTGTTTCATTTCCATTATTTTATTTCTATTCAAGGAGAGTTGATTTGTAGATTTTAGAGAGAGAATCATGTAAAAGAGATGTTCCTGCAGAAAAATGTATAAAACCTTTGGCTATATCTGGTAGAAACTGATTTACTGTAAAACAAGAGGTCCAGACTGAGAATCAGGAGTCTTGGGTTTGATCTAGATACAATCACTAGTTACATTACTTACATTCAGTTATCATAATTGAAAAATTAAGAATTCTGAATTAAATCAGTTTTTTTTTTTTTTTAAGTAAATGCTGTGGTTTCAGAGTTTACAATCTGAGGGCTATTTGCATCCTGAAAGTGTTTCAGAAGACAGAAAAGGGTCTGAGAAACACAGGAATACATCTCAACTAATTGAGTTCAGAAACCATAACATGCTGCAGGGTATAAATTTTGGGTAATTTGCCTTCCTGGTGCCCAAAAAATAGCACCATATAGATGGTTTCTGAGTCCTGCCTACTTATTAAGTTCACTCCTAAGATGAAGCAAATAGCAAAAGCAGTTACTGGAAGTTGGAAGTCATTTTCAGGAATGTATTTAATAGGAATCACTCAAGTTCAATTTAGTAATGCAATTATTATTGTCTAAAACCTCCTTATTAGTAAAGAGCCAAAAAATTTTCCCATTATGACACAAAGGAAAATTAAATACTAAGATTTTATTACAAAGTATTTTATAGTGAAAAAAATGACACAGGAATGTATGGAGAATAATGTTTCCAACAACTGTGAAACAACCATCCAGTATTAACTCATAACGTTTCCATTATCTCTCTTCAACTATTAACAGATCAATCTTTACAGGTAAAATTTATGTCCACTTTGCTTGAATCTCTCAAACTTTTATATTCTTTTCTTACCAGAAACAATTACTATCAATAATTTTACATATAGCTATTCAGTCTTTATTTTTATATTTAATTATAAAATGCCTCTAAGTAGATTCAGGCACAAATGGAAATTTGGTATATGATATAGTAAGTCTTACACATTAGAGGGAGAAAAACAGACTCTACATTAAATCACAATGGGACAACGATCCTACTGCTGGGATCCTACTGTCTAACAGTCATAAATTCAAACTGCATTTTAATTGTGTATTTGAAAAACAAAGTTTTAAAACTATTTAAAATAAAAGTAAAAATTAAATAATATAGCTTATTTCTGCATTTGTATTTGGAAAGAAGTTATTAGACAATTTATGAAAAGCAAAACTCAACACAAATATTGATAACTGTGGTCACTTGAGAATTTAAAACTCAATATAGTTTTCTACATCGGTTTTATTAAAAAAAACACATCTACTGAAAAGAAATAATAGAAAGTCATGTAACACTGTATCCTTTGAATATTAATAATATCTTTACATAGAAAAAAGCTTCTCCTTTTTCATTATGTAGTAGAAAGAACTATATAGAATTGGTGAAATTCCTTAATCTCTCAGTTCTAGTTTCCTTGTTACCAAAGTAAGTCTAATAACATTAATTTCACCAATTCTTGTGAGGATTAAGTGAGATAACATGTGCATAGTGCTCCATATATCTTGGTTGTCTCACCCAGATGGGTGCAAAGCGCTGTTAAGAGCTGTAACTTCTATCACTAAAAGTTTCTGGAACTATCGATACATATTTGCTGCTTCTCCTCTGGAGGAGTCTGGGCTCCTAGTTAAAAATCAATGTGTAGTTTTTCAGGCCTGACAATAGGCAATTACAAAAAGTCCTTTCCTGGCAGGCCCCAATGGGGGAAAGCTGCCCTCCCCACAGTGACCTGGTGAACAGCTAATGCCTTGCAGTCTTTGAAGGAAGTTGTGGTCTAGGACTCAGAACCCCCCCTCTCCCCCACCTCCTCCCCACCAGTCACAGTGGTGATCTTCACAAATCTGCATTCCTAGCCCAACGGCCTTCACTCCTAAATCTCTTTATCTGAGGTCCACTTTAGGTGCCTTTGCCAGGAGCTCCTGGGGTGGGGGGAGGGGAAAAGGGAATGAGGGAAAACCCTGTTTCTACTTCTAGTCCTACTCCCCTGCCTTCTCTCAACTCAGGGTCCTGGCCGTAAAACTGCCACAGCCTTTTATTTGGGGCTCCCTCAACAGTGAGACAACCTCATGTCTGTGCTGATTTACTGGACTCTCCACTGGAGCCCTGTCCCTTGGGAGAAAATGGAACACAGGGAGCAACTGCTTTCTCTGGTTTAGGCTTTCTTTTTTTTCTTTTTTTTTGTGGTACACGGGCCTCTCACTGTTGTGGCCTCTCCCGTTGCGGAGCACAGGCTCCGGACGCGCAGGCTCAGCGACCATGGCTCACGGGCCCAGCCGCTCCGCAGCATGTGGGATCTTCCCGGACCGGGGCACGAACCCGCGTCCCCTGCATCGGCAGGCAGACTCTCAACCACTGCGCCACCAGGGAAGCCCCTGGTTTAGACTTTCTTACACTCTCAGAGTAAGGGATTAAAGGGTTAACTTGGAGATTTTTATGTTCTCCTTATTTTTCTGCCTCTCACCTCAGAACTCATGAAGTTATTAAAAACCTTCTAATTTTTCTTTCTATAATAAACCTTAGAACCATATTGTCAGGCTATGGAAATGAACATTCCGATAATACTAATTTTATAACAATAGCAGAGAAAACATTCCAGGAACAAGAAGTCTCTCTCCCTCTCATTCCTCATTTATCCGTAATTTATCAATCATCTATCTATTTACCTACCATCTAACTATCTCTATCTATATCTATCCACATACACATATAATTATTGATATTTTCCTTTAATTTATAACCTTATCTGTTCTTTCTGAAATTTCAAAATTTCTGTAAAGAATTTTACCATATTCTTAACCTTAACCTTTACTGTTTATAACACTAACACATGTACTATATGTGTGTGTGTGTGTGTGTGTGTTTATACTTGGAAAGAAAACTTATGAAATTTGGAATCAGAAAACTTTGATGTAAATCTCATATCACCTGTCTTACTTTACAAGGTTTTCATAGCCTCTCTAAGCTAGTTTCCTTATCTGAAAAATTGGAACAATGTAACCTTCTTTGAATAATTAAAGAATTAAATGAGAAAATGCAATCACAAAGTGCAACACCATGTAGGTTTAAGGTGTTCTTTTCATGTTACATCTTATATCCAAACATGTATCTCTTATAAAACAAAGAATTACATGAGTGTCATGAACATTTTCTGTAACGTTTTATCTCCTTGTAAATTACTTCATATCATCAACTCTGGATATCCTAAAGGTTTGGCCATAATCATGAATCCACTACTGTGTTAAGGCTGAAACACTCAGTAGAGCAAGAGTTCAAAAAAGGCAAGTTACCGGATTGCTCCAAACTTTGGTCAAATCACAGAGGGCTACAACCAATGATCTGTTTGAGACATCAATACTAATGAATAAAATAGGTAAGCCGACATGTATAGACGACTACCAGATTAAGTAACTGCACACATGGTTCTCAAACTATGTGCCAAGGCACCCTAGGACGTCACAGAAGAGTCACAGGCTATTTTAAATTTTTGAGAGAATCACAGTGATATTTTTTGAAACTATGCATATTACAGTGTTTAAGTTACCTAATGTCTTTCAGTTATAATTTTGTTTTTTGCCCACGAGACATGTGAAAAGATTACCGAAACACTAAGGTGCTCTGAATCAAGAAAGTTTGACATGAAAATTATCATAAAAATACCGTTTATTCAGGGATGCAAAGCTTTGGAGTAGTCTGGGCAAGGTTACTATTTTACACACAACTCAAATTATTTTTTTTCTTATTTCCTTACCTTTTTTTCTGACTCATCCTCTACTCCCCTAGTTCCTTACATTTTCATTAATCGTGTGTACAGGTCACACCAGTTGCCTGTAGTTTTTCAGATTAAAATGCCATCATTATAGACAGTAGTGTTATAGTATAATTTTTTTACAGACCTTAACTCCACTTGGTCAGACTCATCCTGTGATAATAGGTTTATCTGCTCTCGGGATATTTAAAAACATGAAAACCAGTCTAAAACTATGCCTTTTTCTTTTTGTTTTTTCTTTATCTCACCCCATTGAGGTCTAATTCTCTCTCATCAAAATCTGCATGTCTTTTCCAGTTTCTTTTAAATGTAACTTTTTTGTGCCGTCCTCTCCTTTATCATAGATCAGTGCTCCCACTCTCAAATTCCAACTTCAACTCAGTATTTCCTCTCAAAAAGTTCTCTCTTTACATATATATTTTCTAAAGATAGACTTTATCTTATAAAATAAGTCATTCTGTAATATTTTCATCTGTATTTCTTATTGCATTTATTTTTCTCATATATTATGTTGCTACTAATTATGATCATAAAGAAAAATAATGATAACCGTTGTAATATCTCTTCACAATAAATTACAGAAAACAGCCCAATCACTTTTCTAAATTATCTTTTTAACCAAGCTCAATCAGTGCATGCAAAAGAAATCTCTCTTAAATTCTGTAGCTATTGTATCTGTTCAATTTTTAAAAAATTTTAACATATTTTCTAGCCACATACCTACTTTGTGATTTGTTTTCCCCTCTACTAGTTGTAATAGATGGTCACTGTGTAGTTTCCTAAATGTCATATTCTAGTATTTCTTCAAACAAAATCTCTATTTATTTGCAAATGGAAATTAGATGAAGGATTTAGCCATTTAATAGCACCTTGTTCTATGTAACTGTCTAAACTATGAGGGGCCAACATTAATTTTTTTGGGATTTCAGTATCCTTGAATGATCTCAAATGCACTATTTAGAATTACTCTTAAAATTCTAAGGACACAAGTAACATGTGCTCTCTTGTCACCAAAGAAATGAGATCACAGCCACACATCCCTTGTTAGCTTATCCATGTCTATTTATCATCTTGATCCACCCCCAGCTTGCTCTCAGCTCATTGTACACCAGGCACCCAGTATTAGACACATATATCTAAAATAATTTTCTTGCTTCTTGTTAAAAAATGCATCACTGTAAATGCTTACTCAGAAAATGTGAGGTGGGGCCCAGGATTCTTCAATGAGGTATTTCAGACACATTCTGAAGGGCACTCAACTATCTACAGTATCCAGCTCTTCCACTAATAATGTCCCCAGAGTTCTCTACGCCAGGTAGACAAAGTCTAAGTAGTCCACCAACAAAGAGTAAACCAATCACCACAGAACAGATAGAGCAAATACGGTGAAGAACAAACATAGAGCAAATACAGTGAAGGAAAACATGGTATGACTTTTCGAAACTAACATGGTAAAGGTAGAGAAAAAAGTGGCCTCCTCATGTTTATTCTGTTCTTTCTTATGTACACTTAATTTCTGGTCTCATGTTTTCAAGGAGCTATCAAGACAACAAGACAAAATTAATTCCAATTATGGAAAAACTAGGACTGTTTACTTTCATAATGTAATTCTCAATCAACTGAATTTATTATCCAAAATGTAGTAAATAAAATCATGAATGTGGTAGAAATTTTTAACTGTATTTAATAGTATTATAATTACTATTGTCAATTGCCATCCATGTAACTTTTTGTTATTGTTTACTTCAGGGGACTACTCATAAAAGGAACCTGAGCTGCATTAAAATTTTTGTGTTTATTAACTAATGCTTTAAACACATTGAAGAATAGCAACCTATTTACCTTATACTCTACTTTATTATCCATGTTTAGATACAACTCTGCAGTAACTGAGATGCCACTCTTGCCACTACAAGCTGATAGTAACAGCATTACAATTTAAGAGAATAATATAAGCATATAAACATAAAACATATCACTAATAGCATCTAACACTCATCCTTAACAATAATATTAATATTACCGCTAATAATCCAGAGAAGGCTAAAGGTGAAAGAGAGGCATATTTGCACATTTAGGACAAGATACTTATATCCTCTAAGTTCCTATTGGTTTAATAGAAATCCACCAATGCTTGATATTTGAACTAATTATTTTTCATACATCTCCAAATTGATTAGCAACATTTGGAAGGGATAATGTTAAGCATTTAAAGATATGACAATGGAATTCCTGAAGAGAGTTCTTCCTTTCATAAGAATGGATAAGGATGACTGTTTTATTACACAACAGTTTTGTAACACATCTCTTACCTATTTATACAAGGAAATGAAAAGAAAAGAGCAAGTCTAATAATATCTTTTTAAACACTGACAAAATATTTTCCTTGAGATAAAACTCACAGAATTTATGAAGTTTGCTTAAGAGAACAGAATCAACTAACAGTACAATAAGAACAGTAACACATAAAACAAACTTTCTGTTAGCTACAAAACTGCTAACTCATGTTTGATTTCTTAGAGATTTATACATTTCAAAGTAATGTTTTGCCTTATAAGATACGATCAAATGTATTTTCACTGAAAAAGTAACAAGTTTATACCACACATACTGTGAAGACATATAGAAAGGCTTAATAATTTAAGGCAAATTACACATTAATTCTACTCTACTTTATTCCATGAATTAAAATCAACATATGGTTTTGTCTTAAACTGTGAAGGTTCTGTGTATTTCTATATTTCCTTTTCTTTTCAGCTGGAATTTTAATGAATTCGAATAAGCCAAGTGTGGGGAGACAAAGCAGTTTAAAATCTCTGGAAGTTTCAAAATTAAAGGCTGTTTTTATATATCATTAACTCTTCTGTGGCCACTGCCAATTGCTCAGAAGGGAGATTGTGGCAGAGCAAGAGTCTTGAGAACCCTTGTTTGTGGCAGAAGTATACAGTGCCAGCCAGACTGTTAAGGGAAGAGCATGAGATTCTGAAGAAAGCTGTCTGAGATCCAAACCCTGCATAAATACAGGTCTTAGTGGAACTGCACTAAGCAATTTCTTAAAAATGGCAAGGAACTATTTCTTATCTAATATGATAAAAAGGGGAGGCACTCCCAATGAGAAAGGAATATATTTCTCACCTGAGACACCTATTCTTTATTTTCTTAGAATGTTTCTAAGAAAATGACCTGGATACTGGATGGATAGTTCTTCAGAGTCTGTCAACTATTCTAGGAAGAAACATGAAAAAGAGGGTAGTACTGGGAAAATAAGAAAACGTACATGCAGTTCAAACTTATCTTTTAGTAGTAGCAAACTTTACCGCAAAGAGGAAGAAAATTAGTAGTCTCTTATTGAATTTGCACTCCAGTTCTTATATTTGAGCCCCCAGTTTATGACGTCACTGAGCTATCAGACTTTGGAAACTGCTTTAATTCTGCGAGATACAGTCTTGTATGCACAATATAGATAAATTACTTTTTTCAGAGGGATAGTAGATACAAATTTGCAAATATACACATTTCTCAGAGAATAAATTGTAAATATATAGCTGTTAGATTTCTTTATGCCTGAATGGACTTTGCAAGTCCCTCTTGGAAATGATTTTCTTAGTCTGGAAGCCCCACCATTAGTCTAAAAGAAATGCTGATTCACTACCATTTGTAGTTTCAATTAAAAGCACCAGATGATAGGAGTACCTTTATAGGAGCACCTCTATACATGTAACAGACCAATTAACTAAATTTGTAATAGTTTTAAATGTAGATTGTCATATAAATAATGGGAAATACACCAAAGTTCAAGCCATGAAACAGTGATTCTTAACGCTTTGGAGGTATATATTTCAACCTACTGCTAATGGGAATCTCGCAAACCAAAGCCACAAAATTGATGGGCAGGGATCAAGCACTTAAAAGCTGTTAGAGCACTCACCATCTAATGCTAAAACTCTCTTGCTAGGATAAGTTGGTCACAGAACAGGTTAGTTTCACACTAGGTCACCTGTCAACCTCAAGAAAATGTCTGTACAAGGAGGTACACTGCAAAATCCCACAAAACCGCCATCCAGCAGCACATCCCTCTTAGGTATTCATTTGGCTCCAAGAGGCCCAAGGCGTAGCTAAAGAAATGGAATCCTCAAGTTTCAAAGAACTGAGTGCACCACTTTCTGTGCACTTTCAGAACTGTGGTGTGGAAGCTGCAGGTATCTACAGAAATGACAAAGTCTTACTAAAATAACCTAGAATTACAATAGTCACTATGGGAATGTTCTAATTAGACAAGATTGTTCATTTAAGAAGTATACTTAAAAGCAAGGGCTTCCAAATCAAACAGAATGGGATACCTATTTTAATTGGCATGCAGAAGCTGTCAAAAGGCTTCAAGATTCCAAAACAGCTTCATTGAATGATTCACTGTAAAAGGCTAATAAAAAATTAAAGACCCAGGAGGTACCCAAAACAAGACTATAAAACTTACGTGACTGCTCCTACTCTCCTCTATTCGCTAAGGTACCCAGCCAGGTGTGTCTAGCCAGGAGTGATTAAGGGAGTTTTATAGGTACTAAAATATTTTATATTTATTAAATGCTTACAAATATATTATGTAAGAAAGTCTTAATAACCTCAAAGGTATAGATCAGGGCTGACATTTATACTAGATTTCATGTGTCAACTCTTTATCTCATTAGCAAGTTTTTACATAAAGTTTTAAAACTCACATCGCTAATACTTTTTCTTTAAAAATAAAATTCACAACTTATATAGCAAAATACTTCACTAAAATAAAAGTGAGATACATTTATATTGTTTTTCAACCTCTTTTAATTTGTTTTTAATGTTTTATGAAAACTTTCTTGTGTTAGTACATACAGATTTTACAGAAAATTTCTACTTTTCTGATCTTTATCCCACACCTAATCTTCTAAGAGAATAATTTGTAGTGATTTTGAACAGTTTATTCCCTATACCATATCCAGTGTCAACAAGACGGTGTATTCAGTGACTCTAAGATTATTTCTTATATATTTCTTTCTCTAAAATAGAACATCCAGGGGACTTCCCTGGCAGTGCAGTAGTTAAGACTTCACCTTCCAATGCAGGGGGTGCAGGTTCAATCCCTGGTCGGGAAGTTAAGATCCCACATGCCTTGCGGCCAAAAAACCAAAACATAAAACAGAAGCAATATTGTAACAAATTCAATAAAGACTTTAAAAATAGTCCACAAGAAAAAAACAGAACATCCATATTTTTCTCAGACCATCTTGGCATGGTTTTGTTTATTTGTTCTTTAATCTGCTGCTTTGATTTTCAAACTGTAACAAATGTGTGTGACAGAAAAGTATATTTTGAAACATTAACAATTATCCTTCTCCAGTATTTAGTTTCCATTGTTGATCTCCATTAGGCTATTCTGAGCTTCCTTTTTCTGAGAAATGATGTGACAAGATATTAAAGAGGGAAAAATCAGGTGTAGCCTGGATTTTTTAGATTCTTTCAGAAAAACAACAAAAAAACTTTTTAAAAAGATGTGGAAAGGTAAATGATCAATAAGAGCAAGGCCTCCCAGTGTGCTCTCCTCTCTCTCACCATCCTCTCCACATCTGACGGGAGAAGGGACGATTCAGAGGAGTAGTAGGTTGGGGAAGGGGACAGAGATGACATGTAGATATGCAACCTTAGAGAGATGGTGGTTTCCTGAACCACATCCTGAACTCAGTGATCACAGTAAATCCTATGTCCTCCAGAGGACGAGGGGCAACTGAAAAGCTATCAGATTAAAAAAGCAATGCAATGGAGAGCAAAGCTATGCTGGCCCTAAAAGAGAGCCCTAAGAAAACTGGGAATAGTGATTTTAGGCAAATTAAGATTTCAATACTCCAGTAAAATGAGGACTTGAAATAGTAATGACATTTTTTTAAAAGACAAAGAAGATTATGCTTCTCATTCTCTAGGCTTTAGGACTAATGTTTTCCTTATTATACAAGTAAATTAATCTGTTTCGTCTAAGTGAACTTGAATTCAACTGTTCTTTGTATCATTTATTTAAGTCTATTTTTCTCCTGTTAATCTGTCTTGTGTCAATTTTATTACTAGTCCAGCCACAAGAACTCAAGAGAGGTAGAATGAAAATTTCTTCTTCCCCAACAATCAAAGTTACTGATACTTTCTTCATCCTGAAAGACAGTAGTGCATTCACTGGTTAATAACTTAGATTAGGAGCTGGCCTGTAGGCTCGAATCTTAGCACCACCATTTACCAGCTGGGTACGTTTGAACAAGTTACTTAAACAAGCTGTTCCTAATTTTCCTTATCCACACAAGGAGGATATTAGTAGTGCCTACCTTATAGAGTTGCAATACTAAATATATTATTTAATGCGTATCAAGTGTTTAGAACAGTGTACTGTCTGACAAATATTAAATGCCCAATAACCATTAGCTATTAGACTGATCATTCTACTAGGTCTTACCTGGCTTCTACCTCTGGGGAATTCATAAAAATGACTGTGAGGAAGCAAATTCAATCTGGCCCTTGCCTCACGGCTGCCTCTTAAAACAGAGAAAAGTATTCCTTTCTCAACATAGAAAGTGTGTTTAAAAGAGAAGCTTCAAAGTACAAAAAAGGAAAAATTTCTTCTAGGTTCCAATCTACCCCAGTTTTATTTCCCTACTACAGTTAAAACTAAACTCCATCTAGAAAACCATTATCCCATCCATTTTAAATTTCAGGTAATAGGTAGAAAGGAATTCCCATCAAACCAATCCACGTCTAAATAGGATACCTGAAGTCTGATATAATATATCTTTCTAATATAATGCTATTGAAACTGAAAGTAAAAACCATTACACCAAAAATCTTCTTTCCTAATAAGTACTTTAATGTTCCAGATGTTATTGAGCCAGATTTTCATTCCCTATACCTCTCTAGAGCAGGAGTCCCCAACCCCAGCGCCAAGAATTGGGACACAGCAGGAGGTGAACGTCGGGCAAGTGAACGAAGCTCCATCTGTATTTACAGCCACTGCCCATAGCTTGCATTACCGCCTGAGCTCCACCACCCGTCAGATCAGCGGGGGCATTAGATTCTCATAGGAGCGAGAACCCTTCTGTGAACTGCGCATGCGAGGGATCTAGGTTGCGTGCTCCTTATGAGAATCTAATGCCTGATGATCTGCGGTGGAGCTGACGGGGTGACGCTAACGCTGGGAAGCAGCTGCAAATACAGATTATCATTAGCAGAGAGGTTTGACTGCACAGAGACCGTAATAAATCAATTGCTTGCAGACGCATATCAAAACCCTGTCAGTGAGTGGCAAGTGACAATTAAGCTGCATCTGGTGGCAGGCTTTATAGTGGCAAGTGAGTTGGTGTACTTCAACTGTACAGCTGCATCTGGTGGCAGGCTGTAAGTCAGAATCCGACACTTATTTTAGTCCGTGCGTGGCCCACCCATTATTTTCCATCCATGCCTCTTTCCCGCACTATGCACTTGTCTCAGTCACAGTTTTGGTAAGCGCACAAGCTAACCCCAGACAAAATGAGTACAAAACAAATGGCGCTGGAGAGCTTCTTTAAAAAGGGGGAAAGACCCAATGACGAGGCAGCAGAAGACTCTAAGACTGCCAACAAAAAAGGAAGCTGCATTTAAAAGAAAATACTGAGTCCTATTTAATTATGAGTTCATTGCAACCAGTGATTGACATTCTCCAAGCCCACTTTGTATAATATGTGGCAACCAGCTATCCAACGAAGCCATGAAACCTTCAAAACTGTTTTGCCATGTGGAGACCAAGCACCCCGCATTAAAAGACAAGCCTTTGGAGTTTTTCAAAAGAAAAAAACGTGAACACGAAGAACAGAAGCAATTACTGAAGGCCACCACTTCATCAAACGTGTCTGCACTGACAGCATAATTCTTAGTGGCTAACCACATTGCTAAAGCTAAGAAAACCTTTACTATTGGTGAAGAGTTGATCCTGCCTGCTGCTAAGGACATTTGTTGTGAACTTTTAGGAGAGGCCGCAGTTCAAAAGGTGGCACATGTTCCTCTTTTGGCTAGCATCATAACTAGACGAATTGATTAAATAGCAGAGGATATTGAGGCACAATTGTTAGAGAGGATTAATGAGTCACCGTGGTACACAATCCAGGTTGACACATCTACTGATGTTGACAACAGGCAACAATGCTTGTTTTTGTGTGATATATTTTTCAGGAAGATGTGCATGAGGATATGTTATGTGCACTTTTGTTGCCAACCAACACCACAGCTGCAGAACTATTCAAGTCTTTGAATGATCACATAGCAAGAAAACTGAATTGGTCATTTTGTATCAGTATATGCCTGGGTGGAGCGGCTGCCATAACCGGATGGCTTTTTGGTTTCACCACTTGGGTCAAAGAGGTCGCTTCTGAATGTGAGTCTACGCACTGTGTCACCCATAGAGAATGCCGGCTAGCCGAAAAATGTCATCTGAACTTAACATTTTCCAGGATGTCATTAAACTTATCAACCACATTAAAGTACATGCCCTTAACTCACGTCTGTTCGTGTAGCTCTATGAGGAGATGGACCCAGAGCACACACGTCTTCTCTTACACACAGAAGTGAGATGGCTTTCTAAAGGTAGATCACTGGCCAGAGTTTCTGAGTTACGAGAGCCACTCCAGAGATATCTATTAGAAGAGCAGTCACCATTGGCAGCACATTTCAGTGACAAAGAATGGGTCAAAAAACTTGCTTACTTGTGTGACATATTCAACCTGCTCAACGACTTCAATCTGTCACTTCAGGGGAGAATGACAACTGTGTTCAAGTCGGCAGATAAAGTGGCTGTATTCAAAGCCAGACTGGAATTATGGGGGTGACGAGTGAACATTGGGATTTTTGACATGTTTCAAACATTAGCAGAGATTTTGAAAGAGACTGAGCCAGGGTTTTCTTTCTTCCAGCTGGTGCATGATCACCTATCTCAGCTTTCGAGAGTTTGAGCATTACTTCCCAACCACAAAAGTCCCCTGAACTGGGAAGGAATGGGTCCACGACCCATTTGTGAATAAGCCAGGTGAATCAACTTTGTGCTAGAAGAGGATCAAGTGCTTGAGATTGCAAATGATGGTGGCCTTAAACGTATGTTTGAGACAACTTCAGACCTCCATATGTTCTGGATTAAAGTCAAGGCGGAATATCCTGAGATTGTCACAAAAGCACTGAAAAGCCTGCTTCCATTTCCAGCATCCTATCTTTGTGAAGCAGGGTTTTCTGCGTGACAGCAACCAAAACGAGATCACGGAGTAGACTGGACATAAGCAACACACTTTGGATGTCACTGTCTCCCACCACCCCCAGATGGGACCATCTAGTTGAAGGAAAAATGCTCAGGGCTCCCAATGATTCTGCATTATGGTGAGTTGTATAATTATTCCATTATATATTACAATGTAATAACAATAGAAATAAAGTACACAATAAATGTAATGCATTAGAATCATCTAAAACCATCCTCCCCATCCCCAGTCCGTGGAAAAATTATCTTCCACGAAACCGGACCCTGGTGCCAAAAAGGTTGAGGACCGCTGCTCTAGAGGATTACGCACACCACCACCTATAAATGGCTTACTTGTGCTTTTGGTGAATAATTATACTCCTCTGTCTAACTGATGACATCTCAGTCTTGTGACTTGCTTTAGCCCATGAGATTTGACTCATTAAGCTTTATGCCATAGTTATATGTTAAATTAGAGCAGAAGATATCACTAGAATTGCACGGTTTAACTCACCCTCTTAACTACTTTCCCTTTGCCACAAAAAGGGGGTGTTCTTCAGGTTGAATCTTGGAATGGAGACAATTTGAGCTAAACTGAGTCAAAGCTCATGTCTGATCATCTATAATGTGAACAAGAAATGTGTCATTATAAGCCACTTAGATTTTGGAGTTGTTTGCTAGGTGAATGATAGAACTGCTAAAATGAAAATCAGAGAAGTTCCACATTTCTCACTGTTCCAGACCAGGATACAGGGGTTCTTACTTTAATTCACCATACTTTTACTAGGTTTATTCTGAATTGTTAGAATGGTTATTTCCATTTTTTGCCTTAGTACTGAATTTTTTGGATTGAAGAGACAGAAAATCTAAGCCAAACGTACTTTGAAAAAAAGTGGGTGGAATTTATTGGTATACATAACTCACAATCCATGAGCTTCAAGCAGAAGTGAAATCTGAGATTCAGATAGTTTCCCCAGGACAAATTCTTCTCTAATACTATTCTGTTCTGGATTCATTCTCATTCTCCATGTGGTATCTTGGTAGCTGCCAACTACTCTTGGCTCATATTCTCAGAAGTACAATTACAATTGTAATAGTCAATCTTTGAATGCTTTCAATGTGCCAGACAACACTGTAAGGAATTTATAAGAATTAACTCATTTCATTTTTGCTGTTATTCCATGAAATAGAAACTAATAGTATCCTTATTTTACAGATAAAGAAATAAATGCATAGATATTAAGGTGCCTCATAATAGCTACAATTAATAAAGACCTAATAGAAAAAATTAAATTATTACAAAAGTATTTAAACAGAAGTCTTTTTTTTTTTTTCTTTTGCGGTACGCAGACCTCTCACTGTTGTGGACTCTCCCTTTGCACAGCACAGGCTCCAGACGCGCAGGCTCAGCGGCCATGGCTCACGGGCCCAACTGCTCCACGGCATGTGGGATCCTCCCAGACTGGGGCATGAACCCATGTCCCCTGCATTGGCAGGTGGACTCTCAACCACTGCGCCACCAGGGAAGCCCTAAACAGAAGTCTTAAATGTCATTTTCAACAATCCAAATTGTGTCATAATCCTATCATTAGTTTAACTTCTATGTTAAATAATACTCTAAATTTCCACAGCTGAGATGTATGTTTTCTATTTAGCTGCATAGAATTTTTTCACCTGAAGAATATATAAACAAATTGATGGGGAAAAGTCTTTCCTCAGAGAAAAATAAGGGTATTTGTATTAGATGAAATATTATATATGCAATGTCAAGAAGTTTTAAGCATCTGAGATATTATGCTTCAAGTTAGCCTGCCAAAGATTTGTGGATATGGAGAAAAAACATGACATTCCTGGTTCAACTACAAAGAACTTTGTTATGACATAGAAGCAGCATTAACTTTGTATTCTCAGAAGTTCCATTTGTCCCAAAGGGGTGAGACAGACCAGTCCAAGTGCATCATGGGAATTTAGGCTTAAAATAAGTGGGTCAATCATTGGCTTATAAAAGCTATATAGTTAGTCCTTCTACATTGTGGGATTTACCAGTAAATCAGAACATAAGAAGACACATTTAACAAATTGCTAGTTTAAGTTCACATTAATAATTAACTAGATAAGTATCTAGAAGGGTATTATCATTAACATCATCATCATCATTTTTATGAGAGATTTTATGAATAGAAGTTATACAAAATATTATAGAAAATTTTGTGTCTGATTTGGGTGGAAAGGCAAGTGTTACATGCTGTTAAATATAAAAAAGTTATTTTATAAAATTAAGACACAAGATAGTCCCATTACTAATATTCAAAATCAAACCTAGAAAAAATTTAAAGAAATAGGCTGTCACATTTATTGACACTTAAAATCCAGTTTCCTAGTTTAAATTTATTTTCTTAAGTAGGAGACAAAGAACATACTTTTGTTGTGGTCTGAATCCATAGATCTTCTTCGCCATTATTTTTGTGCTTACTCTAAGGCTCTTTTCAATACTGTAGTGCCTCTTACAGAGATGCTGTTCCTGATAATTTATAAACTTGCTAAACTCAATTAACCATGCTTCCGTTAGCAGATTGAGCTACAGTCAAAATGGCATAATACTTAGGATATCAAAAGTATCTTCCTTTAAAACTTGCCTGTGGACAATCTTTCCCATCTCAGTTAATGGTGACTCCAACTCACTCAAAACGTCCTGAAGTAGAATTCTTTGTCTTTTTTTTCTCCTGCATCACACATTCAATACGTTGCAAAGTCATTTTAGTCCTAAATAATATCCAGAATTTAAGACCTTTTCCAATTACAGACACCATTCTCTCCTGCCTAGAAGCCAAAGCCTCCTAACTGACCTCCCTGATCCTACCCTTTCCAATGGTCTATATTCAAGAAAGCAGCCAGAATAAAATGCTTTTAGAATACTATGATCACATTACTTAAATCCTTCCAGCAGCTTCATGTTTCACTCTGGATAAAAAACAATGCCATTTAAATGGTTCCAAAAGCATACATATTCTAGACCTATATTACATCACTGTCCTTTCCTTCAACTTCCTACTCTTTCTTCTGTTCTAAGCTCTTGACAGTCAAGGGAAACCTGTTCCTCACATTCTTGGTACTTTCTACTTCTATTGCCTGGAATGTGCTTTAGTCATTCATTTGGGCTATCTTAAAAAATCTATGTATAGAATGAAATGGGGATAAAAATACTGGGTAAGCAAAGGATGGCTTTTGGTGGATACTATTTTTTTTTTAACTGGACTTGAATGTTGGAAGATATGGGGCTGAGTCTGCTGGCAGCTATTGGGCCACTACACAGACATGAGAATAAACCACTTTGGATAAGAGTAGAGCCAAGAGTTAGAGAGAAACCAGATCTTAAGATTATAGTTTGAGCTCCTGTATTTACTGCATTAAAACGTAGTGAATAAGGGTTTAATTAATTAAACCCTTAATTCAACAAGTAGTTTAGGTGGCGTTTATATTTATTTCATAATTTAAAAAAAACAAAGCTAACAAAATAAATTCAAATAATAAAGTATTTTCATAAGTATTTCATTTGTATGTTATCTTCTATGCTGATGTTAAAATTTAAGATGAACATCAAGTAGAAGTTAACATTAGATAAAACATGTATCATTTCTAGTTGACAACTATCCGCAAAGAAAAGGTAGATTCAACTACATTCTGATAATTGGACAAAAATAATTTATTCATTTCCCAAGTTAATTCAAGATAAGGACTGCTGCCTTATAAAATTAAAGTGGAAAGTCTTAAAATTAATATAAGAACTGGGTGGAAGTATAAGAACGGGGTGAAAGAATGAGGAATTGAAACCTCTGGTGAATATGAAGTTATGTTAGGATTCTTTACCTTTCAAACAACTAGAAACATGGGAAAAGTTACTATGGTTTCAAAATTTAATATTAAATCTTAAAATGAGGGAATTTGCTACATTTCAAGAACAAAATGTAAATAAAAGGGATATATCAAGTAGGAATTCAAATCTCAGTTTTTCAGTGAACGTAAAAGATTAAAATATGAACTTTGAAAAAAGGAGGGGGGGATTAATACCATCAAAGAAACAAGATAAAATCTATGATTTAGGAGAGGTTAGGAATTGGAAAAGAGATTATACACAGAGCCAAGTGCCTTAGTAGATTGTCCTACACATAAAAATTATTTAAAAATCAGGAAGATGAAATAAGAACACATTAATTAGATAAATCATGAAAGGACCTAGAATTTAAAGATGATTTCTGAAAGAAACAGAGGTTTAGCTTTCAGTAAAAAGAACACTGAGCTGAGAAAAAAAGAAGTGAGATGCAAGATGCAAAGGTAAGCAAAGACACTGCCAAACAGAATGATAAAGATAAAAAAGTGTTGAGCGTTGACAATTACATACACTAATTTAAGTGCAGAAAATAATTAAAAGACAGGTAGAAGTAAAATAATAGCTTCTTTTCATTAGGGATGGCAGGAGGGCAGAAATCTGTGTAAAAATATAGAAGTAAAAAGTAAACCATTCAAACAGGAAGAAATTTAAAAATTGGGAAGAGACAACCACAACCACATTGACTCCCCCAAAATATAAAAATGATTGAAAGTAGAAGCTGAAAAAACCCACAAAATTAGAAGACTCAGAATACGTTTGCAGTAATTAGTCTAATGATCAGTAACTATGATATATGTAAGGACTTGGTTTAGGTATTTTTAAATGCAGCTATAAGCATCTCCAAAAACATGATGATATAGTAAAACTGGATATGAATGCATAAAAATTAACAACCGAACTCCAAACTGACAAAAAGATGGTGTCAAAATATTAATATCAGAGAAAACAGATTATAAAATAAAAATGTTTTATGAGATCTAAATAGTCACTATTTAATCATAAAAGTGACAAAAATCACTAAGAAAATAACACCATAAATGTTTATACATTTCACTTAATCTGTAGACTGATGTATTAAGCAGAAAATGAAAGAGTAGAGACAGAGCGAAGGAACGGACATATGATTCAAATAACATAGTATAAGCTTAGTCTAGTACAACAGTCACTTAAAAGCATACTTTTCTAGCAGACATAATACATTAAAAAAACTTAATCAATAACTATACTAAAGAAATATATGTATAAAATATAATAAAAAATAAAAATATTTAAAATATTTTTATTAAAATAAAAATATTTAAAATAAAAAAATAAAAATATTTATTTTCACATAAAATATATGTGAAAATACAAAATGATAATATATGGTCACATTTCTCTAAACATATTAAAATAAAATAATATTAGAGAGCAAAACCAAAAACATTAAAAGAAATCTAATTTTTTCAAGAATTAGAAAATATAGTGCCTGCTACTCCATAGTCAGAGATAATCACATTGCATGTTTATAAAATATTTAAAACTAAACAGCATATGAAATACTGCATTCCCTAATTATGATTTGCAGTTAATATACTAAATGGATGGAAATTTATAGGTTCAATATAAAATTTGGAGCCAGATATTTTCTGAATTCCAAAAAAAGGTATTTCAGTTAAAAAAATAGAAAAATGGCAAAACTGAACAAAAATAACAAATAGGAGAAAAAAGAGAAGAACAAGATATAATGGCGATAATAAAGAAAAAACTGAAATAGTTTTTTGAAAAAAATTAATACCAAGAGAAAACCTCAGGAAAGAATATTCTACAGCAAATCGAAAACACACTTAAATAATGTGAGAAATTATAAAAGAAAACAAATAACCAATGTGGAAGAGAATAAAGTAATACACTAAATTTATTCCAATATTCTAAAAGAAATACTAAATTCTCAATCTTGGAAAATATGAATTACCAAAATTATTTAAAACATATATACCTGAAAAACTTAAGGAAAATGAAACCTAAGTCCATAATTTTCCCACAATTCAGGCACAGTAAGGGCACCACCCGAAGGCAATTTAAGCAGAAAATGAAAGAGTAGAGAGAGCGCGAAGGAATGGACATATGATTCAACAACTCTTTAGGCAGTATGTATTACCTATCTTATACTGTCTATCTTACCAAATGGAAAAGGAGGGCAATCTATAAGAGCATTCATACTAACAACATAGTATAAGAACTTAGAAATATAAACTTATCTCATTAAAATGTAAATATCTTGGATAAAAATACTCCCTAACTAAATCCGTATGATTGAATTATATATGTGTGCATTTGTGTGTAATATAAATTCAACATGTGTGCATGTATATGTTTAGTGTGTGTGTGCACGTGCCATATATCTTCTCATCATTAGGATTATCCAAAAAAAGCAATGACGTTTTATCATCAGAACATCTGCTAACATAATGCACTGCATAAATTACAGGAGAAAATAATTATCTCAATAGATACAAATGTACACTTGACATTATTCTACTCTAATCTATAATAAAATAATTTTAGATCACTTTAAAAGATTTTTAAACATTTTACTATGGGTAAGTAATAAATTCCACAAAATAAATCACTAGAAAAACATTAGAAGCATTTTCTTTATAAGTATGTATGAAAAAAGGGCTACTATAAAGTACTTTATTCAAAAGTATAATATAGACACTAGGTAGTACAAAAGAAGAGTAATAAAAAAGCAGAAAAACTGAAAGAAATAAAGCAAAAACACTCTTGTTGGCAAATGTTAAAATGCATACAGATAATTCTTAGAGACTCTACAGAAAATATTTTAAGTAAGACAAGGATAGCTTCAAGATGGCTGAAGAGTAAGACATGAAGATCAATCTTCCTCCCTACAAATACATAAAAAATGCATCTACATGTGGAACAACTCCTACAGAACACCTACTGAACGCTGGCAGAAGACCTCAGACCTCCCAAAAGGCAAGAAACTCCCCACGTACCAGTGTAGGGCAAAAGAAAAAAACAGAGACAAAAGAATAGGGACGGGACCTGCACCTCTGGGAGGGAGCTGTTAAGGAGGAAAAGTTTCCACACACTAGGAAGCCCCTTCACTAGCAGAGACGGGTGTGATGGGAGGGGGGAGCTTCGGATCCATGGAAGAGAGCGCAGCAACAGGGGTGCAGAGGGCAAAGCGGAGAGATTCCCACACAGAGGATTGGTGCCGACTGGCACTCACCAGCCCAAGAGGCTTGTCTGCTCACCCGTCGGGGCGGGCGGGGGCTGGGAGCTGAGGCTCGGGCTTCGGTCAGATCCCAGGGAGAGGACTGGGGTTGGCTGCGTGAACACAGCCTGAAGGGGCTTAGTGCACCACAGCTAGTCAGGAGGGAGTCTGGGAAAAAGTCTGGACCTGCCTAAGAGGCAAGAGAATTTTTCTTACCTCTTTGTTTCCTCGTGCGCGTGGAGAGGGGATTAAGAGCGCTGCTTAAAGGAGCTCCAGAGACCGGCGCGAGCCGCGGCTAAAAGCGCGGACCCCAGAGACGGGCATAAAACGCTAAGGCAGCTGCTGCCGCCACCAAGAAGCCTGTGTGCGAGCACAGGTCACTATCCACACCTCCCTTCCGGCGAGCCTATGCAGCCTGCCACTGCCAGGGTCCCGGGATCCAGGGACAACTTCCCCAGGAGAACACATGGCGCACCTCAGGCTGGTGCAATGTCACGTTGGCCTCTGCCGCCTCAGGCTTACCCTGCATTCCGTACCCCTCCCTCAACCCCAGCCTGAGTGAGACAGAGGACCGTAATCAGCTGCTACTTTAACCCCATCTTGTCTGAGCAAAGAACAGACGCCCTCAGGTGACCTACAGGCAAAGGCGGGCCAAATTCAAAGCTGAAAGCCAGGAGCTGTGCAAACAAAGAAGAGAAAGGGAAGTCTCTCTCAGCAGCCTCAAGAGCAGTGGATTAAATCTCTACAATCAACTTGATGTACCCTGCATCTCTGGAATATCTGAATAGACAACGAATCATCCCAACATTGAAGTGGTGGATTTTGGAGAAACGATATATATATTTTTTTCTTTTTTCTCTTTTTGTAAGTGTGTATGTGTACAAATATTTGTGTGACTTTGTCTGTAAAGCTCTGCTTTTACCATTTGTCCTGGGGTTCTGAGTGTCCGTTTTATTTATTTATTTATGTTTTAGTATAGTTTTTAGTGCTTGTTGTCATTGGTGGATTTTTGCTTTGGTTGCTTTCTTCTTTCTTTTCATTACTTTTTAATTTTTTAATTTTACTTTACTTTTTTCTTTCTTTCATTTTTTCTCCCTTTTCTTCTGAGCCATATGGCTGACAGGGTCTTGGTGCTCTGGCCGGTGTCAGGCCTGTGCCTCTGAGGTGGGAGCGCCGAGTTCAGGACATTAGTCCATCAGAGACCTCCTGGCTCCGTGTAATATCAAACAGCGAAAGCTCTCCCAGATCTCCATCTCAATGCTAAGACCCAGCTCCAGTCAATGACCAGCAAGCTACAGTGCTGGATACCCTATGCCAAACAACCAGCAAGACAGGAACACAATCACACCCATTAGCAGAGAGGCTGCCTAAAACCATAATAGGTCACAGACACCCCAAAACACACCACCGGACGCAGTCCTGCCACAAGAAAGACAAGATCAAGCCTCATCCACCAGAACACAGGCACTAGTCCCCTCCACCAAGAAACCTACACAACACACAACCAAACTAAGCCACAGGGGGCAGACACCAAAAACAATGGGAACTACAAACCTGCAGCCTGTGAAAAGGAGACCCCCCAACAGAGTAAGTTAAGCAAAATGAGAAGACAGAGAAACACACAGCAGATGAAGGAGCAAGGTAAAAACCCACCAGACCAAACAAATGAAGAGGAAATAGGCAGTCTACCTGAAAAAGACTTCAGAGTGCTGATAGTAGAGATGATCTAACATCTTGGAAACAGAATGGAGAAAATACAAGAAACGTTTAACAAGGACCTAGAAGAACTAAAGAGCAAACAAACAATGGTGGACAACACAATAAATGAAATTAAAATTTCTCTAGAAGAAACCAATTGCAGAATAACTGAGGCAGAAGAACAGATAAGTGACCTGGAAGATAAAAGAGTGGAAATAACTACTAGGACATTCCACCCAAAAACAACAGAATACACTTTCTTCTCAGGTGCTCATGGAGCATTCTTCAGGATAGATCATATCTTGGGTCACAAATCAAACCCGGGTAAATTTAAGAAAATTGAAATTGTATCAAGTAACTTTTCCAACCCCAACACTATGAGACTACATTATCAATTACAGGAAAAAAAATCTGTAAATAATACAAGCACATGAAGGCTTAACAATACACTACTCAGTAACCAAGAGATCACTGAAGAAATCAAAGAGGAAATCAAAAAAATACCTAGAAACAAATAACAACGAAAACACGATGACCCGAAACCTATGGGATGCAGCAAAAGCAGTTCTAAGAGGGAAGTTTAGAGCAATACAATCCTACCTCAAGAAACAAGAAACATCTCAAATAAAAAACCTAACCTTACACCTAAAGCAACTAGAGAAAGAAGAACAAAAAAACCCCAAAGATAGCAGAAGGAAAGAAATCATAAAGATCAGATCAGTAATAAATGATAAAGAAATGAAGGAAACAAGAGCAAAGATCAATAAAACTGAAAGCTGGTTCTTTGAGAAGATAAACAAAATTGATAAACCATTAGCCAGACTCATCAAGAAAAAAAGGGAGATGACTCAAATCAATAGAATTAGAAATGAAAAAGGAGAAGTAACAAATAACACTGTAGAAATACAAGGGATCATGAGAGATTACTACAAGCAACTATATGCCAATAAAATGGACAACCTGAAAGAAATGTACAAACGAGAAATATAGATCAATGGAACAGGATAGAAAGCCCAGAGATAAACCCACACACATATGGTCACCTTATATTTGATACAGGAGGCAAGAATATACAATGGATAAAAGACAGACTCTTCAATAAGTGGTGCTGGGAAAACTGGACAGCTACATGTAAAACAATGAAATTAGAACACTCCCTAACACTAGACACAAAAAGAAACTCAAAATGGATTAAAGATCTAAAGGTAAGGCCAGACACTATAAAACTCTTAGGGGAAAACATAGGCAGAACACTCTATGACATAAATCACAGCAAGATCCTTTTGACCCACCTCCTACAGAAATGGAAATAGAAACAAAAATTAACAAAAGGGACCTAATGAAACTTAAAAGGTTTTGCACAACAAAGGAAACCATAAACAAGATGAAAAGACAACCTTCAGAATGGGAGAAAAAACTTGCAAATGAAGCAATGACAAAGGATTAATCTCCAAAATTTAAAAGCAGCTCATGCAGCTCAATATCAAAAAAGGAAACAACCCAATAGAAAAACAGGCAGAAGACCTAAATAGACATTTCTCCAAAGAAGATATAGATTTCCAACAAACACGTGAAAGAATGCTCAACATCACTAATCATTAGAGAAATGCAAATCAAAACCACAATGAGGCATCACCTCACACTGTTTAGAATGGCTATCATCAAAAATTCTAGAAACAATAAATGCTGGAGAGGGTGTGGAGAAAAGGGAACCCTCTTGCACTGTTGGTTGGAATGGAAATTGATACAGCCATTACGGAGAACAGTATGGAGGTTCCTTAAAAAACTAACAAAAGAATTACCATACGAACCAGCAATTCCACTACTGGGCATATACTTTGAGAAAACAATAATTCAAAAAGAGTCATATACCACAATGTTCATTGCAGCTCTATTTACAATAGCCAGGACGTGGAAGCAACCTAAGTGTCCATCGATAGATGAATGGATAAAGAAGATGTGGCACACGTATACGGTGGAATATTACTCGGCTGAGGGAGGAGATATGGGGATACATGTATATGTAATTCAGTTTGTTATAAAGCAGAAACTGACACAGCATTGTAAAACAATTATACTCCAATGAAGATGTTAAAAAAGAACTAAAGAAAGTAAGATGAACATTATGAAACCAATTATGTAAAAGTTTAAAACAAATCATGTTGCATTTATTTTGTGGATGCACTTTGTGCTGTATTTTCCATTGTCAACCTGGCACCACCATCATGTTATTGAAACCTGGGGACTACATTTCCTAGAATAACCCTCTTAATGTGTCCTCTTAAAGTCTACCAAAGAAAGGAGTTCACTGATTTTTAAGCTGGAAGTAAAGTGGTAACCAGTAGTTTCAGATTGTCCATACGTGGTTCCCAGTGAACACTGGAGGGCCAGCAACATCTCAGGCTGCCCTAGGTCTTTCCCTTGACTGGCAACTTCTCCACCACCACTCTCACTCCAGTGCTTCAGGCTAACTTAATAATAATTTATTTTAAAAAGACTTTATTTTTAGAGAAGTTTAAGGTTTACAGCAAAATCAAGGGTAAGGTACAGGGAATGGTTATTTCACTGATTCCCTGGCTTTAGCTCTTCACACACAGCTGTCCTGTTTCCTGTGTTAAAGCCCACTCACATACCACCTGCTGGTGGTTCTGATATTCTGATTGACATACATACATACATAGTGGAACTGAAATAAATGGTCTGGAAAGATAAATAGCAACATCTAAATACCAGTTACTCTAAGGCAGAGGGAAGGAGAACAGCACCAGCATGGGATGCAAAGGTGACTTCCAACTGTGTTAGTTTTATTTTATTTACTAGGAAATACACTCGGAAGAAAGTATGGCAAATGAACTAACACTTGTTAAAATTATATTAGGTAGATCAGTATGTGTTAAAATATTTTAGGTATTATTCCACATTTTAAAAATATTTCCTTAAAAAAGAGGTTATAAACTGGTCTTTCACCTGAGCCCCTTTCCAATATTTCCTTTTAAGTCATCAGATTTCTTCTTTAACATACTCAATTATGGCCAAAAAAGTATAATTATACTGATGAATATGGCAGATATAAAGCACCGAAATTATCATCATCTCATCTGACATTAGGTGTCTAGACACTCTGCTATTAAAATGATATATTATTACTGTAAGAGGATTTCATGAATAAACTTGATTTCCATTTCAAATTCAAATTTTTAGTCAACCATGAAATATTACAGCAATGTTTGCTAAATCATTTCATTGAAGTGCTATTTTAAACTATCTCTGAGGAAGCCTGAAATTTGAAACTTCATTGAGAGAGGGAATGAGCACATCCCCATTACTTTTCCAAATGAATATCACTAGGTTCCTTCACCACGTTCACTTTACAGCCCAAATGAAGAAAATAAACCTCTTCAAACGCTGGGTTGAGTGAATTATGCTACAGCTACCCAATAATCTCTTCATAACAAAAAGAACATGGACATTAGTTAAATCAAGTTCACTTATAATTTTCAGAAAAGGATAAAACATTTTTATGAGTTTTATCATTATTATGGTTTTATTGAGGTAAGAAGCATTAACATGGAGCAAGGGCATCAAAGTGATTTGAAACATATGTCTGCCTATGCCTACTATGGTGGCCTTGGTCTTACCCTTACTAACACCCTTACCCACCCCCCTGTCATTTCTTATAATAATTAGTCTTTCTGTATCTCATCTTCTCCAAAAGAATACTGATGTATTTTTTTGTCACCTAAAATTGCAAATAAACTTCATCTCATGTTTAAATGCTTCCAGATGAAAGACTCGAAACACTCTGAGGGTTGTTTAAGAGTTTTCAGTCATTAGTAATGTATTAACCCCATCCTGTGAATCAGTTAGTGATATGCTCACAATCATACCTCATGTGAGCACACCTGGATAACTCAAAGTTCTTAAATGTACCTTTCATAAGTACCTTGAAGAACTGCAAATACAACTTGCTTTCTCTGGTGCTTTGGGATTAGGAGACAAAATGCCCTGTTCTCTCCAGAAATGCTTCCAGATATTTATTTTGACAACTGCCAAAATGGGAGAATGAGAGCTATATTTTAGCCCCTGAGAGAATCTGGGAATTGCATTTTGACCCTTTCTCTTCTCTAGCCTCTTTCTTCACCCAACACAATTAAGAGTCAGTGAACTGGCATCAGCCCACTGAAGTTGGCCTGAATCATTCAAAATTTCAAACAGCGTAGATGTTACTCCATAGTACAGCTGCTTCATAGAATAATTTCACTTCACAGCCTAAATATTTGAAGTGATATGACCATTCAAAAAGGAAAATCTTATGAAGAGTAGACACTAAGAAATTTGTTTCTCTAAGTCAACATCAACAGGATTTAAAAGGATCTTGAAAGAGCTGAAAGTGATTATGGAGAAATAGGTACTCCAAGTTGAGAAAAATGAATTGACCTTCAGTAAATGAGATCTGGTCTCTGACTGAGACACAGGGAGTTGGGGAATGCTCATTGTGAGTGTCCTTAGTGTTCCTGTATCATTGTGTCATGCAAATAGTATAGGTATTTTACAGATTAAGTCATTTATAAAAAAATATTTTAATTCATATCCACAGTGTCCCAATCAATGGGTTGGGAACAGAAGCCTGTTGAAAAAGCCCATAAAGTAGTATATAAGTAAGTAAACAAGCAAACAAATAAGTACTCCTTCAATACAGTATGAGAGTGTATGAATGGATTACCCATAAAGAAAGAGAAGAGGTTAGCCAAGTTCCTTTCAATCTTAAAATTGAAGTGAAAACCTCAGTGCACTGTTTCTTCAAGTTATGAATTCAATTTGAATATTATGTGGGAGAAGCTACTGAATACATTTGCTAGTTAATTTTACTTGCAATCTTGATAACTTTTTGACTGATGGATCTGTAGGACACCTAGAGAATCAGGAACAGGGCTAAATAGCGACCAAGATTAAGGTATTTAATGTAGTGTAGATTGTTCAGCATAAACTGAATAGAGCCAAATTCTCCATTTAATAACCTGATTAACTGTTCTCCCCTTTTTTTTTTAAATGTAGCACTAACTACTCATTCTATGGAGATGAAAGATTCTTGAAGCATCTGACTTAACAATTTGTGAGATTTTTTTTATTTCTTGGACTTACCCATTAATATATTTTGTGAACTAATTTGTGACAATTAACTTCTGTAATAAATGTCTCCACTATAAATAATCATTCCTTTCCTCCCACTCACTCACTAAATGGGTGAGTGCTGAAGGTCAGAAAGAAATATTATCTCCTATTTTGTAAGACACCTAAAATTTCTTCCACATATAAGTAATTTACTGCCACTAACTATATTCTTACTATGAATACTACTGTTTTTTTTTTTTTTTTTTTTTTTTTTTACTTCTACACAAATTTATTAGGCACCTACCGTGTGCCACACGTGGAGACAGACTGGAGAGAGTAACAGTCAGCATGGCAGCTCTGGCCATCATCTTGGGGTTCAGTCTAGAAGTGGAAGGCATGGGCAGCAAACAAGCATCCAGCAAAGAGACCAAGATGAGGGGGCTGTGACGCCCAGTGAGGCCTGGATGGTCAGGGGGGCTTCCCAAGGGTGGGCAGGGTTGGCCAGGCCAGGTGGCCAGCCAGGGTGAGAGTGAGAAAGACCCCCAGGAGGGGGGGAACAGGCCAGGTGCAGGTCTGCAGGCAGCTGTGGGCTAAAGAGCATTGGGGGCCTTTGGGGAGCTGCAGATGCTCAAGGCCAAGGTCGGGGTGGGTTGCATTCCAGGTGGTGGGGAGACACCAGAGGCCTGGAGCAGCAGAACAACAGGCGGGTTTTCACCTCGATGCTCACTGGCTACCACGGGGTGGCTGACTGGGCTGGGGCCTCCATGTGGGGAGCAGGCAGACAACGTGGTGGCACCGGCCTTTCCCTTGTCCAACTCCCCAAGTCCTATCTCCTGAGCACACAGCCTGTGGGTGCAGCACTCCTCAGATACTACTGTTCTTGTGGGCTCTGCTACTGAGACTACTACTAACATTACTGTTACTGTTATCATTGTTGTTGTTGTTATTTTATTTCCTGAGTGAAGTATTGGAATTGCTCAAATAGACATTTGTTTTGATGACAAATTGAAATTATAATAAAGTAATTGTAGTTCAGGCATACAAAAATGGTAGCCATTGAGGATCTGGTCTCAGACACGTTCCTGCACCAGTGAGAACTCGAATTTTCTCTGAACTATATCAAACCCAAGGACAACACCAAGTGTTTTGGAACATCTGTCAGCTGCAACTTTATGGTCTCAAGGCTCCCCCTTGTAGCTATGCAACCATTTCAGACCCCAACCAATCCTTGCTTAACAAGCACCCTTGCTTCTTGGTGGCTCCAATTACAATTCTTGACAAACAACTTTTGTAACTAACTGCAGCCTTTCAGCTTTTGCCTTTGTAAGCTTCGTTCATTTTGTAGTCTGGCAGAACACAATTCAAATGTTTCTTGAATCTGTCTCTCGAGATACAGTCCTAACAAACCCCAAATAAACATCTCTTTATTTCAATCAGGCCTTCATTTCTGAAATTTTGTCAAGAGTCTGTTTGGTTTGCCTTTGGTTTTATTTTGGTTTTGTTTGTTTTAAAAGGAAAGATGTAAATGTTTCTAGTAATGTGTATTGTCAAGTTCCTTTTCTTTGAGAGTGACCAGTGGTTGGTGCACATAATCTGTGAGACTCTATTTGTTAGACTGATTCAGAAGGTATGTCTGAAAAAGAAATGTCTCAGGCTTCTTGCCACAAACAAATCATGACAGAAGATGGAGATATTATCTGGTCTCCTAGAGCTATCCATCAGGAGAGGCAATGCATATTTTTCTTACATAGCTTCCTATTTGCAAAAAACTTCTACCATATTCTCTCTCTCTCTTTATTTATATATATATATATATATATATATATATATATATATATATATATATATATATATATATATATATATATATATATATATATATATATATATATATATATATATATATATATATATATATATATATATATATATATATATATATATATATATATATATATATATATATATATATATATATTACACACACACACACATATATATGATGCAATAAATACATTTAACTTATACATATAATTTTACAGAAACCAATACACAGTTAACATAACTATCATTGAGTTTTATTTTGTAAACTGAGTTGACTAAAATCTTGGCATTCAAAAATTATTTTATGTATCAGACCAGAACTAAACACTCTGGGACCTATACAGATAATTAGTATGTACCTCATAGTGTAAGCCTTGATATACTTAATTTAAAGTACTTCCAAATCTTAGGTCAGTCTTGAAATATCTGTAAGGCAATAAGATATATCGAGAAGTGTATATATATTTATATACTGAGAAGTGTATATATTACACTTCTCAATTTTCTGTGATTTTTCTCATTTATAATCTCTTTGTCTGTGTCACATTTTGTTACTTGGTCTTTTCAGCACTTCCTTTTTTTCTTATATCTGAGTTGTGAAAAATCACAGAGTAGGAAACCAGGAATTGTAAGTATAAAGGCTTTTTTTAGACAAAGGAAGTAGTATCACTGACAAGGCTTAAAACTGAGTAAGGCTCAGAGTCACTGACAGGGGAAAAGAGTATGAGAGGTTAACTTGCACTTGTTCTGAAGGCTGGATGACTATGCATGCTCTGCTGTGAACTTTGGATTTTAACCTGCAGTGATGAGCAATCATATAATGATTTTAAGTTTTTTGAGTAGGATAACTATCACATCTGAGTTATAGGAAGATAAATTTGAATGCAAAATAAAGACGACAGAGAAGGGTTGTCAAAAAAAAGAGAAAAATTGTGGCTTTACATAAAAGATTTTGATATATATCATAAAAAAGATTTTGATATGGATGTCAGATAAAGAATGATTAAAATGATTATGTACTTATTGTCTTACTCTAGGTTCCCCAGGACACAGAACCTGAGTAAAAGCTATGTGCTACTACTTTATAGGTAGTGCAGTCCTAGGGTTCTGGGTTGAGGGAAAAAAAGAAGACAGGAGAGAAAGAAGGAGAGCCAATAAGAGGGCACTTTAATAATCAGGTTGTGTGCTTGTGCTGACAGAGAGACTATGAGATAAGAAGATGAATACATATCCAGAGTAAGTAGAGATACCAGTGAGTATGTACTGCTGCCCTTTTCAGAGCATGAACGTATTTAAGATAGATGACACGGCACTAACCATATAACTAGTCTTTCTGAGGGATGATGTCATCCTGAGACCCATCATTGGTCTCTGCTAATGGCAGTGTGGTTGTGCAGCAGTAGCAATTAGCTAGATCAGCCTACAAGAACTAGTGCATATATTATGACTCCCATGCATTGATTTCATCATTTACATAATTTTATTGTTCCTGGACTACTGCCCAAACTTGGGTGGGATAAGAAAGGCTTATGAAAATCATAGTATTAGTCATTCTGGTACGCACGAACACGGAAAAAAAGATCCTTATGCTGTGTGCCCACTCCCATGTGTCTACCCACATGTCTCTTCCCCAGAACTCTACCTTCCAGTTTTCCTTTTTTTTTTTTTTTTTTAATTTCCAAATCCAGATCAATCAGACCTTTTACTGCTGTCCCAGATTTCATGTATACCCATACTTCTAGCCACTTCTCATCCACAGAAAGTAACAACAAGGTGACCTCACACATCTTTGCCCACTGGAATAATGTCCCTCATAACTATACTTTAGTACCACCCCTTTGTAATACAAAGCTGTAGTGAGGCAACAGTCCCTTTTCACCTAACACAAACATACTGCAATAATCCATCTGTGAATAAGCTGAGATTTATCCTACTCCATCAGTTGGTCAAAGGGAACCCCCATCAACTCATAGCATGAGTTGAAGGAAATTCATTTGTACAAAGAGCCAGGTAACTTGGGCAGCAGGGTTACATGTTCATGTAATTTAAATATGTATTTGATCTGCCTGAGACAAGTCTCTAGTGTGACATTCTAAGTTCACAATAAACCCTTCCTATTCTACCTGGCATTATGACAAAATGAATACACTAAAACACACCTCAAAATGGACAGCTCCAATCATGGAAAATAAAGATCCACATGCTTTGTGCCTACCCCCTGGGCAAAGAATAGTCTATACTAGGTGCATAACACCCCCTCTAAATTCATTTCTTATTGCTTTATTGAAGAGAGTACTATCTAGGCTATTCTGGCTTAAATATTAAATCCATTTTACCTTCCCATATTCTCTGAGTCTTCTGATTTCATTCTCACTACTATGTCAAAGAAGTAACAACATTTATTCCCAATTTACTGTAATTGAGTGCAGGATTTAAGTAGCCAGATTAATAGGTCATTAGGATATTTTACAGTGGAAATAAACTCTCAAAAGTAATTAAGTTGTCCCTTTCTAAACCATATTTTCCAACCCCTGGATGCATATACTCAAGATCTATGCCTAAATATTGTCCAATAATTCCTGCCAGCAAAAACTAGCTAGGTTCTTTACTTCCTTTAATGTGTACACTATTTCCTTATTTCTTCCTTATGGAAGAGGGATTTTATTTCCCTGTTTGGACCGTGCTTAATCTGATGTGTGTAATTGCCTTAGCGTCAATGAAGGGAGTCAGGGAAATTTATTTTATGGAAACGATTTTCATCTCTGTAAGCATCTGATTCAAGTGAGGTCATTTCAAAGTCACTATTCAAGGGGAGGCTGTTTTCCTCTAACAAGGGGATGGGGACAGCTTCTGCTGAAATAATGAATTCAGTGGAATTCGGGAATTCAAATTTATCAGACTTGTTCATCCATATTCCTCATCATAAATTTCACAGTTCTACTCTTCTCCTATCAAAGTCCTAACATTGACAAATGAGACTTGTTGAGATTTCACACTTAATTATGTTATACAAACCCTTACAATTAGGCTCTGTCCTGATACTGCAGCTTCTGAAAAACTTTATAGAAGCTACTCACAGTATGCCATGAGGTAGTATTTGATGCCCAGGTTCTGGAAGAGTTAGCTGTTGAGAGTGCCCTCATTCAGATAATTGCCATAGCCCAGTGCAGTCCTAACACCACAAACATCACATATCCTAATGCCCTAGATTCCATCTGTAACTTGTTCAAAGCATTATTAATACTTTTGGTGCTACTGAATGCCAGGAGTTATAATCACTATATTTACTCTCAGCAATGTGGTCTTTATCAGAACTATAAGCATTTAAGCTCCTTGCTCTTAATCTGAGCGTCTGCTTTCTAGGGCCATACTTAGTTATCAATTGTCTGAGCTTGGGTTCTCCAGAAAGTATAGCCTGAGAAAAATGTGTATATGTTCTAGTACTTTATTAGGCAAAGCAATCCTGGCATGAATGAAAGAAAAGGGAGAGACAAAAGTAAGAATAAAACACCAAACAATATATTGGTATTATGTTTTCAATTGGCCACTGCATGATATGAAATAAAACTGATGACATTCAGGACTTTCTTATAAAACGTTGTATAAAGTACAAAACTCTAATGAATTAAATCAAAGAAGAATCAAATAAATGGAGAGATATTCCATGTCCGTGGACAGGAAGACTCAATATAGTCACGATGTCAAGTTGTTCCCAATTTGATCTATAGATACAATGCAATCCTAATAAAAATCCCGGCAACTTATTTTATGATTAACATAGGATAAAATCTAGATGACCTTAGGTATAGTGATGATCTTTTAGAGATATATCCTAAGAGTAAGTTGAGATATTTTGGCCCTTTACTATAGGTAAACATTGTAGGACAGTCGCCCTTTGGTATCTGCAGGGGGTGATTGGTTCCTGGACCTCCCACAGACACCAAAATTCATGGATGCTCAAGTCCTGATATAAAGTAACATATATAGGTCCTCTGTATCTGTGCATTTAGCATATGCAGATATAGAGGGCTGACTGTATTAAGAAAAACATGGATCCAATTGGTTTCTTAGTCAGTCAGGGCTGCTATTACAAAATACCACAGACTTAGTGGGTTATAAATGACAGAAATTTACTTCTCATAGTCTGGAGTCTGGAAGTCTAAAGTCAAGGTGTTAGCATGGTCAGTGAGGGCCATCCTTCAAGTTGAAGACTTCTTACTGTATCCTTACATGGAAGAAAGGGCTAGGGAGCTCTGTGAGGCCTCTTTTAAAGGGCACTAATCTCAATCATGAGGGGCTCCCCCTTCACGACCTATTTAGCTCCCAGAGGCCCCCCTTCTTAATATCATCACCTTGGGGATTAAAATTAAGGGAACACAAACATTCAGACCATAATATTTTACCCCTAGCCCCCAAAATTCATGCTTTTTGTATGCAAAATATATTCATTCCATGTCAATAGCCCCCAAAGCCTTAATTTGTTCCAGCATTAACTCAAAAGTCTAAAGTGCAAAGCCTCATCCAAATATCATCTAGATCAGATATGGGTGAGACTCAAGGTATGATTGAGTCTAAGGCAAATCGCTCTCCAGCTGTGAACCTGTGAAATCAAACATGCTGTGTCTTTCCAAAATACAATGATGGGACAGGCAGAGGATACACATTCTCATTCCAAAAAAGAGAAACAGAAAGGAATAAAAAAGAGTGAAAGGTCTAAGGTAAGTCTAAAATCTAACGGGACAAGCCACACTAAATCCCAAGGCTTGAGAACAATGCTCTTTGGCTCAATGACCCACCTTCTGGACACACTGGGCAGGGGTTGGGCATTCCCATCCCCACAGCTTTGCTGGGTACAGTCTACTCCTCAGCTCTCACAGGTTGGAGTGGAATTTCTGCAGCTATCCCAGGATGGAATCACTAACTGGTGGCTCTACTGGTCTGGGGCTGAGGGGGTGGCCCCATCCGCAAGGCTCCACTAGTATTACTCTAGTGGGGATTCTCTGTGATGGCCCCACACTTGCAGCGGTCCTCTGCCTCAGCTATGTGTTAGTGGCTCCAACCTTTGAAATCTAGGTGAAGGCAGTCAGGTCCCCCATGCTTTGCTTGATACAGTGCAAGCCATACCAGGACCCGCTGGAGCTGCACCTGCAGTGGCCGAGGAGTGTGGTGCTGGAATGCAGGGAGTGGAGTTCACAATGTAAGCAAGCATCAAATAGATGCAGCCCCTCCTTCAAAATCGTTGTGCCCATAAACCCCTGCAGCACTCTAGGCTTGTGACAGGAAGGGCAGCCCAGTGATCTCTGAAATGCCTTTGGGGCCATTTTTCCATTGTCTTGGACAACAGGCCCAGACTTCTGTTTACACGGCTGACCAATCTCTCCCACTCTCTTGAGGTAGCTCCTAGTTGCTGTTAAGATGGCCAATCCAGAAGATTCTTACCAAATTTGGCTACAACCTTCATGTTAACTCACAAACTTTTTTTTAAAATTCCTTTTACTATGGATAGGCCAACATGGTTCCAAAATTTTAAGTTCTGCTTCCTTTTTGATTAACAACTCCATCTTAAAATTGTTTCTCTTCTCATATTACTATAAGCATTCAAGAGAAGCCAGCTGCTCCTTCAACATTTTGCTTAGTTATTTTCTCAGCCAAATAGCCAATTTCATCTCTCACAAGCTCTACCTTCCATAAAATACTAGGTCACAAACATAATTCAGCCAGGCTCTGACACTTCATAGCAAAGGATCACCTTTCCTCCAGTTTTCATTAACATGTTCCTCATTTCTGCCTGAGATCTCGTACGAATAGCCTCTACGGTTCATATTTCTACTAACATCCTATTCATAAACACTTAAGTATTCTTTAAAATGTAGGTTTTCTCTGTAGCTCTCTTCCTTCTGATATCTCATGAGAACTGCTTTTACTGGCCCATTCATGGCAATAAAGACTCTTTCTAGCATGTACTTCAAAACTCTTCCAGCTTCTACTCATTACCTAGTTTTAAAACTGCTTCCACACTTTTAGGTGTTTGTTACAGCAGCATCCCCACTTCTCAGTAGCTATATCTTTATTAGTCAAGGTTTTCCAGAGTAACAGGATGATTAGGGTATACAGAAACATGTAAGAGGAGATTCATTATGGGAATTGGCTCAAGCAATTATGGAGGCTGAGATATGCTACAACATGTCACCTGCAAGCTGAGAAACCAGAAAAGCTGGTGGTATAATTCAGTCTGAGTCAAAAGTCTGAGAACCAGGACCTCCAATGTCCAAGAGCAGGAGAAGGTAGATGTTTCAGCTTAAGAAGAGAAAGTGAGACTTCCACTCTTCCTTTACCTTTTTACTCAGTTCAGGCCCTCTATAAATTGGATGATGAACTATATATTCAGTGGTCTCATGCATATCCACTCAGAGGAATTAAGCAAAACAAGTTACTCTGGGAAGGTTGTTTTAATTCCTTTCCAACATAAAAAATAATTGATATTGTCAGGTCTTTAACAAAAATATAAGTAGCATTTTGGTAGAAATCTACACTTTTGTCTACAGCATTTGTTTAGAATACAAACTAAATAAAAATATTGATAGCTCACTTTACAAAACTTATCATAAAACATTAAAATTCATATTGTACTTATGTATCCTTCCACCTGTTCTCCCAGGTATTTCATTTTGTAAATCAACTTTCCTGATCTTTTCTATCTAACTATCTGGAATTGCTATACAGAATGAAATGAGCAATACTATCATACTTTCTAGTACTCATAATTTAAATCTTAAAACAAAAGTTATGGGCTTCCCTGGTGGCGCAATGGTTGAGAGTCCGCCTGCCGATGCAGCGGACACGGGTTCGTGTCCCGGTCCGGGAAGATCCCACATGCCGCGGAGCGGCTGGGCCCGTGAGCCATGGCCGCTGAGCCTGCACATCCAACGCCTGTGCTCCGCAACGCGAGAGGCTACAACAGTGAGAGGCCCACATACCGCAAAAAAACAAAACAAAAGTTATTTAATAGAAGAAAAAGAAAGTATAAATATTATCCACCTTAAAAAGACAATGCTAAACTTTATCATGAATTATGTCTAGATTAAATATTATATTTAAAGACAAGATGGTTTCTGAACATTCTAACAGTTGTTCTTAAATTTTAAATGTCCCCAAACTTAAATCTTGTCCTTTCTTTATGACCCAGGTAATTTTTCTTTACCTTAATACTTTTGTTTGTACATTTATGCTTGGCTCTTATTTGAACTCCTTCATACTCATAATTGATTCACGAGGGCTCCAGGGAGAATTACACTTACTTTTAAATAATATTGCTTATGGAAAAGTCACAACTTTATAAAGTGATTCCAATAATTCCCTTCTCTTGCTTTCATGTAGAAATCCATGGATAAGTTCTCACAAAGTTGCCAAATTTGACCAAATAAAGTCACACAACTCCTGGGTGATAACTGAAGTATAAAGGACTAGGACTATATATGCAACATCCCTATAGCTTTATCTGATTCCTTGCTCTGGATCCAATCAGGAAAATATGGTATTCTTAGCAAATCCACTTATCTGTAGACTTGTAAATTGCACTTGGTACATTTTTCTTGTGAAGAAACTAAGACAGTTTATACACTGGCTAAGCCAAGAGCACTGCTTGGGGAATTTAGCTGTTTCACCCAGACTACAACTGGCCATCTGTTATTGAAGAGAGCTCTTTAAAGCCTGAGTCATCGACTTAGGTTAAGGCTATTGATAAAATTGCTTGACTAAATACTCGGTTTTCCACTTCATTTTTTAAGATGCATACTGTATGAGGAAGGAAGAACAGGTTTTATCATTTCTTAGCATTGATATTGCATGTCTATAAAGTTATTCAGTCATGGTAGAATCTCTACATTTCAAATCTTTGTGTGTCAGTGAGTGCGTGTGAAGATGTTGCTGCTGTGGCTGGAGTTTGTTTATTTTTTAAATTCAATTTATGATTTACTTGCTCGGTTTTGCATAGTTTGAAAAACACCAACTGAAAAAATATTGAGGAAGTCATTTAAGAAAATAAATATTTGGGACAGTGTGCCCTGAATTTTGGTTCAGGTTCAAAGTATAAAAGATTAAATATTTTGGAGTAGATATGACTTTTTTTAATTCAATTTACTCTAAGAGAATCTGAAACTCCTAGCTCTTTTCTTTGTGATGAAAAAGAGTCTTTTTTAAAAAATTGTCCACATAAGAGTGATGGTAAAGGTGAGTATTAGACTAAAGTTAGGTAATCAACTTTGCTTTTTGAAAATCAAAAGCAGAAAAATAGTAGAAATAAATTAACAGGTTATCAAAAATAAATTGTCAAATAATTCATTACCTTCACTAAGAAATCTTTGATGAATATTTATAATGATATAAAACATTGTTTTTTAACACCTAACATGTACCAAGAAAGGAATTAAAATGATCCATCTAAATAAACTCATTTAATGCTCCTTAAAACTTATATTATTATAAAGTCAGAAAAAGTACCTATTTTATTGATTTTCCTTCTTATAACATAAGTGAGCATACATGTGAACAGCAGTCAACCAGATGTTCCATATAAATGGATATTTTACCTCAGTTTACTGATTATCTATCAAACATCTACAAGAGTGCTTAGGAAAATAATTTTGAATAAGTTATCTGAATAAATAAATGAACACAAGCATTTTAGATATTACACTTAACTATACTGAAATATAATGATTATATCATTTTCTTTGATGAAATGATTCTGTGCAACTGTAAAGCAGCCATTGCCCACCTACACTGGCATTTTCCACATGTAGGGACTGTCCTCCCACATATACCAAGAGGCAATGGTAAGGGGAATAAATAGGAACATGAAGGTGGATGATGACATTTCATGACAAATTATTCTGATGGTCTCATTATTATATCCAGTCATTGCAATCATGCCAATCCTTAATAAAATTTCATTTTCTTCCACAATTAAGGTAATGGACTTTACATGATAGTTAAATAAATGATTTATTTAATTGGAAAGTTTATAGCAATATATGCCAATGGAAAAAAAGATATAGGTGTTTTGACCTTTTTATTCCTCAGAGAATATATAAGGATTCTGATGTCACTTTAAAAGTTTTAAACAGCATTTTTATGTGATAAAGAATTTTCAATATTAAGATCTCATATTTTATGTTAACTTAAGCTCAGAATGATAAATTTACAAAAGTTGAGAGATTATTTTAATTAAAGGCTTTTTAAATAATGTAGCTGATACAGTTCAAATATCCTTCAGCCTTTTGTGGCACCACATTCTTGTTTGTTTTGTTGTTTGTTTGTTTTGAGATTTAAGCTCACACTGGCTGTTCAGAAAAATAATATGTAAGGAAGCATAATGAACTTATGAAAAATGTTGTTTTGAACAGGTTGAAAGAATGAAATGATCTGATATGCTTGTTATAACTGCATATTATAAATCAGTCTTCCAGGCTTAATAATATGCTCTATCCCTTTGAATTAAAACTATTACATTCAGATTTCAAGTACTTTTTTTTTTTTTCGTCTGCAGGCCTCTCACTGTTGTGGCCTCTCCCGTTGCGGAGCACAGGCTCCGGATGCGCAGGTTCAGCGGCCATGGCTCACGGGCCCAGCCGCTCCGTGGCATGTGGGATCTTCCCGGACCAGGGCACGAACCCGTGTCCCCTGCATCGGCAGGCGGACTCTCAACCACTGCGCCACCAGGGAAGCCCTCAAGTACTTTTAAAGATGGATGAAATGTTTTGTGGACAGACAGAAAAATGATATTATCATTGCATTTCATTGTCAATAACAGTATTTTGTATTATTTCAAAAGCTGAAAGTTCAACTCTAGTTTTTAATTTATATTGCAAATCATTTTATAGGGTTTAAAACACGGAATTTGTGGTAAAACGTGAAATTAATCTTTAAAACATAGGAAATATTATATGTATAAAGATGCCATGTGCTCCTCCCAATTTTATTAATTTAAAACACTTCTTAAATTGTTGTGCTAAAATACTTTTGGGCTATTTGACCTCTATCTTGAAAGAAAATGAATGTCTACAGGTGGCATTTTAAAAACAAACAGACATACACTCATTCTTTGAGAGGGTTGAATACTGAAAGAGAAGAGGAAAAAAACACAGAGTGCAACTGTGATCCAAATTTAATAGCAACAGGACAAACTAACTTTACTTAAGGTAGTATATACAGATTATTAATATTTATAATGAAACTAGCATATATTTAATGGCATTATTCAAAAGCAACCAATTAGAGAAGTATATTTCAAACATGAATAGCATAGAGTATTTTAATAATATTGGATATTTTAAAGGGACACATTTCTGAAATTCCCTAAATGTAAACGTAGTTCCCCCAGGTGTCTACCACTTCCAATTTTCAAATACTAACTTAAGAAACTAAAGTCTTATTTTATGTAATTGGCTTCCAAATGAAAACTGTAACTCTAAATTTGAGAAGGTCTGCCTTTACACTTGATTTAAGTAACAGCAGCAACAAATGTAAGGGCCTCACCAAAAAAATAAAAGAGTCATTTGCATATGGGGACTCACCTGACTTCAAGATTGTTCTTGTGAACCCTAGAGTAAGATTCATTCCACATATTCTGTATTGTTCCATTTTTATCATCACACCCTTATGCTTTTAATAAGATATTAGGTAAAACACTCTAAGAGAAACACTTCAGGGGGTGGTGGTGGTGGGATGAATTGGGAGATTGGGATTGACATATATACACTAATATGTATAAAATAGATAATTAATAAGAACCTGCTGTGTAAAAAAAATAAATTTGAGCATATTCCTATAATAAAATTCTATTCAGCAATAAAATAAATGAACTATTAGCTACTCACAACAAAATGGCTGAATCTTAAACATGCCATGTTGGGAGAAAGAAGCCAAACACAAAAGAATACATAGATTATAACTCCATTTAAATAAAGTTGAAAATGGTCTTAACTAAAAAAAAAAAAAAAGAGAGAAACTTCTTTTTTTTCTGAAAAAGACATGTAGAAGAGAATGTGTGTGTGTGTGTGGGTGTGTGTGTGTGCGTGTGTGTGTGTGTCTATGCTGGCTGATCCCTTTATAATGTGATGTTTTACATGTTGATAGAAATACATTATTATAAATTGAGCATAAAGCTCAGTAAGAGCATGGGACACAGGTAATGATGATGACATCTGTCAAATTGTTTTTTTTTTGTGTGTGTGTGTCAAATTGTTATGGGCAATCTCCTTTAGGGTCATTGCATGATGGGTCACAGAGGAAGCAGGGCAAGAGAGAAGGAAGTATATGGAGAAGGATGGAAGTCAAGGACCTCATTTTATATTCAAGTATCAAATCTATAATATAGGTATAATTTTCATTTTAAAGAAAAGGGAAGTAAAGTTCATGAAGATTAAGCCATTCATCTAAAGTTCTAGTATGATATCAGAAGCAGGATTTTAACTTTTAACATATGACTCCATTGAAAGTACTCAAATATTTAGAGAAGATTATAAACTGACAAAATCTTCCTTCACGTCAGCATTGCTTCTCTACCCTAGATACATCTTCCATATTTTCTCAACAGCAGTCAACTAACATGCTTTATTCCTGATTTTTGTTATCAATTAAACCTCCTCCTCTGTCTACTGCTTAAAATATAAAACTATATTAATTATCAATAGCTTAAAACATGCCATAATTTGGAGTTGTAGGAAGGGAAAGGAATCATAGTTTGACAAACAACAATTAAAGAAAAAACATTTAGAAGAGATACAAGTGCTAAGGAGATGCTGCAATATATATTTCTCAATAATATATTTGCATAGACATCCAGGAGATAGGAAGAGAAACATATATATATAATAAAATTATTATTTCAGATATCCATTCCCCTGTTCTCTTAATGTTAGATTTCTCTTTATATTTTCATAAAGAAATATGGCTTCACAATGTATTTGGGGTATAAGACAAAGTTCTTATGATGAAGGCCTTGGCTTTGTGCCCCCTTCCTACTACTTGCTCTCCACTACTCTTCTCCTTGCTCACTGATTCACTCTGGCTATACCGGTCTCCTTGATGTTCCTCAAACCTGCTAACCACTCTCCCACTCCTCCAGGCTTTTGTACTTGCTCTTCTCTATATCTGGATAGCTACAGGATTCACTCCTGTACCACTTTCAACTCTGTTTAAATGTAGCTTCAGTGTCTCTGTTAAAAAGAAATATGTTAATTTGGAAAAAATATAACAGAGTTATTTTACAAAATATTTATTTAATAGCAATAACTTAGGAGTTTTAGTGTGCTTATTGAGAGCTTGTTCTATTGCCACTTCCCTCTACAGTGTGATAGTACAGAAATGATCTGGAGGCTTGCCATTTGCAAAAGGAAAGGTGGCAAACCTATAAGAGTAATCTCTTAATTATCAAAAATAGAATGCATAAAGTGACTTTCACACTCTTGAGTATAAAATACATCAATGATTACCATTAGACATCCTCTTACAGCTATAATCCACCCACTTGATGTTACAGGTTTTCAATGTGCCTGATTTGCTTGGCCTGTTTCTCTCCCTGTCACTCATTATCCCTATTTTTCTCTCCCACTGACTCTTCAATTGGCACATTTCCATACTCCCCATTATGCTTACAAATAATCTCATTAAAGGAGTTCAGCTCACCAAAGAGCACTTGTTACATCAAGGGTGGAACTGATATTAAGACTCATTTCTCCATGAGCAACATTCAAGTGTTTTAACAGAAATATACCCTCACTTCTGGTTGCTGCTCAATGGTTAAGTGTATAGCCTCATTACTGAGATCGACTATTGCCTGAGTTAGTAAACAGTTTACAACATGATGACAAGATAAAAAATACAGTCTTCAGTGAACTGGTCATTGACTGAAATATGAAGTACCTCTTGTGTCAAAGTGCTAACAATTTATAATCTAACAGAAACAGTGTTTCAAGATCACACGCTGATTATTTAGGGGTATTTATTCAGCATAATATCAAAAACCTGTGCAATCTTTGTGACTGCTGGGATCACAAAGGCCCAGTTAGCAGTGTAGCTAAGAAATTAACGATGACAGTTTTGCATAATTAAATTTCCATTTCCCATTCTTGATTCTGTTTACTATTTTATTTTGATCCATTTTTTACTCACACATATTAATATCAGGAGAAATAGAAGATACTTGTAAAATGATTATTTGAGTTTGAAATGAAAAACACACCCACCCCAAAACTTGGTAGAACAACAGCTAACTATCAAAGAAAAGGACACATACACCTCCTCACTCAACTACCTTCTGCCAAGAGAACCAGGGCTCCCTGCCTGCTTAGATAACAGGTTGGCACATCACGCACATGCACTTCTGAGGAGTGGGTGGTAGTGAAAGAACACAGCAGGGGTGGACGGGGTAGTGGGAAGGATTCCTGATGGACGGGCAATTGCACAAAAAGGTCAAGAGAGCAATTGTTGGTCCAACATTGAATATGCCTTCACAGGGCCTGAGTTAGTGACAGAAGGCAGACTGCACAACTCTGGCAAAGTACATTTGTAAAATTACATAAAAGTAAATTTTATTTCACAGATGCCTGCTGCCTAATATTAAATTTGGTTTCCATGCTCAAAAACATAATTTACCCCTTCATTAAGCCCTTACTTTTTGAAGTAACCATTTTTATAGTCTGTCACTTGAGGTTTAAAATACAATGATTTTCCTTTCCAGGAAGAAAAGGTAACATCATGGTGAAATTATTCTAGCACGTAAACATGCTAAAAAAGCCAACATACTAGACCAATTCCAGCAATCCTTTCTCATTCATGTAAGTGGAGAGCTACATTATTCTTTTTCTAGTTACCTTAAGGGAGTCTGAAAATTATATCACTACCTTAAGCAACAACTAAGATCATTCCTATGTCTCATCAATCAAGCAATGCCAATTGACAGGCATCTTCTTTACAGTAAATCAAATTCTGACAATTAACAAAAGATTTTCAAAGGAAAATCTGAAGTGGATAATTCTAAAAATTATGTATTTATAAAAACATGATATAAAGGTGAATTAGCAACTGACTACAAGTGACTCTTTAAAAAAAGATTGACTTCTTTAGTTTCTTTGATCCATGAATAATTTTTAAATTAAAATTTCTTGCAAGGTTTAAATAATATATAATAAAGTTAAACTCATATACTATATCTAAATAACATTAAGCCTATAAAAACTATACAGAACACAGTATAATACCCAATATAAGAAAATAAATTTGTGATATTTTGATGAGAAAGAATGATGGCATCCTTTCTTTATGTAAAGTTTTCTATTTTTTAATAAGGCATATTTTTCATAAGACCAATGAAACTTCCAGTGTAATAATTAATTAAATACTGACACTGACAATGCTACTGGGTAGTTGTGTTTACCATTCCTTCCAACTACTGTTAGGATATTCCCTAATGATTATTTAGGAAAATACAACAATGCTGAGCAAATTTCTGTTCCAGAAGACAATCTGCTAATTTTCTCCTCTGAGAAAGCTCAGGATATGACAGGAAACCTCAGGTATAATTAGAACAAATACTAGTGCAAATCCTAATGGACATAAGCATTCACTGTAACCAATGCCCTTCAAAATTCTGATTAAAAACAATCTAGGAAACTGGATTATGAAACAGTTGTTTTTTTAACTTTAAATTATCCCTTCCATTTTAAAATTCATATTAACAAAATAAAGAAGCTTTTTCAGTTGCTTCTAAGTCAAATACTGTGGTTAGATCATTTTACCCAAATGAAGCAGTTGCATCTCTACTTATTTCTATAATATCAAAGAAACATTTTGAAAATAATTCTTTAAAATTAAAATTATATATTTATTAACATGGAGTTAATAATCTCACAAAGTATTAGAATCAGAAGTACAGTAGGTCCTGGAAGTATTGAGTAATAACCCATCATCAGCACACTCAGGAAGCAGGGTGCCTGAAATGAAGCCTGTGCGTGGGCATGGCATGGAGCTATGGCTTTTCTTTAAATGTAAGGGCCTCTCCAAACCAAGAGTCTCTCTGGCTGTCCTAGAAGCAAGGGATGAGACTTTTGCTCCAGAGATAACATACGAGCTCATAGCAGCACTAAAGAGAGTGATAATGGAAGAAGATCCTACTGTGTAATCATGAGATACACCATGCTTTTAACATGGAAGCACCATCAAGGTGGTTAATAAAGCATACGTGTGTGTGTGAGTGCGTGCACATTTAATGTTCTTTTTCATAGAGGTATTGTGTGATTTCTTACTAGGATGTAATTTCTTTGAGTTCCAAAAATATATCTGATTTATACTGGTAGTCTTTATACCGTTGAGGTCAGATCTGAAAGAAACAAAACACACATATATGCATGTGTGTGTGTTTGTGTGTGTATGAATCATTACTGAAATAAATATATTTAAGGGCTCCTGTAACATATATTTTTAAAAATACTCTCATATACCCATAATTTTTATCTGTATTCCAAAACAGAAATCCTTAGAATGATAGCAATTATTTTTATTTTGTTTGTATCTTGTTTGACAACAATGCACTATATAAGTATAATAGTAACTTGATTGTTTATCATTTTGCTTGAGTTCTTAGATATTACACATACTATGTAACAATGTATCAGTGTTGATTATGCATTTAAACCATATACACTACTTTAAAAAAGAGAGAAGCATTAAATATATTGTTAGAATAAGAACACAGTTTAAAATCAATCAATCATATCTCATTTCTTAATTTTCATTAAATTTCTTTCATATTGTAATGGCTAACAATGATAGCATATTGCAAATTAAAAAATAAATTTAAATTCAATATCATCCCTATAATAAATTCACTCTTTAGCATCTTTAGTTAGCATCTTTAGTTTAGTTTATATCAAGATTTTTTTCCTCTATGGATTAAGAGAATGAATGGGTCATGTTTGGTAGTGGGAGCGTGGGTTAGGGGCAGGTTGGGGACAAGAATTAAAGCAAGTAAAATAATTTTATAAAACTATGTATAATTTGTACATTTACATTTGTATCTGCATGCTTATCTAACATTATTTGTAAGGATTTCCTAAATCATCAAACTTCAAAAGTAACATTTTATAGTGCACCTTTTAAAAATGTTTATTATTTTTTTGATAAAAAATAATAAAAAAATAAAAACTCACTGGAATTATATCTAAGATTCCAGAGTATTTTTTAATTCTCTATATATGTGATAAATAATTTCCAGTATCTTCTCTTCCTGTAAATTACTAACCCCTAAGCTTCAGTGCTTTCAAAATCTAAAATACTACTCAGAGAATACATACTTCTCTTTAAATTAAAAACAAATTGTAAGAAAGAACTATAACCAAACATGCAAAGTATGTAGAAACACAAAACAAAGGGATAGAAAGAAAGAAAAGAAGGAAGGAAGAAAAGAAGGAAGGGATTGAGAGGAAATGTTAACAAATCTAAACATATAAATAGAAAAAGCTTAAAAGGAACATATGTGGCTGTGAAGTATTTAAAGAAAAAATATCTGTTATTTTCTACTTGCTATCACTAATAATTATTGCTGAATTATGTAATAAAATAATACATATATAAAGAAAACTTTTCAGTTTTTCATCCAGCATATTCAGTATAGATAGGTTTGCTGAATAATCTTTCTAGCTTAAAAAAAGGAAGAAAAGTAGCAGTTAGAATGCCCCACCAAATGATTTGTGCCAGCTAACTTCTGATTGATACAGTAATTTGAAAAGCCATTACTCTAGGGTAGATAGCATTATCATGGACAGTTAAAATTTAAAAGTATTTGACAAGCTAATCAATAGATTGTTTAATAATTGATTTAAATTGTAGTTCATTTGAAAATTAAATTTGAAGCTTATAACCATAATATTCTATCTTCCACTGTAGAGTAATAACTAAATAATCATTGTAAACTTTGTAAAATATAACAATTATTTTTGCCTTTATTTTTAAATATGTACACATAATTTCAAAATTATGTTTCCCTCTCTCTCTCTCTCTCATATATATATATATATATATTCTAGAAAATGCATGTGCATGTGTACAATTTTACAGAAATATATATAATAGATAAAAAAAATATATCTATATCATATGCTTATACCAGATACACATTGAGGACTGTGCTCAGATTCCAACTCTATTTAAACTCAAGCTATATCATCCTGGTAAAGTTAGGCAAGTGTACCTCAGTTTCCCTATGTTTACATGTGTATAATAATGGCATCTAACTCACAACGTTGTGGTGAAATTACCATGCTTAATATGAATTTTGTATAGAATGAGTGCTTTTTTGCCATTGATTTCCTTTCCAACTAAGCACTTCAGAAAAACAGTCGGGTCTATTTGATTTGTTATTTCATAAATAGTCACAGTGCAGTAATGTGGATACTTTGGACAATCATTCCTTTTTAAAAACATTTCATGATTTTTCAAAGTATGAATCAAGCAGTAAAAAATCATAAACATATAAAAACAAATCCTTTGTTCCATATGATTTGATAGCACTTATAACCTTAAAATATAGTACCCCTGACAAAGAACCTCAATACACTTCTTTTATTGATTTTAAATTCCTAAAACAAAGAGAAAGTAATTTAACAGAATATCTATAATTAGTGAACACAAGAGCATAGTATGACATTTTAAAACTCATCCCAGTATTTTATTAATTCAAATTACTAAGCAACACTTTCAGTATATTGTTCTTGCAAGCCAGTAATTCTTTTGTATTTTTTAATACTGGAAACTTATTAAGTAAATTGATTTCCAAGAATATTGACAGATTACATAATCATATTTTAGTTTTCAAATCCAGATACTAAAGATATGTTATTCTTTTTAAATAATTAACTTTTATTTTTCTTAGTAAAGCAAGTTATACTGCATAGAGAACAACAGAAAAGGACATAGTTGCATAGCATTATTTCTATTGAAAACTTAAATGTATGACAGGAGCCCAGAACTAGTTACTGTTAGAAATGGAGAAACATTATAGAAAGGTAACCATGAAAGTTTGCTAATGTGCTACCTTTTCTGCAGTGTTTCTGAACTTAAGTTATTATGCAAAGTGACACGTGTCCTTTGGAACCCTGGCAAAGCAATCTCATGGTAAGGAAAATTAATCTCATGTCTATTTCTAAAGCTACTTGATTATGGGAATTTTAATTTCTTTAGAGAGAACACATTTTCTTTCTTTGTTTATACTCTTTGAAACTCCTAGGTATGCTAAAATAGTCTCTGTAAAGCACATAAGACCCCCACCCCCAAAAGGCTAACCTGTACAGGAAATTATTGTACAACTGTATATACATAAACACAGATTTTTTTAACAGATTAGCAGTTGAATAAATACCATAACCAGTAGAAATATTTAGCCTTTTATTCCTGTTGAATCAAAAGTTGACATTTCTGTATATTTTAGAAAGTAGAATATTTAAATGTTTTCTATACAAAAGTATACTGTCCGCATAAAACCTGACCTTTTGTACCAATAAACATTAACATTAATTTACAACAGTATAATGTATTTTCCTTGGAATTTTTATGTTCTTCCTTTTGTAAATAGATGGCTTTCTTTTCTGTAAACAACAAATTAGTAATTGAAGAAAGAATGCATCTAAAAATTATTTCCATTATCTGAAACACTCCTGTTCAAGTAAATAATTGGTAAATTAGTTATTTTAGCAATAGTACTTTTCTAAAGTTCATATAGCATAATTTTATAGGTATATTGCTAACATGGAATTTACCAAAAGAGATAAAATCTCTCATACACGCAGTAAATCATCTTTAGAAGTGGGCATGGTTCTAAATAGTTGAAAAAGGGAAACTGTGGGGTGTAGCAGAACCCCTGAATAAAGGAATATGATCTCAGAGAACTGGACAAGCTGGTCATAAAGGCTCATTTCAAGGTTTTAGTAGAGGAGATTTATTCATCTATTTATTCATCAAGCTATTCATTTATATATCAATTCTTTCAACAAAAATCCATGGTGGTTCTACAATATGACATGCACTACTCTAGTCCAGGGAACAGATGATGTAGATGGTAGACAAGTCCTGCTGTCTTTTGAGTTTAGATTCTTAGAGGTCACAGACAAAAAACAATCACCAGATTAATAAGCGTTAACTGTAGATGGTAATATGATTTATTTTACACATGCAACTGTGTAAAATAATAGTGTGTCATGGGATATGACTATTAGAAATGGAGGTCAAGACTTAACCACCCAAGGAAATGGCATTTCATCTGGGGCCTGAATGAAAGGAGAGAGCCATGCAAAGAACTGATGGAAAAAATGTCCCTGACAGAAGGAACTGAAAGGGCAATGTATTCAGTGAACACCACAGTCTGTGTCCAAATGCTGCATGTATAATCACTGTGCTATGCTGTCTTCTTTTAAGTTGTACAAAACTCACTTAAAGGCTATATGATGAAGAGTTTATTACAGGGTTTAGAAGTAGAAGCAAGGCACTATGGACTGAATATCTGTGTCCTCCCCAAATTCATATGTTGAACTCCAAATACCCAATGTGATGGTATTTGGAGGTGGAACACTTGATAGGTAATTAAATCATAAGTATGGAGACATTTTAAAGGGATTAATGTCCTTATAAAAAAGGGTATGATAGAAATGATCCCTATCTTGCTTGGCCATGTGAGGTTACAGTGAGAAAGCAGATGTCTATGAACTAGGAAGCAATACCCTCACCAGACACTTAATACTAACTTGGACTTCTCAACCTCCAGAACTGTGAAAAATAAAAATTTGCTTTTTAATTGACCCAGTCTATGGCATTCTGTTACAGAAGCCCAAGCAGACTAAAACACAAGGATACCAGTCAGCTATGGTAGTTTCTTGGCTTGAAGTCACATCATATTTTGGAAAAAATACTGCTAGGACTCTTAGGTTATTGTAATGATTTTGGCTTAGAGAATGAATAGAGTACTCAAGGATAGCTTTTTGTCTCTGGGGCTTAAGCAAGCAAATATATGGTAATTCTATTAACTCAGCTTGGGAAGACTAGGGCATGTTTGGATGCAGCGTCAGTTTTATTTCAGAAATGCTGAATTTAAGGTGTTTTTAGACATCTTAGTGGAGATATCAAGTCATCAATGGACAGAGGACCCTGGATATTATCAGTATATTGATGGAGACTAAACTCATGGCAGTAGAAGGGATCACCTAGAAAGAGAATAGATGAAATAAGAATTGAGTCTTGATCAAGAAATATTTAGAGATTAGTCTGAAAGGGAAGATCCAATAAAGGAGACTGAAAGGTTTGGGAGTAGGAAGCAAACCAACAAAATATGATATTATTAAACACAAATTAAGAAAATGTTTAGGAAGAATGAGTGGTCCTCTAAGAAGAAGACTTAAACTGGAATAAGATATATAGAAAGAAGCCATGATAAAGTTGGTTTGATTGACAGGGGATATTTCAGTCGACTGGAAGATATGAGAGACAGTACTGAATTACATATGGACAGAATGGGTGATGGGAAGGCAAAGACAGGATTTATAAATGCCTATTATAAATGTCACCATAAACATGGTGGCTGATGGGAAAGTAAATCCCTTTTCTCATATTTGTTTTGGAATGACCTCTTCTCATTTTCTTGAGAAAGTTGAGAAAATATTTTTGAAGAGAAATACCAAAGTACATTAGATGCCACTGGTATTAATTCTGTAGAGAAGGAGAAATTAATGATTGAGCAGAGACAGAACACATGCTGGAAAGAAGTTCTCGAGTCATCAATTCTTAAATCAATTTTTTAAAAGAATAGCAGCCAACTTGAAAGTGGTAAAAGACAGGAATAGGCATTATGTAAGAAAAATATATTCAAAAGCCTTACAACATGAAGTGCTTAACCTCATACATTATTAAAGACATAATGAATTTAAGAAATGTTACCTACCACAGTAGAAAAGTTCAAAAGTTTGATAGTAATGTTAGCATGTGTAATAAGACATAGATACAAGCGCACACTGTACGAGTTTAAATTAGTGAAGCTTCACTGGATGGCAAAGAACCAATATCTTTCTAAATTGAAACTGTAATACCTCTTTTTTTCAGAAATTCCACTTTTAGAAATTTTAGCTTCGGAGGAAGATTCTTAAATGTATTTTTGCTGCTTAACTTTTAAACATGTTTAGGGTACAGTTATCTCTTTTTGAATTAAAAAATACCTACAAAGTATTAAAAATGGACCTATCATATTATCCAATAATCCTACTTCTTGGTATTTATCCAAAAAGAACCGAAATCAGGATCTGAAAGAGATGTTCATTTAAGCACTATTCACAATAGCCAAGATGTGGAAACAATGTAAATGTACATCAACGGCTAAATTGATAAAAAATACGGTGAGATTTACATATATTTATATATGTATATATTTATTCAGTCTTACAAAAAGAATACAATCCTGCAATATGTGACAACATGTATGAACCCTGAATACATTACACTAAGTAAAATAAGCCAGTCACAAAAGGACAAACACTGCACAGTTCCACTTATATAAGGTATGTAAAACAGTGAAACTCATAGGATTATAGAATAGGATGGTGGTTTAGGGCTTTTGGGGATCGGGAAATGGGAACTTGCTAATCAATGGACAAAATCCAATCACACAAATGTGTAAGTTCTACAGATCTGCTGAACAGCACTGAACATAGCTAAGAAGGTAGATCTCATTTTAAGTATTTTTACCACAATAAAATTTAACTGAAAAAAAAGAAAGCTATAAAAATACATGCCTTTCTAGAAAAAACAAATGCAACAAAAGGAATGCAGCATGACCATCTGGAAAAAAAGAATGCCTTGGGGTTACTTCTTCTATCTTGATGACAGACAGATGGAGGACAAATAGATGAATGGATGGATGGCTGAAGAGACAGAGATGAACAAGGGCTTCTTATATATTTATGATCATGTTATGTTTAATATAATGTAGCTATTATTTTAATAAACTTCATGTGGTGATAATTTCCCCATGTCAATCAACCATTTTTCAGAGGATAATATTTATGGCTGAATTATATTGCAGCCAATAGACGTACCATAAATTATTTCATGCCTTTGAAGTAAAAAATGTACTTTGCCAAATATCATTCCAAGTAGATTATGCAAATCTAAATTTCCACTAGCTTCATACAAATGACTGTTTTACTGTAAAAAAGCCAAGTGGAGGGTTATCATTTTCAAAGGGACTCTAAGTTTGGGTGATTTGGACTGAAAATAATACCACACTGTTGTTATAATTTTATTTTTTAAACTATTAGTTAGGTTAAATATGTTTTCAGAAGATAATCAGCCATTTTTCCCTTTTCTCATATTTGTTTTGGAATGACCTCTTCTCATTTTCTTGATAACTTGTTGTCTCTCCTTGTTAGTTATAGGCCTAATATTGATTACTCATTATTTGTTTTTATAATTTTTACTACATGATACAATTATGAAAATGATTCATTTTAAAAACAATGTTTACATTTTATATTACTGTTTCATAAAATAATACTTTAAAACATTTATATTGTATGATTATCAATATATATTTTTAATTTGTTTTATGCTCCATTCATCCTTCAACTTTCTGAAATCAGATAGATGTTCAACTAGCCTATTCATTATTAGTCCATTGAGAAAATTTCATAGCAAATCATTTTGCCTAGATTATCTTACTTGTAAATATAGAAATTTAAATACAGAAATTGGCAAGGTGAGCTTCAATAGAGAAGAAAAACCACAATGACTTAATTTTTAAAGAGCAAGTAGCAAAGAAAAAATATCCTCTTTCATATATTGAAGAACTATATATTTTTTCACAACGTGGCATGTTTTTCCTGAAAAAGTACATATTTGACAAGAAATAATCCACTGAATCAAAAAAATTAAGGGCAAGATGATAACAATATAAGCAGGAATTAGAGATAATAGATGAGAGAGAGATTTAAGAGAGAGAAACCACACAATTAACTGGAGTCAAGTACAAATTAACATTGTGCCACTTTGAAATGTAAGAGCTGTGGCGAAGTGAAAATATTCCCAAGGGTCAATGAAATGAAATCAGAACACAAGCTATTTGAGGCAGGCACATAACATCTGGACATGCTCCAGTGAAAGTTTAAACACTTCTTCAAATTCTCATTTGTCTGGCAACATTGACTGGTTTCACTGCCATTTTAATAAGGCAATTGGAGCTACTCTTTTCAATGACCTTCCCTACAATGTGCATGAGGGATTATTGCATCTGAGCACTGACAAGGCATTTTAAATGAATTTGGACCTTGTCTTTGCTAAATATGTAAACATCCTATGATTTCTGACTGCTGTATGCACATTATCCTCAAGTATATGTGATTCTGAATTGAATTCCTCTGCAATTAATCTAATGTAGTAACACTTACCATAAACTCACTGTCTTTTAGTGAGAGTCTAGCCCCTAATAAAAAAGCAATCAAATTTTGTGCAGTCAGCCCAACGTATTTCTCTAAGGCCTTGCATTTATGTGGTTCCTTAGGTATATTTTAATTTCTTTTAGTCCATAATAGAACATTATATAATGAGATGAGATGAGATGAATAGAGAAAGAAAAAATAACACTATCCTAGATAGGGAACAAGATCTCAAAGACATTAAACAGCTTGCCTTATTTCAAATGACTAAAAACAAAAAAATCAACTGTGATATCCATGTCCTCCAGCATTATCTCATCTTTGTTTAAAAAAACAAACAAACAATGAATTCACTAGTTTTACCTGCCCTTAACACGTTTAATTATCTTCATAATAATAACTACTACTACTACTACTACTACTACTATTATTATTACTATTATGATTATATTAAGAACAGCTAAAGAACCACACTTTTATCATAATATACAAAGTTCTTTGTGATCTGCCTTCTGGGCTCACTGTCCATCATTATTGTTTATCATTCCCACCCATTTCCCAGTCATACTCTATTCTCCAGCTGTATAGAGCAACTGGTCATACTGCTTCACACCTCTTCAGGCTTACACAGGCTGCTATTTCTTTCAGACTCAACCTCTTTTCAAACTTCTTTAACTCTATATGTTAATGATTTTTAACATTTAAATTAAATATGACCTCTAATATAAAACCTTTACTGAACTCTGAATTTGCATCATTACCCTTTTCCCCATAGCATTTTATGGAACCTATCAACATTTAGGGAGCACTGGGAAATTTACTAAAATATTTATTTCAATCACAGCTGGGTTTATGAAGTTAATAAATCTTAAGTTTCAAGACTCTTTCCTTGCAGTGGAATCTTTCAGTGGGTCCTAGCAATGTGTTCACACAGTATTTTAAAGGAAGATCCAACAAACAAGAATAACTTATTGAATTGAGCACAGTATTCTGCACGCTGCTTTTCCTCTTGGAGAATTTGCCAACTCTTGTCTTACAAGCTATAAAGGAGATAGCTGCTAATATGCAGAGTACACCACAAGATTAATCACAGTCACATGGACATTAAAAGTGGCACTCCAGGCTTTCTAGAGTGCTAGGACATAAATATCCAAGGTCTTGGATAGAAAAAAGAAGCAGAGAAGGGAGACAGGTACTTGGATTTCCCAGAGACATTTGCTGATTCCTGAACTTAGAAGGACATGGGGAAGAAAGCCAAGTAAAAAGTAACAGAAAAAAAGGTAAAGCAGAATTTTCAGCAGTCATATGTTGCTAAGGAAACAAAAATTGAAATTTAGGACTCTGAAAGGAGGGTGGTCCTGAATTTAAACAAACAAACAAGTAAATAAATAAAGAGAAAAATGAAACACAAAAAACAAAACTCAGATGGAATCCCAGAGGACACATTTAAAAAGTACAAATGAACCAGAACTTTATAAAGCCAAACTTTATAAAGACTACAATTCAGAAAGAAGTCATTGGAATGAGGTGAGTCACTCCATTGCTTGGAAGAATACAACACTGGGAAAAATACTTCAAGCTAAATATATATGTATATATAAATTCCATGTTACGGGAAAACCCGAACAAACTTTCTGGCCAACACTATATATATATAATTGTGGATTGATTCATTTAAATTTGCTAATGCTACTGGAAAGGTATTTTCCACTCTATGCTTTTTTGGCAGTTGCATAGTAGTATCATTTCCCAATAGGACAGACTGTTAAATATAAATGCAATAAAGGTATGTTACAGGTAACAGACATAAGTATGGAGGAGACCCCAAATTAATGTTGACATGGGGGTTTAGAAAATGTAAACAACTAGAAAAAAATAAATGTAAATCTTTTAATTATGACTTTAGCCATCACAACAATGATATTCTAATGAATTTGCATCATGATTGAATCCACTGTTGGGCTGGTACAGATGTTTCTCACATCCTGAGAGCCGATTTGAGGTTATCTCGCCACAACTCTGAAGAGGCGTCAAGTTGGTTGCATGACATCGGTCATGGGAAGGAACTTATATACATAAAATGGAAAAGGGTAAAATTCAATAAATTTTACATTAGAAATTAGGTTATGAAACACCAGCACAACACTGGATGCAACTCTTTGATGATTTGGAAAATATGGAGCTATATTTACTTTGAGTGTCTTATTTAGAAGTAGCATGAAGTCAAACAAACCAAATAGACCTTTATTCTATGACTCTATACATGATAATTTTTCAAACTGTTTTGAAGGTTAGAAAGCCATGAAAAATATTATCACTGTTCACTCCTTTCGTTCTAAACCAAATTTATCTACATTAGGAATTTGCTTATACATAGAGTAGAAAGGCTGAGGAAAACATTCCGGGCCTCTTATAGGCCATATTTTCTTTGTATTTCAAAGGTTTTGTGTGATGGTTTAATATCCACATTTTAAAATATCCCCTTATTAATCCATTCCATACATTGTTCAGTTAGAGGAATTCAACTATGTAAAAAAGTCAATAAAAACAGTTTGAAAGTGCTCCTCAATGTTTAAAAATTAAATATTTGTGTACAGAATCTTCAATTTCTCATAGCGTTAGCAAATTCCTTTCCTGTTTGTGACTTCACTGATTCTTGTAATATTCAAAATAGGGGAGGTAAATTTGCTGTAAAAGCATACCTATTTCTGAAGCAGAATGCAAAGTTTTCATGTACTGTTGGAAGCATGGCAATCACTCTCAGAGAAATTAATTGAGTATTCAAGTATACAGCACTGGCCTATTGGTCTAGAGAAATTAAGAAGTCCTAAATAAGGTTCATAGAATAAGGTCAATAGGGGCAATATTTTAGTCTCAAGGAATAATTTGATACCTAACAGGGCACAAAGAAGACATTTATGTCTAGAACTCACAAGCTTATAAAAAACTCACCCTTTGCTTATTTATGACCTTATTTCACCCTAATGTTACATGAAAAAACTTGCATTAAGAAGTGCAACGGGAGGAGAGACCATCAAGATGGCAGAAGAGTAAGACGCAGAGATCACCTTCCTCCCCACAAATACATCAGAAATACATCTACACGTGGAACAACTCCTACAGAACACCTACTGAATGCTGGCAGAAGACCTCAGACCTCCCAAAAGGCAAGAAACTCCCCACGTACCTGGGTAGGGTAAAAGAAAAAAAGGAAAAACAGAGACAAAAGAATAGGGACAGGACCTGCACCAGTGGGAGGGAGCTGTGAAGGAGGAAAAGTTTCCACACACTAGGAAGCCCCTTCACTGGTGGAGACGGTGCGGGTGGTGGTGGTGGGGAAACTTCAGCGCCACAGACGAGAGCACAGCAACAGGGGTGCAGAGGCAAAGTGGAGAGATTCCTGCACAGAGGATCGGTGGCGGCCAGCATTCACCAGCCAGAGATGCTCGTCTGCTCACCCACCAGGATGGGTGGGGGTTGGGATTACATCAGAAATACATCTACACGTGGAACAACTCCTACAGAACACCTACTGAATGCTGGCAGAAGACCTCAGACCTCCCAAAAGGCAAGAAACTCCCCACGTACCTGGGTAGGGTAAAAGAAAAAAAGGAAAAACAGAGACAAAAGAATAGGGACAGGACCTGCACCAGTGGGAGGGATCTGTGAAGGAGGAAAAGTTTCCACACACTAGGAAGCCCCTTCACTGGTGGAGACGGTGGGGGTGGTGGTGGTGGGGAAACTTCAGAGCCACAGACGAGAGCACAGCAACAGGGGTGCAGAGGCAAAGTGGAGAGATTCCTGCACAGAGGATCGGTGGCGGCCAGCATTCACCAGCCAGAGATGCTCGTCTGCTCACCCACCAGGATGGGTGGGGGTTGGGAGCTGAAGCTTGGGCTTCGGAGGTCAGACCCCAGTGAGAGGACTGCAGTTGGCTGCGTGAACACAGCCTGAAGGGGGCTAGCGCACCACAGCTAGCCAGGAGGGAGTCCGGGAAAAAGCCTGGAACTGCCTAAGAGATAAGAGCTCATTGTTTCGGGGTGCATGAGGAGAGGGGGTTCAGAGCACTGCCTAAACGAGCTCCAGAGACAGGCAGGAGCCACAGCTATCAGCGCAGACACCAGAGATGGGCATGAGATGCTAAGGCTGCTGTTGCAGACACCAAGAAGCCTGTGAGAAAGCACAGGTCACTCTTCACACCTCCCCTCCCGGGAGCCAGTGCAGCCCACCACTGCCAGGGTCCTGTGAACCAGGGACTCTTCCCAGGCAGAACACACAGCTGCTGTTGCAACATCATGTTGGCCTCTGCCAAAACAGGCTCGCCCCGCATTCCATACCCCTCCCTCCGCCCCTCCCCCTGGCCTCAGTGAGCCAGAGCCCCCTTATCAGCTGCTACTTTAACCCTGTCCTGTGTGGGCAGGAACAGACACCCTCAGGAGACCTACACACACAGGTGGGGCCAAATCCAAAGCTGAACACCAGGAGCTGTGCAAAAAAAGAAGAGAAAGGGAAATCTCTCCCACAGCCTCAGGAGCAGCAGATTAAATCTCCACAATCAACTTGATGTACCCTGCATCTGTGGAATAACCAAGAGACACTTCAGAAATCAAAGAGGAAATAAAAAAAAAATACCTAGAAACAAATGACAATGAAAACATGACAACCCAAAACCTATGGGATGCAGCAAAAGCAGTTCTAAGAGGGAAGTTTATAGCAATACAGTCCTACCTCAAGAAAAAAGAAACATCTCAAATAAACAACATAACCTTACACATAAAGAAATCAGAGAAAGAAGAACAAAAAAAACCCAAAGTTAGCAGAAGGAAAAAAATCATAAAGATCAGAACAGAAATAAATGAAAAAGAAATGAAGGAAACAAGAGCAAAAATCAATAAAATTAAAAGCTGGTTCTTTCAGAAGATAAACAAAATTGATAAACCATTAGCCAGACTAATCAAGAACAAAAGGAGGAAGACTGAAATCAATAGAATTAGAAATGAAAAAGGAGAAGTAACAGCTGACACTGCAGAAATACAAAGGATCATGAGAGATTACTACAAGCAATTATACGCCAATAAAATGGACACCTGGAAGAAATGGAAAGATTCTTAGAAAAACATAACTTTCCAAGACTGAACCAGGAAGAAACAGAAAATATAAACAGACAGTAGGCAGATGACATGATACTATACACAGAGAATCCTAAAGACACTGCCAGAAAACTACCAGAGCCTATCAATGAATCTGGCAAAGTAGCAGGATACAAAATTAATGCTCAGAAATCTCTTGCATTCCTATACAGGAATGATGAAAAATCTGAAAGATAAATTAAGGAAACACTCACGTTTACCATTGCAAGAAAAAGAATAAAATACCTAGGAATAAACCTACCTAAAGAGACAAAAGACCTGTATGCAGAAAACTATAAGACACTGATGAAAGAAATTAGATGATACAAACAGATGGAGAGATATACCATGTTCTTGGATTGGAAGAATCAACATTGTGAAAATGACTATATTCCCCAAAGCAATCGACAGATTCAATGCAATCTCTTTCAAACTACCACTGACATTTTTCACAGAACTAGAACAAAGAAATTCACAATTTGTATGGAAACACCAAAGACCCTGAATAGCCAAATCAATCTTGAGAAAGAAAAATGGAGTTGGAGGAATCAGGTTCCCTGACTTCAGACTATACTACAAAGCTACAGTAATCAAGACAGTATGGTACTGGCACAACAACCAAAATATAGCTCAATGTAACAGGATAGAAGGCCCAGAGATAAACCCATGCACATATGGACACCTTATCTTTGATAAAGGAAGCAAGAATATACAGTGGAGGAAAGAAAGCCTCTTCAATAAGTGGTGCTGGGAAAGCTGGACAGCTACATGTAACAGTATGAAATTGGAACACTCCCTGACACCACACACAAAAATAAGCTCAAAATGGATTAAAGACCTAAATGTAAGGCCAGCCAATATCAAACTCTTCCAGGAAAACATAGGCAGAACACTCTATGACATAAATCACAGCAAGATTCTTTTTGACCCACCTCCTAGAGAAATGGAAATGAAAACAAAAATAAACAAATGGGACCTAATGAAACTTAAAAGCTTTTGCACAGCAAAGGAAACCATAAACAAGACGAAAAGCCAACCCTCAGAATGGGAGAAAATATTTGCAAATGAAGCAACTGACAAAGGATTAATCTCCAAAATTTACAAGCAGCTCATGATCAAAAAAACAAACAACCCAAACCAAAAAATGGGCAGAAGACCTAAACAGACATTTCTCCCAAGAAGATTGCCAACAAACACATGAAAGAATGCTGAACATCACTAATTATTAGAGGAATGCAAATCAAAACTACAATGAGGTATCACCTCACACCAGTCAGAATGGCCATCATCAAAAAATCTACAAACAATAAATGATGGAGAGGGTGTGGAGAAAAGGGAACCCTCTTGCACTGTTGGTGGGAATGTAAATTGATTCAGCCACTATGGAAAACAGTATGGAAGTTCCTTAAGAAACTAAAAATAGAATTACCATATGACCCAGCAATCCCACTAGTGGGCGCATACTCTGAGAAAACCTTAATTCAAAGAGTCAAGTACCACAATGTTCATTGCAGCTCTGTTTACAATAGCCAGGACATGGGAGCAACCTAAGTGTACATGGACAGATGAATGGATAAAGAAGATGTGGCACTTATATACAATGGAATATTACTCAGCCATAAAAAGAAACAAAATTGAGTTATTTGTAGTGAGGTGGATGAACCTAGAGTCTGTCACACAGAGTGAGGTAAGTCAGAAAGAGAAAAATAAATACTGTATGCTAACACATATATCTGGAATCTAAAAAAAAAAATTTAAAAAAAGGTTATGAAGAACCTAAGGGAAGACAGGAATAAAGATGCAGATGTAAAGCATGCACTTGAGGACACGGGGAAGGGGAAGGGTAAGCTGGGACAAAGTGAGAGAGTGGCATGGACTTATATATACTACCAAATTTACATAGAAAGCTAGTGGGAAGCAGCTGCATAGCACAGGGAGATCAGCTTGATGCTTTGTATCCACCTAGAGGGGTGGGATAGGGAGGGTGGGAGGGAGAGGCAAGAGGGAGGAGATATGGAAATATATGTATAGCTGATTCACTTTGTTATAAAGCAGAAACTGACACACCATTTTATTACAATTATATTCCGATAAAGATGTTAAAAAAAAATGATGTGCAATGACTGTGTGGTTGTATAGAACAAACAGTGCCTACGTGACTTTAGAGTATTAATACCTTTTCCAAAAGAGTAAGTGCATGGCATGAAAGGTGCATTGAACTTTTATGTAGGGAGTTCATTCCTGGAAGACTGATTACTCACAATAATTATAAGGCCATATAAGGCCTTATAATTATAAGGCCAAGTCATGATGGATTAGGAGAATATCCTAGTCTGAAATTGATCATTTAAGAAAACCTGAAGTACTATTTAGTATGATAGGGCAAGGGCTCATATTAATACCGACATGTACTAGTTATATTATCCAAGGAAAGACTGTTTGCATCAGCATGAAGAGAAGCAGTTGATTGTGACCTCATGATGAAATTGAAATGTGAAAACACAATGCTAAATGGCATTACAGGGAACGGTTTTGTTGCTGTATTCAAAAGATGACCATACAAATCTTACAAGATTACATAGCAAAAAAATTAACAATAATTAAGAAGTGGGTCTGGTTCTTAGTCCTATAAAATATAACCAGTAATTTAAGAATGACAGTTTAATTGAACATAAGCTAGAATATAAATATTACTAATAATTTACTTTAATAAGACAAAATACCACTATTTGGAGCAAGCTTAAGTAAATTAACATTCCTGTTATGAGTAATACACTTTCAATTTTCCTGGGATTATGACTACTTTTCTGTGAAAACATCTCTTTTTTCTCTTTCTAAGAAAAGGGAGTATTTGATGCCATAAAATTAGAAATTTATCTTTAATTAGATCATTGTATAATTTTTTTTTTTTTTTTTGCAGTATGCGGGCCTCTCACTGTTGTGGCCTCTCCCGTTGCGGAGCACAGGCTCCGGACGCGCAGGCTCAGCGGCCATGGCTCACGGGCCTAGCCTCTCCAGAGCATGTGGGATCTTCCTGGACTGGGGCACGAACCTGTGTCCTCTGAATTGGCAGGCGGACTCTCAACCACTGTGCCACCAGGGAAGCCCAACTTTATAGAATAATTTGTAAAATAATTTTCTAAGTGCAGCTACATGAAAGTTTTAGCTTGGATTTTAGTTTTTAAAAGAGCTGTAAGCACAGTTCGGCATTAGTCTAACCTCACTTTTGGTATCTCTCTTCATAAACATATCCTTTTTCTTCCAATTATCTTCACATCACATTAAAGGATGAGCTTCACAATAAATTTGTTTAGATGATATATATTTTATTTTCATAAGAAATGTGCATGGTTTACAAGTAACTGAATAGTTTTTCAATTTCTTCAAATATCTCGGAAAATAAAATGAAGCTCTCTATATTTGCTTACGAAGAGCTAAGTTAAAATTTACCTGGAAATATTGCATATAATACAGTTAAATATACCTTCAATCGATGGTTAAAAAAATTCTACTGATTGGATTAAATAATTAGTTGGACAAAAAGTAGGTAAATAAAGAAGTCCTTTAAACTTAGGACGTTCTAGTTATTTCATGCCTTAAAAATTCCTGACCAATTTAAATGAATAGGATTAATAGATTTAAAATGAAAATCACTGTTGTGTAACGAGGGGAGATTTATTTTCTCTTGCGTCAGTGTAATTTCTCCCTGTTTAAGAATAAGACATAATATTCTTAGGTTGAGATTCTATATAACCCAAGTTCTGGCCACCCCTTTGAGTTACTCACAACTGGGTAATCCCACGTGCATGAAGATGCACATGTTAATAAACTTCTTTTTTTTTTTTTTCCCCCTTATTAACCTGTCTTTTGTCAATCCTTTTCAATTCTCTGGGCCCCAGCCAATAAACCTAAGTTGGGTAGAGGTAAAATAGTTTTTCCTCTCCTAAACAATAACATAATCTATAAAAACAAAAACAAACAAACAAACAAAAATCTGTATTAGTCAACAAGATAAGTTATGCAGCAGTAAAACATGAACCCTGAAATCTCCATGGCATAACACTATTAAGTTCTGTTATTGCTCATTTTCAGGGTGTATACATAAGTCTCATGTGTCAATATACAATTTCAGAGTTCTTCAAAGCAGAGGAAAAGAAAGCTGGAGGGTCACACACTAGATCTTAAATGCTTTTGCCTGGGAATAACACACTTATTGTCAATGTCCACTGGACACAACTGATCACATGACTATATCTAAAAGGAATGGAGAATCAGTGGAGAGGGAATAAATGGAAATTTGGCAGCAGTAAAAGTCTCTGTCACCTACCTGTTTGAATTACTCTAAAATTTCTCTAATCCTAAGACATTATTAAATAATTCAATCATTTTAAATTTTATAATGCCATTCTTTAAATAAAAGGAAGGAGCTTTATAGAATTATAAAAGCAAATACATTATTTGAGAGTTATATAATGACTGGAAATCCCAGATATAAAACTGAGAGAGTGAGAAAGTTTTGGTAACATATTGTATGAAACTATGCAAAGTTTTGCTTTATCTGGTATTAAAATTGTGAAATCTCTAAAGCATATAGGATTTTCATTTATCTCCCACCAGTAGGTTCAATGGGGATGTTCATGTTTGTATAGACCCCAGTGGTGAAAAGAGTTGGATATTAAAACTTTATAATACAGAATAGAATCCACAAACATTATATCAGTAGATCAGATTATTCAAGGTATGTTGGATACTATAATTCCATGAAATTATGAAAGGACATGGCACCATAAGACATGCAGAATAAAACAGATGTGACTATGAATAGCAACTTTGTTACTTATTAGAAGCTTGACCATGGACAAGCTAATTAGCTTTTCTGAGCTGCATTCTTGCTATGTCATCTTTTGTACAACAGTATACTACATCAAACTGTATCTAGTGTAGAGATATGGATAGCATAACGCTTGTAACTTTAGTATAACACACAATGCTATTATTTTTTATTATTGACCAACTAGTTTGAGGATAAAAATTCTTTAAAATTCTATCTTTAATATTTTTAAGTTGAATTAAAATGAAAACATTGAAATAACCCTATAACACACGGTAAAATAATAAATAGTTGTGGCATATCATTCCCCAAACAATAATAACTATATTGAAATTGAAGTTAAATAGGTAAGACAGTCAGTAGAAAACAATTTCCAAACTTTCTGCAGCAGTGATCCATTGCTAACTTATTCACTCTTTGGAATACTTTGTCATAAATTATTTTTAAAACAAGGACTGAGGTGCCCTTAAAACAAAAATATGATGTTAAAATTTATTGTATTTACTTTTATAATGTCTCAAATAAAAAAGTGTGATACTGTGTTTAAGGTTGAACCTATTTAAAATGATTTAATGAAACCACATATTTGAGACTGAAATATGACATAAAAAATGTCTCAGTAGATTATTTTGGACTCCTTCTTTCAAAGGCTCAATTGATAGTCCAGTTATACCAGTATAAAACCTGTCATTCTCTAATCTAAGGGTAATATCCTTTCTTTTAATTGAACACATAGGACTTTACAAAGAGTTGCAAATAAAAAATAGGGCTTATTGCAGTTAATAGGAAATCGGTTCACATTGAAAACATTTAAATTATAGCTTGAGCTTTTAACATGCAGCAGTATAAATGAATAAATACTTTTAATTTTTTTCTGTGACATGTCAGCTACACATTTTTCTTCTCATATGATACAAATCTTCATTTGTATGATGCAAAACTTGATCATTCTTGTTTGAGCACATATCTGCATCCATCAAAAATTTAGCTTTGATTTAAAATATGATTTGCCAAATCACTGTCTTTCTTCAAAAAGTACAGTTCTTTGTTCATTTTAAAGTTTAAAGACCTTCCAAATATTCTAATTCCTACACAAGAAAAAGAAAAGGTTAGAATATGCAAGAAACTAGTTCAGAGATGCTCAAATGGGCTTTAAGAATTTGAGAATAGCTTGAGACGATGTAGTCATGATGTTGGGTCAATGAATTCTAGTCTGAGGTCAGAACTTTGCAGCTATATACCAAAGCAGACGTTGTATCACCTCCCCAGGCATCGCCAATACATTGGGTTGGCCAAAAAGTTTGTTTGTGTTTTTCAGAAATTTTACGACCTTTTTGGCCAACCCAATATTTTTACTGATAGGTTTTAGAGAAGGGAGATAGTGCTTTATATTAACCACTTAAGATTTGCCTGTATAAGTGAACAGATAATAATGAAGAAAGATTTTGTCTCAGAACAATTTATTTTACCTTCAAAAGCTAAGGAGTACTATAAGATTACACAGTATGGGACAGAGGATAATGTAGCCATGATTTCGGCAACAGCACTGACCAGAGGAAAATCCTAAGAGACTTACAGCTTTGTCAAGGATTCCTTGCCAACTAGCTGATGGTTGTCTAGTCATCTTATACCTGGTATGGAAATTTGGGTGTCAAAGGCCCTGGACAACTTAATGTTAATCTGTTGTTTCAGAAATGAGTGGTCATCTTCATTCACCACCTGTGCATGTCAACAAATGGAAGATGGAATTGAGGATCTTGAGTTTGATCTTAGGTTAGATGTCCTTGTGAAAGAGATATTACCTGCTCTTTGTTAAGCTGCTCTTATTCAACAGATAAGAAAACAATGTGTGACTGTCAAGACGGAATTCTTAAAACTAAAGAAAAACCATTTAATAGGTAAAGGAATTTAACATATGAATCATCACAAGTATACAATTATTTAGATTAGTAATAGAAATTTCATATACATATATATACATATAATGGGATATTGTCACAATAACCAGTTATGTGAAAAAATTAATTTTTCATTGCCAAACTACTTTTGTGTATAAATACATCTATATAATCTATGTTTCATTTAAAGGGAAGATTATTTGACATTGAACGTTTGAGAATAATTTGTAAACTACCACATATTTTCATCTGTCAAAATCAATCCAGTTTTACATTTTAGCATTGAGCTGGGTTAAAATTTCAGCTGGTAAAATTAATATTAGTGTGGTTAAAATCTCATTCCCTACTGAAATGATCAACTATAGTTGTTGGAAGTAGAAATAAAATGTAGTGATTAAATTATATGCTAAATAAACAAGCTAAATAATAAGCTAAAATATAATTTATTATCTTAAAAGTAGTATTCTAAATCTTAAAAATGTTCCTATTGCCTACAGGAAAAACATTAAGGATTAATGCCATAACTAAAATAAAACAGAAATATCTAATTTACTATACATTTATAGAGTATTCTATCATAATGTGATGGATCCAACTCCTGTGCAAATTCTTCATGTAAAGTTGAAAATGCAATAGCCTTGATAAATTATCCTCTAGGTAGCCATACATTTATTGATTTTGTTAAAGGGGTATTGAAATATTGTATTTCTGGGTCGTATAGTCAAATGGATATACAAAGAACACACTTAAGACTCATTTGTCCAAAACTTAGAAATATTGTCAGAATCATTGTATTATAGAATGTAAGGAAAAAATGAATTCCATAATACAGAGATCTGTTATTACAAAACAATTTCAAAAAAATATCTCAAACTGTAGTCATTCCAAAAAAATAAAATGAGAACTTTTTTTATAGTTGCCTACACTTTAAATATCTATTATCTTCTACTATTTTAAACATATTGAGACTGTTGGCTTTTTTCAAAGAACATAAAAACATGTCTTTGGAAGTAAGAGTCCAATCTAATGGAAAGCAGATTAAATAAAAAGTAAACACTTTTGATTTCTAGACCTTAAGTCCAGTTCCTGATAGCCACAGTTACTGGAAAAGCTACTCCAATGTAATTTCGAGCATGTAAACTAGGACTGACCTGATCGTAACCACATGTCCTAACTTAAGAATTTAAAGAATATTCCATAAATGGAATATCATACATGGATGATATTCTCATCATACATGAATACTTGTTAAGTGTCCCATTCCTATCAGATAAATGAAAGAAAGAAGAGTGATGCAAATAGATAACTTGGCAAATAAGGGACCCAAGTAGGTTTTTTAAAGCTAACTATGAGGGTGCTTTAAAAATAGAAATAGAAAGTTACATACTACACCAGATAGGAAATTCCAACAACAGGAAAAATTCCAACCTAAGATAATCCAAGGAGATGGGTAGAATGTATTTTTAAAAGTTCATACAGCTTAAATAAGATGATGCAGGACCCCAGAGAAGAGGAAGCCTCAAGAAAGAGAAAGTAAGTGATTCAAATGTAAAATCACTGTAATGATTCTACAAACATATTACAAATATCATATTTAATAGCCAAATGGAGACGATTATGATCCAATCAAGTTTATCTAAAGGAACTTGAGAGGTGGTCCATTTGTAGATATTTCAAGGTCTACAATATGAAAACTTTTAAACTTCCAGTTTAAAAAAAACACAAATGTGGTAACTGATGTCTTTAAAAATATATCATTTAAATTATACAAAATTTAAATTACATATAATAAATAAGCTTCAAACATAAGGGTTTTTTTTGTTTTGTTTTGTTTTGTTTTGTTTGCGGTACGCGGGCCTCTCACTGTTGTGGCCTCTCCCGTTGTGGAGCACAGGCTCCGGACACGCAGGCTCGGCGGCCATGGCTCACGGGCCTAGCTGCTCTGTGGCATGTGGGATCTTCCCGGACCGGGGCACGAACCCGTGTCCCCTGCATCGGCAGGCGGACTCTCAACCACTGCGCCACCAGGGAAGCCCCAAACATAAGGGTTTTTAATCAAAATCTTATTTATTCCATTTCAACAATACCCAAGATATCACTGCAGCTTTCCTAGGAGAGTATATTAAAAACAAGTTTTTCGTATTAAAATTAAACCAGCCATATCTTAATAATAAAATAGTAATTTTAAGGTTACATAAATAAAAGCCTTTTAGAACCAGATACAATCCATTTTTTTCTACAGTCAAAAACTTCTAAGTTAAAATATAAAATAAGTTTAACTTTGAAATATGAAGAAACACAAAATGGAATATGAGATAGTTCTTTCTATAGAAGGATAAACTGAAAGTCGACACCATTTGGCTAGTTTTTCCAGTTTTCCAAAATGCCTTGAATTCTTACTTTATTATAATACGTAAAATATATTGAAAACACTTTTCTGAAATCAAATTTTAAATATAACTTCACAGAGAATACCTAATTAAATTCCTAATTAAGAATACTAAAACAAGAGAAAATTAATTGCAGTTATTTATTTTAAAATAAAATTGAACTTCTCTTTCAATATTCATGGGTTATAAAAAAAAACTGTACTTGATAAATTAAATTGTGTTTTCATTTTTGCTTTTCTTCATGCATTGATGATTCTGAAAAGGCACAAGAGGCTATGTATTTATAAACAGATTATGACCTCCCTAGACAAGTGAATTAAGGAAGGAAAGAGACCTACAAAGTATTAAAATTCATTACAGAAAATATTTGCTGAGGCTAGAACATGAAACTCTAGAATTTTAATACCTGGTGTACTTTAAATATCTTAACACTAAACAACTTATCCAGCATTCCCACTGTATTTAGCAGGCAAGCATTTATACCATGTTTGCAATGTGAAACCCCCCCAACTTCATGTTCATGATGTTTACCAGTGTTAATGTTCAAAAAATAAATTGAAAATAAAATATTATGTCTGACTGCCTGTGTGTCACATTTTTGCTGTATAATCCCTTAACATATAAAAGGGTGAGAAGGTATATGTCACTATTAGAAACATCTTAGAATCAGTTAATAAAGACCATGTACATGCCAGCCAATGGGACAAAAAGGTTATTGACACTTCTGGTTATTTCTTTATCAAATTTTATCCTGTCAGTCTATATGATTTTTATCCTTAGGCAAGATGATAATAATAATAATAATAGTAGCAGCTCTTCACTGACAAAGAAAACAAGGTACACTCCTGTGATCATGTTGTTAACACTCAACATTCTGTATTGAGGGAATACCCCATTCTAGTTTTTCAGGGGCTTAGAATGTTGGCTTGATGTACTACCTTGTAGGTCCAATATCTTCTTGCAGTAATTTCTAAACTGGAAGCTATTCTGTTATCCATTATCAAATGTTAGGGTCCTTTCCCACTGCCTGTTAGCATAACTGTTCCCAGTTTCATACCAAGGCTTGAATACCAATCTCAATTTCTATCCATTGTCTGGGTATCAGAGTATTTATTTTCCTATACATGTGAATTGCAATAGCAGACAAACAATAAACCCAATGGAAATGTTCTGTTTTAGGGAGAATACTCCAATATGCTCTTCTGTTCCCAAACATAATAGAGAGCCATGGTTCTTTCCTACATATGAAGATGCAGAGACATAATTTATTACCTTCAAAAATGTGAACTAGGCAATCTATATGTTATTTTTCCAAGCAAAGAGTTCCTGGCATTTCAATAAAATTTTGTTTAATCTCACAGTTTGAGGGCCATGCTGAAAATTATCTTAATTTTTGTTAAATGAAGAAGGACTCTCAATCTTTTGGATTCTCATCAACTGAATCACTCTATATTGCAATGAATTCTATAGTGCCTAGGTCACATAGATGCAAATAAGCCACTCATAAAGAGAAAAAAATTAACTAACTCCATATAAGGAACCTGATTTTACACAGGATATGCAGAGTTCTAGCCAATACATTATTTGATCAACACAGGTATGTTACCTCATTGGGGATATATGGTTCTAGGGTCAATAATAAATGTATCCTATGTCTAAGAGATTCCTGATCTTGTTTGTTGAACATTGTTTTCACTGAATTAAGTAAGACTATTTTTCTACTTTTGCTTAAATATTATTTGTCATCTTGGAGCAAAGAAATCTTATTCTAAACTTAGAATGCATAGAGATTACAGCTTGCCCAGCCTAGTTCTGGTTTATGCTGGTTATCCTAGCATAATCATTAATAGTAATAATTCCCCATTTTACTCTCAAAAGTGTACTAGTGTGACTTACTTCACTTAGTATGATAATCTCTATGTCCATCCATGTTGCTGCAAAAGACGTTATTTCATACTAAGTGAAGTCAGAAAGAGAAAGGCAAATACCATATGATATCATTTATATGCAGAATCTAAAATATGACGCAAATGAACTTATCTATGAAACAGAAACAGACTCAGACGTAGAGAACAGACTTGTGGTTGCCAAGGGGAACAGATGAATTGGGAGTTTGGGATTAACAGATGCAAACTATTTTACATAGAATGGATAAACAACAAGGTCCTACTGTATAGCATAGGGAACTACATTCAACATCCTGTGATAAACCATAATGGAAAAGAATATTCAAAAGTATATATATCGATATATATGTATAACTGAATCACTTTGCTGTACAGTAGAAATTAACACAACATTGTAAATCAACTATACTTCAGTTAAAAAAAAAAAGTATACTAGTTTGGGTGCTAGGTTACCTGTTCACTAAATAGCTCTAGGAGCTTCACCAAAATACTCAAGTTTCACACATCACCCTCCACGGGACCAACCGCTTCCACAGCACAATTATGAGGCAGTGTAGTTCTCTGTACAAGACCCCATTAAAAAGCTCTCTTCTCTATATCCAGATAAAGCAGTCATACCTGTGGGGAAACCACTTGTTCTCATTGAAGGGCCACATATTCCCTTCTACCAATTTCTGCAGTTCCATTTTTTTTTTCCTGAACTCCATGGTGATTCTCCATCCCCAAGTGGAGATGGTTCTATAAATCAATTACTTCTGAGCTGTCAGTCATGCCCCTCCTTGGGAAATGTAGGACCTTCAGGAATGTTCATATCCACCAATACACTGCATTCCCAGCTTACTGGTGAGTCTTGTGGTAAATAAAATACAACTTTACTACTCATCTCTACTCATCTCTTACTCGTATTTAATGCAGATGTTTTAATCTATTACAGAAGAATCAACTTACCATAACACTTAAGGATATAAGAAGAAGAATGTTGCTCTCCCACATTTCAAACTTTCCTTTTTATAGCCTCTCACTCTGCAACTCCTAAGAAATACTGTTTTGAGCCTCTGGTGGTGTATTAGTTTGCTCTGGCTGCTACAGCAAATTACCATAGACTAGAGAAATAAATGAACATTATTTTACATAGTTCTGGAGGCTGGGAAGTTCAAATTCAATGTGCATGCAGATCTGGTAACTGGTGAAGGCTCTCTTTCCAGCTTGCAGATGGCGGCCTTCCCCTTGGATATTCACATGGTGGAGAACAGAAAGAGAAGCAAGTCCCTCCTGTTTCTTCTCATAAGGACACCCCCATCATGAGGGTTCCACCCTCATGATCTCATTACTTCCCCAAATCCCCACATCCTAATGCCACCATATTGGGAATTAGGGTTTCAACATGCAAATTTGGGCAGATAAAAATATGCAGGTCATTACAGATAGTATTTACAGTACTGGTGAATTTTATAACTATTATCACTCAAATTTTAGCAAAACTCCTGTACTATTATAAAAAACACTATTCTATCTTTTTTGGTAGACTGGAAATTCAGCGAAAATTGATAGCCTCTTAGCCAAACTCAGATGCATCAGTATACTAAAAAACACTTATTTTTCTCAGCCTTACCAAACTAATTATCTTTCCTAATTTTTCCACAGCCCCATGGAGGACTGAGAATAATTATCATAATGGAGTGACTAAATAATCATTCCATGTTATTAAGAGTGTTATACATAATATCATGTGTGAAGAAATCTGTTATGAGGGCTTATTTTTAATTTTCTTTTTCAATTTTAAATTAATTTTTATTGGAATATAGTTGCTTTACAATGTTGTGGTAGTTTCTATTGTACAGCAAAATGAATCAGTTATACATATACATATACATATATCCCCTCCCTTTTGGACTTCCTTCCCATTCAGGTCACCACAGTACATTAAGTAGAGTTCCCTGTGCTATACAGTATGTTCTCATTAGTTATCTATTTTATACATAGTATCAATAGTGAATTTGTGTCAATCCTAATCTCCCAATTCCTCCCACCCCCTCTTTCCCCCTTGGTATCCATACATTTGTTCTCTTTGTCTGTGTTGCTATTTCTGCTTTGCAAATAGGATCACCTATACCATTTTTATAGATTCCACATATATGCATTAATATACGATATTTATTTTTCTCTTTCTGACTTCACTCTGTATGACAGTCTCTAAGTCCATCCACATCTCTACAAATGACCCAATTTTGCTCCTTTTTATGGCTGAGTAATAATCCACTGTATATATGTACCACATCTTCTCTATCCATTCCTCTGTTGATGGACATTTAGGTTGCTTCCATGTCTTGGCTACTGTAAATAGTGTTGCAATGAACACTGGGGTGCATGTATCTTTTTGAATTATGGTTTTCTCTGGGTATATGCCCAGTAGTGGGACTGCTGTGTCATATGGCAGTTCTATTTTTAGTTTTTTAAGGAATTTCCATCCTGTTTTCCATAGTGGCTGTATCAATTTACATTCCCACCAACAGTGCATAAGGGTTCCCTTTTCTCCACACCATCTCCAGCATTTACTGTTTGTAGATTTTTTTGATGATGGCCATTCTGACTGGTGTGAGGTGATACCTCACTGTAGTTTTGATTTGCATTTCTCTAATAATTAGTGATGTTGAGCAGCTTTTCATGTGTTTGTTGGCCATCAGTATGTCTTCTTTGGAGAAATGTCTATTTAGCTCTTCTGCCCATTTTTTGATGGAGTTGTTTTTTTGTTTATTTGTTTTTTATATTGAGCTGCATGAGCTGTTTGTATATTTTGGAGATTAATCCTTTGTCAGTTGCTTCGTTTGCAAATATTTTCTCCCATTCTGATGGTCATCTTTTCAACTTTTTATGTTTCCCTTGTTGTGAAGCCCTGACTTCAGACTACACTACAAAGCTACAGTAATCAAGACAGTATGGTACCAGCACAAAAACAGAAATACAGATCAACAGAACAGGATACAAAGCCCAGAGATAAAGCCAAACACCTATGATCACCTAATCTATATCAGAGGAGGCAAGAATACAAAATGGAGAAAAGACAGCCTCTTCAATCAGTGGTGCTGGGAAAACTGGACAGGTACCTGTAAAAGAATGAAATTAGAACACTCTCTAATACCATACACAAAAATAAACTCAAAATGGATTACAGACCTAAATGTAAGACCAGGCACTATAAAACTCTAAGAGGAAAACACAGGCAGAACACTCTTTGACATAAATTGTAGCAAGATCTTTTTTGACCCTCCTCCTAGCGTAATGAAAATAAAAACAAAAATAAAATGAAACCTAAGAACTTATTTTTTAAATACAAAATTACTTTGGTAAAGAGGTAAAAGTTATATAAATTAAACAAATTGAATTGTTTATACAAAACTGAATCAAAACATATGAACATTTGTGAAATTGGCTATGAAAATATGTAGAAAGATATTATGGTAGTTATGAAAGAGTTAAAATTAAAGAGTCTTGCAAAGAATGTATAGGGTTTTCATATGATTAGGGTATGCTACTGAGAGCATTCTGGATTCACATGGTGATAAATTTTAACGAGCATGAAATTCTCAAAGGGCCAATTCATTATTCTGTGTTTGGAAGATGCACAGATTAATTCTTTTATTCTACTAATTCACTGATGTTCTTGATAAAGCAAAAGTCTTTATTTCATGTATAAATCAAGAAGTTAATGCCAAGGAAATTGATTTTAGACTACAGAACTCCCTTCTATAATCCATACACACTTTAAGGAAAATATAAATGGATAAATTATGGAACTCACCTATGACATGAAATGAAAAATTCAGAATAAGTTGCATAATGTTGTAAAGAACAGTTGTTCAACATCTCAAAATTGATTCAAAAATGAATTAAAAACACATTCACATCTTGCTGCAGTTTGCACCTACCTTGATTTGAAAAACTTCAGTCACATAAATTCTAATATGTTTAATTTATTATAAAATAAGAAAACAGCAAGGAAAGATGTGCAAACGAAAATTCAAAGTATTAAGGACAAAAATACTGAAATTTCATATAAAACAAATACTCTAAAACAACCTCAGCAAATATCTGGGTTTCAGAAAATTTCACTTGAAATACAACAAATTAATTTTACAGTGGTTGTGTATCTATTGACCTGGGCAGGATAAGACATAGGACACACAGAAATTTGCTTAGCAGAGAGACCTATTACAGCTTCAACTGCAGGCAAGCAACTGTATCTGTTAAGACTTTGTGACACCTTCTGCAGTGAAGACCGAAAAACAGGAAACATGTCTAAACACAAATTACTTTTGTTTCATTTTCCCTAGCCTGACAATTTCTGTTAACTCATGAAATTTTGAGGAAAACAAAAATGCAAGAAGAATGACTATAATATTTCCTATCATCTAATTCCAAAAAGATAATAATCATGTCTTAAAAGGAACACATGTGACAGTTACAATACTTTTTTCACACCATATGCTCTAACCACATTCTAATCATAATATAAGACACTGTAAAATTCTACTAACTCTTATTCCAGCATGTTAGAATAAATAAGATGACAATTAAACTGCTTTATACTTTTAAACAAACACATATGCCTAACAGTAATGAATAAATGCTACTTGAAATGTGTATCATTAACTTAAAATGTCTATTTAATTGTAAAGGCAAACATATAGACACAGTAGAGATTACCCATAATTCAAGTCAACATACTCTTACTAAGTAGCCATTGTGTAACAGCTCTTTGCTTAATGCTTTCAATAAATAGTGATCTTTAATTCTCAGTTATATGAAAGAGAGAAACATATAGTTTCAAACATAGATATAGAGGCTCAGAGAAGGTTAAGTGCCACTGTAATGTCAGATAACAGATTTCCAAATCCAATCCAAGACTTCTGACTCCAGGTCCAGCACACGTCCCATGGGAACTCCCCTCACTCTGTAGGCACCAGCACCACGGCTTTCAGGCACCTGACACAATTAGGACTATGTTACCTGCTGTGTTCACTGATATTCTTATGTAGATCAAGTTTTTCACTCTATTAATGTATGGAATCCATTTAAAATATTTGGGGAATTATTTATTTGGTTTCATAGCCGTATTTAATGTCTGGATAACATGAAAAATAGTTATCTTTTATTTAAACTATTTTTTGTCCATCATTGAAAGTTAAAGCACTTAGCAAAGAGAACTAAGTGTTCATTTCCGCTCACTATCCATAATATTAAAACATTTTTAAACACCCCTAGCTTTTCTGTATAACAGATTTTAACTATCCAGTATTTTATGATTACTTCCATATTTATATCTCAAATTGACAGCTCCTTAGTAAAAAGTAAACACATATCTAGCTCTAAGTATATCTCATTTTATTCTGCTCTATAATATGCATGTTCTTATTATTTCATTCATCTTGTAATACTGAAATACTCTTGAGGATCTCTCTCTCTCTATTCAGTTAGCCTGAGATCCTCAAGGACAAGGTCTGTGCCTTTTTTATATCTGTATGCTCAGTACTTCACACTGAAATAACAGTATGTGCAAATGGATTAATGAACTATTGTGGTTTATCTTATTTACAGCCAGAGTGTAAGAATTTAATCTGGCTGATATACAGAAGTTAAATTAAGTCTGAACACTACTGGTTGTAGAACCCAAGTGGGACATTCTAATAAATTTTTTATCCTTGCCAGTCATCTCTTACCCAAGTGAGTGACATTTTACTCTCCCATAAATAAAGTTGGGAGTTAAGATTGTCCAAGACCTTCTCTTCTTTGTCCTGATGTTTTCATGGCTCCTGCTGTTGTTCAAAAACTAACTACATAAGGGACTTCCCTGGTGGTGCAGTGGATAAGACTCTGAGCTCCCAATGCAGGGGGCACAGGTTCGATCACAGGTCAGGGAACTAGATCCCACATGCATGCTGCAGCTAAGAGTTTGCATGCCACAACTAAGGAGCCGGTGAGCCGCAACTAAGGAGCCCACCTGCCGCAACCAAGACCTGGCACAACCAAAATAAATAAATAAATAAGTAAACATTAAAAAAAATAATAACTACATGAGATCAGAATCAGGTACATGCTAGACTCTTCCCTTTTACATTTGGGACTATTACAAATTTTTATTTTATGTATATTTTATATTTAGTTAGATATTTATTATATGTGTATATATGTATGTTAGAAACTTGGGATGGGTTTATGAACAAATGGACTAGCTTACCCAAAATATTCCCTTTGATACAGCATGACCAACTTGCTTACAAATGTTTGAGTTAAATTAGATTACTGTTCTGATTAGTAGAATATTTTTTTCAGGTATCTCAGTGGGAACTTTATACATAAGAGTAGGATTAAACTTTCAGTAGTCATCAGATATAATGATCTGGGTAACTTCTTATAGTTAATAAATTAATAAAAATGTGTAAACATTTATAGCAGAATCAAACAACATATTTTATTTTTCTGAATATGGACCTATGGAAAACATTCAAGTGTCATGAAAGAACTGTTGATTAAATATCTTCAATCTAAATTAAAGAACAAATTGATTTTAATTGCTAGAATTATTTAATTAGACATTAAACTATTTTATGAAGTTAAAATTTGATATTGAGATATTTTGTAGATAGTTTAGGGAAATGTTTTCCATGAGTAGCTTTGTCTATTATAAAGGAAATAAGTCTACCTATGGTGGATGTATAAATTGGCTAAAATTATATGACTCTTATCTACAATATCCTGCTATAAAAATGATTTACTGTTGAATGACTTAGCTGATCTTCTTAGAAACTGAATTACAATCGCATTGAAATAAACAACCAAAAAATAATCATGAAAGCAAAAGCCATAAACAGATACAAAACGAGCACTGGTAACACTGCCATTGAATGTAAAATTTTCCTCTTTGGAAAAAAAAAAGGTTGCCTTGTTTTAGTTAAAGCGCTTAGGGAATGGGTCACGTGGTTGCTCTGTTAGGAAAGAATACAAATAGATCAACATTTTATCTTGAAGACAAAATCTCTTGAAAGATCTGAGTAGGAGCCCTATATGGAGAGAAACAGAATTCAGTGGCTTGGGACTTCCTTGGTAGCACAGTGGCTAAGAATCCACCCGCCAATGCAGGGGACTCGTGTTTGCGCCCTGGTCTGGGAAGATCCCACATGCCGCAGAGCAATTAAGTCTGTGCACCACAACTACTGAGCCTATGCTCTAGAGCCCACGAGCCACAACTACTGAAACCCACGTGACTAGAGCCCAGACTCCGCAACAAAGAGGAGCCACCACAATGAGAAGCCTACACACTGCAACAAAGAGTAGCCCTCACTTGCTACAACTAGAGAAAGCCTGCATGCAGCAATGAATACCCAACACAGCCAAGATAGATAAATAAAATAAATTTATAAAAATAAATATTTTTAAAAATTTGGTGCCTTATTTGCATGAAGAATATGTCTTTAATCTTCTAAAGAGATTTTGAGAAAATATACTGACCAATAACTTGTAGAGCTAAGCATATATATAACTACTTCCCTAAAAATTAATAATTTTTAAAACTAAAATATCTCAATATAAGCCTTTCAATATTATTTAGTCTTTTTTCTCATAGTCCAGAATATATAATCTTATTCAAATAAATTATCTTCTTCCTTGATAGTCCTTACAATATTATATTTATGGATACCTAATTTCTGTCCTATGATCTAACAGGATAAGAATTCCAAAAAAATGCACCTCTCCTTGCCTTCTGGTAACTTCAAATTATTCAGATAATCTCCACTATATTGAAAACTGAAGTGTCTTAGGAGTTTTACTTTAAGGTCAAGAATCGTTCCTAAGTAAACACATATACAAAATTATTGCTAAGTAATAGATCATACTGTGATTCTGAAAGGCAAAACTTTCATTGAACCATGATGGTACACATTACCAACTTCCAAACGGAAATAATTTCAAGGACAATAAAACAACAGATTTCATGCATTACCATCATTTGACCATATTAATGCTCATCTATCTCATATTCATTCTTAAAGAGAAAGGTCAAAATAAAAGATCATATTCTAGACGAACCTAAGATCTACAGTTTGTGTTATGCAACATATGAATAGCAATGAGAAGTAAACAAAACTTGGGACATTCAGCATGTATAAAATATATTTTCACAGTGAAGAATTTCAAATGTTCTGCAATGAAGACCAGCCTATCTTTCATAAACTTTCATCATTTTCAACATCATTGACATACTTTAAGAAAACATATTTGGTTGAAGAATTTAATAGAAATTCTAAATCTGATCTGATGGAAATTTCAAGGAAATTATTTTGACCAGGGTAATAAGTTATTAATGTCCTCAAGTGATATATGATGCAAAAGAGAGGCTCAGATAACTTAACAAAGGAAGTTGGAATGCAAAACCTTCTCTGTATCATAGCAAGCTACTCTCTCTTCTATGACAAAATTATTCAGCATCTGGCCAGACTAGTTTATTTTTACATATGTTTTTTAAGAATTTTAAAGCTGAGGAATGATTCTTTTATTCAAGGTCCACATGAAGATCTGTGGTAACCTAGTTGCTAAAAATGTAAGTGGTGATAGAAATTTTAGAGCAGAATTCCCCCATATAACATTGCTTCAGTTTTTTTAAACATTTTTTTTTCTATACTTTCCTTCAAGTTAACTAAATATTGGGTTGGCCAAAAGGTTTGCTTTGTTTTTTTCCATAAGATGGCTCTAGTAGCACTTAGATGTCTTTAAATTCATTCAAAACAATTTTGTTAGATTGTATGTGACAGCTGTCATATTAGTGTGCAATTAAAAAAGACATCAAAATTGGTGAACTTTTGTGTTGCCATTTTAATATTGAAGATGGAAGAAGAAAAGCAACATTTTCGGCCTATCATGCTTTATTATTTCAAGAAAAGTAAAAACGCAACTGAAATGCAAAAAAAGATTTGTACAGTGTATGGAGAAGGTGCTGTGACTGATCAAACAGGTCAAAAGTGGTTTGCGAAGTTTCGTGCTAGAGATTTCTCACTGGAGGATGCTCCACAGTCGGGTAGACCAGCTGAAGTTGATAGCTATCACATCAAGACATTAATTGAGAACAGTCAACATTATACCACTTAGAAGATAGCCGACATACTCAAAATACCCAAATCAAGCACTGAAGATGATTTGCACCAGCCTGGTTATGTTAATCGCTTTGATGTTTGCGTTTCACGTAAGTTACGTGAAAAAAACCTTCTTTGACAGTACTTCCGCATGCGATTCTCTTCTTAAACGTAAAGAAAATGTTCTGTTTTTAAAACAAATTGTGAGGGGCGATGAAAAATGGACACTGTACAATAATGTGGAATGGAAGAGATCATGGGGTAAGCGAAATGAACCACCACCAACCACACCAAAGGCCGGTCTTCATCCAAAGAAGGTGGTGTTGTGTATATGGTGGGATTGTAAGTCGTCTATTATAAGCTCCTTCCGGGAAAACCAAACGATTAATTCCAACAAGTACTGCTCACAATTAGACCAAGAGAAAGCGACACTTGATGAAAAGTGTACAGAATTAGTCAACAGAAAACGCATAATCTTCCATCAGGATAACATAAGACCGCACGTTTCTTTGATGACCAGGAAAAAACTGGTACAGCTTGGCTGGGAAGTTCTGATTCATCCACTGTATGCATGGGACACTGCACCTTTGGATTTCCATTTATTTCAGTCTTTACAAAATTCTCTTAATGGAAAAAATTTCAATTCCCTGGAAGACTGTAAAAGGCACCTGGAACAGTCCTTTGCTCAAAAAGATAAAAAGTTTTGGGAAGATAGAATTAAGACCTTGCCTGGAAAATCGCAGAAGGTAGTGGAACAAAAGGGTGAATATGTTGTTCAATGAAGTTCCTGGTGAAACTGAAAAATGTGTCTTTTATTTTTACTTAAAAACCAAAGGCAGGGACTTCCCTGGTGGCGCAGTGGTTAAGAATCCACCTGCTGATTTCAGGGGACGCGGGTTCGATCCCTGGTCCAGGAAGGTCCTACATGCCGTGAAGCAACTAAGCCCACACGCCACAACTACTGAGCCTGCACTCTAGAGCTCGCAAGCCACAACTACTGAAGCCCGTGCGCCCTAGAGCCCGTGTGCTGCAACTACTGAGCCCACGTGCTGCAACTACTGAAGCCCGTGTGCCTAGAGCCTGTGCTCCACGAGAAGCCACTGCAATGAGAAGCCCGTGCACCTCAACGAAGAGTAGCCCCAGTTCGCCACAACTAGAGAAAGCCCACACGCAGCAACGAAGACCCAACTCAGCCAAAAAGTAAAAAAAAAAACAAAACCCAAAAGCACTTTTTGGCTAACCAAATATGTTAAATTAAGGCTGTGAAAACTATTTTTCATTTCTACATTACCAGTTAAGAGCAAAATATGGTGACATCATATTTTCCTGTACAACAAAGAAATGTTAACACATGGTGAGTTCATGAGATAAACTACTTTGAAAACAATAAAATTATAGTAAATATTAATATATTTATCTTCCCCTGAATCATAAAGCTTTCCATAGTTGAGGGTGTCATGCTGATCAACATGCTGATGTGTCATTTGTGCTTTTTTTTGCATATGTAGGATCCATAGATATTCTATGAGTTAATTTAATATTGATCTTTTATGATGACTACTTCAAAGTTTGAGAATACTTTCAGGCCCCCTATAAAAATCCTTAACTCATACTGAGTTATAATCTATGAGTACATAATGTGATTTCTTGAATACATATTGAACCTACACTTGTACGTTTGCTTATAGTTTGGTTTTGCATGGATGAAAATAAATTTATTTTATTCTTTATGATAATGTAGATATTTTTAATTAAATTTTAATTTAAATACAATTTCATTTTACTACATGATTGAAAAACTGTGTCCCACAAAAATTTCACAAAATTTTGACTACAGATTGATAACTGGATAAAAGGAGTCAATTAGACAGTTGATATTCAAGTGGTAAATGTACACAGCGACACTACTGCCACCACAATTGTATTCTAATACCCAAGTAGATATAACTGTCTATACTGATACACAAAAGATCTTGTCCACCAGCTGTTGATGCTTTGTTAACTCTAAATCAAGTAACGTATCAGTCAGTACTAACTAGGTTTTTCCAACTAGTAGAACTTCATTCTAATAACAGACATCAGTATGACATGGTGGCTTAGTACATAGCTGCTGGAGCTAGAATTTCTGGGATTGAATCTCGGTAATTTCATTCATTAGTTAACATTTTAAGAACTTGATGTTTTGCTATATTGTTTTTCGGCTTCCCTTCTGTGAGATGAGGCTCATATTGTACCTACCTCATAGAATTTCAGAAGTTTTAAATAATTTCCCTAGAGTGCTGTAAGGAATGTCAAGTATAGTAAGCACTCCGGAAGCCTGGGTTAGTACATAAGAAATCTTCATATCTGGCCTGCATTTTCTTTAGTCTAAAATTTTTGACAGTTCCCAAGTGCCATTCTATACTTCAGCTACAATAAACCCTCAAGATTCCTAATTCAAAATGTGTTGCCCTTTTAATGCAACATTCGTTTTATAAACACTTATCATTAAAAATTTTCATACTGTTTTTAAGCTGTTAACTAACTTATTTAACTCGACCATGCATTTGGTATTATACTGCATAAAAAGTTACCACACCTATAAGAAGGTAAAACATATGCAGATATTTGTTAAATAATTTGGAATTTAATTCATACATTATAATAAAAGTATAGAAAATGTATTACTCTGTGTCTTCTTAATTCTCTCCTAAATATATTACATGTTTTCTTTCCTTTGCCTTTTTTCCAAACAGTATCTGAACCTTGAATATCTTGTTACTCTCACTTTTGTTTCCATTTTTACAAAGATAATTTGGAATTCTTTTTCTACTAAGCATACTTTAACGTACCCATGAAAATTTTCTTTTCTACATTCTTGTAATATTTATCTGAACTTTTGTACTTCTTAATGACTTCTTAGTTCAAATTTCAATATTTCACCTACTAGATTAAAACTTAAGTGAAGGCACCATATTTTACAGGTCTTTGTAATTTGTTCATCTAAGAAAAGTCAGTAATATGATATTAGTAGGTGGAAAATGTTTAAATTGATAATTTATTAATAGTAACATATTGTTGTAACATACAAATTGTCCTATGGATAATCTTCATAAATGAGAAGCATGGTGTGAACATTTCGTACTACTGAGCAAAGATTTTTGCTCTCCTAAACATTTTGCAGCTTAGTTCCACTTTGGTCAAAACAAAATATATTTTGGTATGCTGATGGAAATTAACGTACCATGACCTGAAGAAAAACTAATTACTATAAAAATTTCACAATAGAAATAATACAAAGGACAACAGGCTATCTGAAATACAAATAAAGTCCATTTTCATTAGTGAAGCTGTATGTTTAAGAAAAGTATTCAGTACTTATTCTGAAATGGCAATGAAACTATTTTTATTTACAATGATAACTTTGCCAATTATTTGCATGATTATCTATGATTCCATTTTTCTGAAGACTGTTGAGACAGGAACGTATGTTGAGTCATTAATATTTGTCTTTCTGTAAGTCATTTCACCTCTTTTTTAAAAGTTTGTGATTTTTTTTCTTAGACTACGTCTAGAAAGACACACAAGTTCATACACACACCACAGTGTTTCTCAAACTCCAAAGTGCATATGAACAGCTTGTACATCTGAGCCACCCTGTTAACAAACAAGCTCTGATGCATTAGGTCTGTGATGGATCCACTCAATTCTGGATTTCTAACCATGTCTCTTATGATGCTGATGCTACTGGTCTAATCTAGAGACTACATGCTGAGTAGCAAGATTCAAGACATTATCAGAGCAGAATAGCTTCTGACAGGGAGACAAAACGTGCAATTTTTAAATGGTTGTAATTTTAAGTGACTCTCTATTTGCTCCAGAGAAATTAGAGACTCAGGGCCCAACTGACTGTAAAAGAGGTATTGATATTAGTAGTATTGATTAGTATTGATATCTGTCCCCCTAGAAGATTTTCACATTTTAATCATGGAAACTCTGTCATCTTATATGTCACAAAGGGAGTCTTTGGAACTGTGATTAAGTTAAGGATTTTGAGATGGAAAGGTTGTCCTGAATTATCCTGGTGGGCCCTAAATCATACGTATCTTTATAAGAAAGAGGCCGAGGGAGACTTTACACACACATAGGAGTACTCTATGTAAGGATGGCGCAGGAAGAAATTTAAAGATCCTACCTTGATGATTAGAGTGATGCAGCCACAAGCCAAGGAATTCCAGGAGACATCAGGAGTTGGAAGGAGGCAAGGAAGGAGCCTCCAAAAGAGCCAGGCCTTGCTGACATGTTGATTTCCTCCCAGTGATACTGATTTCAGACTTCGTACTGCAGAACTGTGAGAAAAAGTTGTACTGTTTTAAGCCACCAGGTTTGTGGTTATTTATTATAGCAGCCACAGAAAACTAAAATAGGAGGATTTTGTCAGAAACGTCTAATTAATATTTCAGTGTCCACAAACATGTAACCCTCACCATTTAGGAAAAAGGTTCCCTCAAGAACCCAATGCTTAAATGAGTAATTTCTTACAGTAATCATATCTCTAGTTTAAGTTCCTTGGGAGTATGAATATTTTAACATTTTTGCACTGGAAGCTACAGACTTTGAAAATTATGAAACAAAAAATGACAAATTCTTAGAACATTGGATGTAGAGATATAATGCTAAAAAATTAAACCTAGGGCTTCCCTGGTGGCACAGTGGTTGAGAGTCCGCCTGCCGATGCAGGGGACACGGGTTCGTGCCCCAGTCCGGGAAGGTCCCGCATGCTGCAGAGCGGCTGGGCCCGTGAGCCATGGCCACTGAGCCTGCGCGTCCGGAGCCTGTGCTCCACAATGGGAGAGGCCACAACAGTGAGAGGCCCACGTACTGCAAAAAAAAAAAAAAAAAAATTAAACCTAAAAAAAGTGAAAGCATTAGAAAATATTCTCCAAATAAACCAAGGAGTTAAGTCAGTAGCTGTATGAAACTTATGCTCTTTAAATGTCACTTAATACTTTTCAGGGATTAAGTTTTCCAAAAATGAAATTCAAGTAATAAAAAAAAATTGTCAATTCTAGCCCATCTGCATAAGTTTAGCTGCAATGATTCTAATCAAATCACAAATGGAAATTAAATTAAGTCAATTTTGATTTACACCTGAGGTGTCTCAATCAGAACATTTCATCAAACTAATCAAACTAATTCCCACATGTTATGAAGGTAACTGGTGCAAAGCAACAGAAAAACAAATTTTCAATAAGCATTTTTGCAGATATTTTCTATTACTATGTATTCAAAATCAATAGAAACATAATATACATATATATGCATATGTGTATGTATATGTATGTATGTCTGCCTAAGTGTATTGCATCAACAATCCATAATTCTATGCTATCTTGAGAAAAAACCCCAGCAACTCTCATTTTAATCCACTTTTAACAATTAATACTTCCTTTTAAAAAAATCAGAAGACAACTTAACTAAGACACTCAAAGCCTGTTTTTTTTCTTTTCTTCTCATTTGATTTTTCTATCAAGAAAGATTAATACAACCTGGAACATAGCCTTGCAAGTTTTCTCTGTTTCTTATTTTGTAGATAGGTAAAGGAAGTGGTTCCCTTCACCTCTTAAACAAATGAAGAATTGATATGTACCATAAATTTTCTTTTTAGTTTAAATTTGAAAATCAAATGCTTAAGTGCATACTGTTTAGTCAAAAGATACTATGAGGTTTATTCAGAGTTTCCTTTACATGCACATGAATCACCAGATCTAACAAATTTTAACCCTTAAGTTTCTCTTATGCTACTTGCTTTTATCTGTTTAATGTACCTATCGTGTTATCTCTTAATTCTTAACTTTTTAATGCTATCTAGTGCCTAAATCTTATAGAAGAAGAAAATTTAGATGTCTTATAATATCATCTCCCATCAAAGATACTGTCTTTTTCTATCCTTCCAATATCCTTATACTAAAAACTATATCTGAAACAATATTCAGTGTTTTTAACTTCTATTATATGAATATTAATAACTAAGTCATTTATATTTCCTAACTTATATAATGTTCTCGTTTACTCAGAATCAATAATTTATATGTTCCATTAGATTTTTTCCTTGCATATAAACACTCACTAATTTGAAAACTGTAAAACTGGAACACTTCTCTCCTTCAAGAAAAAAAACACACAAAATAATTTACCAGTTCTGTTTTCCTTAGTGACAACTCTCTTTTATCTCTTTATTTTAAATTAGTGTCATTCTTTGCCTACAGACCCTACAAATTTCTTTCTATTTGTTTTCTTCCCTTTCTGGTAAAGATTATTTTATTTATAGTTTTCTTAAAAATAGTTCTTGAGATCTAAAAGTCTAAAATTGTTGTGCCCTTGAAAAAAGACCTTTATTTACCATTATGATTGACTAATGTTGTTAGGTATAAAATTCTTAGTGGAGAATAATGAATGGACTGAGGAATTTTCTGGTTCTGCATTCTCATCATAGCAGCCAACTAATACAATTTCAGTGTTAGCTAAAACATACAATTGGGATCAGGATAATAATACACCATCAATAAAGATGACAAATTATCAGCCAAAAATTTTAGTGGCATAAGATAGAAATATGATAGAGAAGACAACATTGTGCATCTAACAAATATATTTTATTCTACTCAAATAAATAAATGTATTCTATTGCTCTTAGAACAAATTCTGTCATCCTTCAAATAGACACTAAGGTTAGTATAATCTGGCCCCTATTTTTCTCTCTAACCACATCTGCTGACTCTCAGTGTGGTATGTTTACCATTTTGTTGACTTACGAACTTTTCTTAGTTTCTTGACATTTTAATTCCTTTTGTACCTTTAAACTTTAATTATGCTTTATCTCCCTTATATATTCTCTCTTATGGAGGCCTACATGGTTAGTTGTATCTTCTTGTTATAAGAGACTTGATTTTCATTTCTAAGCACTTTTATATATTTGTTACTTAAATTAATTGAAAAGTATTCATTTCAACTCTGTCTTATGTAAAAGGGACTCTATTTTGTTCAATACTGTATGTCCATGGCCCTATATACATGGCCCCGATACACTGTTGAGGCCAAAAGCTGACCTTCCACTTTTCTGACTTTCATGCACACACAATCCCCTTCCCCCACCACACACACACATTTCTTTTACCACCTGTCCATTGAACTGAAGTGTGATTATTGAGCTCCTATCAGTATGCATAGATTTTTTTAAAAAAATATAAATAGCATAGTGTATAAAATGTTACTGTGGCTTTAAAATATACCTCTTGTCTCTCAGTAAAAGCACAGCAGAATTTAATGCCATTTGCTAACTTATTTTAATCTGTTTAAATACTATGATTCACTAGCAAATTCCTTTCGAATCTCATTTCCAGATGAGCCAAGGAAGTGCCCCGAGGCTCTTAAAGTATTTTTTTTGCAAGATTTGTTGTTCTTTCTAGAATTAATCATAAGAGCAGCCAGGTGAACAGTAATGATACAGAAAGCATATAAAATTCAAGATTGTTGAACAAAAATCGAGTCATGATTTTTCTGACCATAAAGATGACGATGCAAATAAATCTGTCCTTTACACATTCATGATGTATCTATGATGAATTATGTTTTTAAAACAAATTTTGCTCTGCTATTCAAAAAAAATGCACTTGATTCACTTAGCCTAGATGACATAATTGTCTAAGCTGAAATTTATCAAGCCAGGTAAGTAAGACTGAAAGACAAATCTATTAGAGTTATTTTGTTGCTGAAACAAAGTTATTGTATGATTCAGATTGAAGACAGGAACACAATAACATTTCAAAAACATCAACAATCTTGCATCATTTGAAATTTATCATATGAAGGGAAGTAAACGAAAGGAACAAGTGAACACAGAACTATATTAAAACAAACTATCTTGTCCTCCTTACCAATATGCCAGTCAATTTATAGAAGATACTTATTTTCTAGCTACAGTTTTGTGAATTCAATGAAATACTGTTTCCTATTAAACAAAACAAGCTTATTTGGAGATAAGTAAATCAAACAGAAGAAATGTAGAGATTATAATTTTCTTGAGAGTGGCTATTTATTTAGTCAATTCATATCTCATATGCAAGTTTCATTTTTTTCCTAAAACAATAAATCCTATCTGATAAACTACATTTCATACTTTAAAAATTGGTTATATACTTTAGATAGAGGATTGATCTAATTTGATTTCAGAAATTTCAACTTAATGTAAAACACTTCAATGTATTAGTGTTTATTTAGTGAAATAAATCTGTAGACTTGGAAAATTTCAGTAAAATTTAACACTTCAAAATTCTCTTTGTTAGAATAGTGAGTGTCTGGTGGATATACTGAAAAGTTTTAACGTAGACTTAGTAGATATTTTAGGAAGTCGTGAGAATATTTATTTTAGCGGGAAAGGATTGATTTCTTTGAACTTCTTTAGTCAGGGTACACAATATGTGGTTACAATCAACACAAACATCTCATTGGCTTATACATGGGTATTGTCATTTTTATTCATATAAAATCCATTATAGAGACCAAGATTCCATCCACCTTTGGCTCTATCCTTCCTTATGACCTTGAGGTCTTAACCACTGAGATGAATAAATGAGAAACAAGAAATAGGATTACATATGGGAATTTTTTGGTATATGAGTGGCCTGGATACGTCATTAGTATATTCATCCAGTTAACTGGAACTCAGTCACATGGTTACACTGAATACAAGGAAATGTGGTAAGTGTGGCCCAATTATGCATACATCCAGTCAGATGAATGAAGGAGTATGGTGAGCAAACTGCAAATTTCCGGCAAAAATCCAGTTATTTCTTTATTAAAATGTTTTTATCCTTCTATTAATACAAACTTGGTTTCAGAAATAGTATAGCATGCAAAAGAGTAGACTGCTATCTCATTTACCTGTGTAATGTATTCATTTCCACAAATACATATGTATTTTAAGTAATGCAATTATTAAAAATACCATAACTTTATACAAATATAATTTTTTTGTGTGTGTGTGGTACGTGGGCCTCTCACTGTTGTGGCCTCCCCCGTTGCGGAGTGCAGGCTCCAGACGTGCAGGCTCAGCGGCCATGGCTCACGGGCCTGGCCGCTCCTCGGCATGTGGGATCCTCCCAGACTGGGGCACGAACCCATGTCCCCTGCATCGGCAGGCGGACTCTCAACCACTGCGCCATCAGGGAAGCCCCAGAATATAAATTTTATTTTTCTTATTTCCCTTGGGAGTTCTCTATATTGTTAAAAACAACATTTCTCATTTCTTTCTCCTTATTAGTAAGAGACTGAAAGTAACTGTGAGAAATTATACCAGCTTTTAAGAAAATGCAAGATAACTATAGTTACTTTACAAGTTAGATTAAATTTAACATTAATAGCATATTCTAATCAAGCCTAAACTCTACTTAAAATTACTAAATTATTATTCCATTGGTCAGAATATTTGATCAAAAGAATGACAGAATGATTCTCTTAACACGATTTATATTCACACTAAGCTAATGCAAATTTAAATAAAACATGTTATTGTCTGTATCACTATAGAAAAAATTGCAATATGTAGGTAAGAATAATGTAGATTTTACCTTTTGAAAGCAATACATATTTTAATAAATATGACTGTGGGGAAAATAATGGCACTTATACCAAATTTGTATGTTTGTAAAAGCTAAGTAGATGTTTTGGTACCAATACTAACAAATGATCATTTGTCTAGTAACTATTAAGTACATGGCTATTGCTGTGAATTTGTGACCTTGATCAAAGCACTGAATTTCTCTGCACCTAAGCCTGTTCCTCATCTGCAAATACGTAAACAGTACCAATGTAATAAGGTTATTGTAAGGACTGAATTATTTAATCGAGATTAACTATATAGAAAGGTACCTGACACTTAGTAAGCACTCAACAAATTCTAATTGTTTATATTTGCATGTGTATTTAAAAAAAAAACATATACGATCCTAGAAGTTATGTATTCCTTCCACTATGTTACAGATAAGGAAAATAAGCCTCAAACAGTCCTTTAATAAGTCACTTATCACTTCTTTAGCAAATAATTACCAAAGACTTCATCAAATTGAATAATAATGACATAAAATAAGATAAAGCTAATTATATATAATAATGTATAAAAAATATGATGACAGAAAACCTAACAAAATGTTTAGCCTCTTTTGTTAGTAAGATATTTCAAGTTACCTTAAAAGTGGCAACCATATATTATCTCTAGATAATATTAAATGTATTATACCTACAGAAATTGAACTTATTTCCCCCCAAAGTGCAAAAACTATGTGAGAAGCATTTTTGGTGAATTTAACAATAAGAAGTGATTAACTTACTGCTAATATTCCTTTCTCTCGTCCTTATAATGCTTTATGATAATGCCCTGTATGTGCTTTTACATGCAGATTTATGTTTTTTAAATAGTAGTTTATAAATCTCTAGCCCTTTTTAAGAAGCTAATGAAGCTATGAAAGATGTGCTCCAGAAAAATAGAATGTAAATCAAATATAAAAACAAGGAATTTTTGTGACAGTGTATCTATGCAGGAGATATGTCACTGGAAATCCCAAAATGATTATATAAAGAACCCACAATTGGATTTCCATATTACAGACCCAGAAAGCATACAATCCAAATAGCAGTCCAAGGGTGGTGGATTCCAGATAGAGGTCCTTAAAAGAAAAACAAATAGAACTGGCATGTTTGAACATTTAATTATTTTGTTGAAAGGCAAGTGGCAGAATTGTTTACTTGTATAAAATTAATAATAACCACATAGAAAATCATGTAAGTCAAAATAATGAGACAATAGTTAAAGAAAAAGAGATGCAAAGGAAAAGTTATTGTACTGATATTATATTTCTCAGACTCATTATTGATCAGTGTTTATGTAGACATACTGTAGAGATTATCTGTTTAACCAAATACTTTAAGTATGAGGGATGATAAGGATGAAAATGTTGGTGGGAAGATTTCATCTACCTTGCAACTCTCATGAGATTATGTATAAAATACATAAATCACGAAATAGCCTTTCAATCGGGGAATCTAGAATATAGAGATAAGTTCTATGGAAAGTTAGCATTCGAATCAAGGATGGCTGCTTTGAAAATGTATGAATATGGAGAAGAGATAGAGAAAGTGAGTAAAGGTTTTCATTGTAAGACTCATAGACACATGTTTTTAAAACAATGAGGATATATTACATCAATGAAATTTTTTTTAAAGTTTAAAATTTACTGTTGAATAAGATATTTTTCTGATGCATTAACATATATGTCTTAAAAAAGCAGCTCTATTTTCAAACATGGACCACTGCATTACAAATCAGTTACCTTCTATAATGTGTATCCCCCTCCCCCAAATTATACACAAAACATGTGTCCAAGTATCCTGTTTCAAAATAATCTCTTGTCATTTATCTTGCATATCTTTTCTTAACTAGCAGCTATACTTTCTGTATACATTGATTGAGATAAAAGCATCATAAATGCAGCAGGATATTGGTCAGATTTACATTTTATCTTATAAAGATTTGAGAATGTTCAAAGATAAGCATACATGTATGTCTTAGCTATTTATTCAGTTTGCAGGCAGTTCTAAGGAAACACGTATATTCTCAAGTAGTTTGGAATTACTGTTTCATGTCTAAGAATTTGAGAGAAAAACCTGTATTCATCAGAAAACTGTGTATGTCTAATCTCTTAGAATTGGACGATTTTTGAATTTCAGTTGTTATTTTTTCTTCGTATATGTCCTAGCATTTTAGAGTTTCTATTCCATTATGTCCAAATCCTATTAATATATTGTAGATAAATTTTCTTCTTTAAAATATGCTAGATTTTAATCCCTACTATTAAATGCCTTAATCAGTATTATTTAAGACATCAGTATATCTTTCTAAGCAGTAAACATAATAAATTGATAAGTTTGCCAATGGAAATGACCCTCGACTAGGCAATACTGGTTTCATTAGAATTGCAAAAGGAGGGACCTGTAAACATCATTTTATACCATCTATGTTCCATCTCCTCTATAAAAACTTAACCCTTCAAAAAGGCAATTGGTTAGTACACGTTTTCCAACACATGCCGCCTATCTGCATGGCCATATGAAGGGCTATCTTAAAAAATTCAAATTTATTTATGTTAAAATACAAAACTCTATTGAGGGCAGATACATAAAAAGTCAATTTTTGAAGCAAAATGATGTAAAAAGCATGAAGTTTAGGTCTTAAGATTTTAGAGATGAGATTATTATGATACTATATAAATGGATAATTAATATTATCCTCACACTTTTTGGTTGATTCATCTGAAGTGAATGTAACAGAAAATAGAGCATATAATTCACAGACACCATTAATAGATTTCTAGCCCATATAGATTTTAAACCGTTTCTCTTATTATACCCCTTCTGGTATGCAGTGTCTTATTAATGCATGCATAGTTCAATAACATTTCAGGCTGTTGAACTTTAGAACACAGCAGAGATGTGCAATTATATTTGGGTAATTCACTTTGAGAAATTGCTGGCATGTACTATAATTCTATCATTTAAACCTTCTCCTTTAATTTTATCTGTTGATAGTTTCAATTATTTTATATTGCCAATAAGTCACTGATGACTATACCAGTGAGATTTTGTTATAGATATTAGTCAGAGAAGCAAATTAGCTTAAATTATATACTGTGCAAAGACAGCATTTTTTTGTAACACTGAGAATTGGCAATTAATATTAACTTTATACCTGGATTATTTGGGTGTACTATTCTTAGAAGACTATTTGTATCAGGTGCTTCTTCTTATTTTAGTACACACAAAGTTGTACATTCCTGAAAAACATCTGCAAGCTCTCTCTCACGGGTGCATACTCACTTGCTCACTGGTTTTGTTTTATTTGGCAGGTGAAATAAATTTCTTATAAATATACTGCTGTGGCCAAATGTTTGTAACGTTTTCTGTAATATCTGACTAGTATTTATGAAGCTATCATATCATATCAAGCCCTTTCCATGATTCTGCATTGTTCTATTTTGCCTAGAGACTGCCCAATTCCAAACTGTTCATCACTGCAACCATTTCTTTGCAATCTGCCCAACATGGCATCACAGATTCCAATTCTTAGAGGACCCTACATATAGCCTGAGAAAATTTTAGTCAAGTATTTTATACACCTTTTGAAAACACTGCCTCTTTGTTTTACAAAATCACACCATCATGTATTGCCTTAATTTGAATAATATAACATAAAATAGGGATTTACAGTATCTTTAAGTAATGTTATTCATGACACTTATTAGTGTTTTCTGCATTATAGACTGAAGTCCTTAATGTATTTTAAAAATTGCTTGTATGACCCATATTTTGTATTTCATTTAAACCACGTGGTACCTCCTATAAATCTAAGCATTTTGGCAAGTCAATCTAGCAACCTCATTTCATAACATTTATTTTACTGTTGTTTATTGCCAACCTACTATGTGCCAGACACTGTACTGAATATTAGGTACATTTGGCTAATACCATGACGCTCTATTCAGGTTCCTAACAGCAATTACCAACTTATTAATTTGGTGACTTATGGAAGAGCATAAAGGCAACTATAATTTTATTATACTTTCCTTTATTGCACTTCAAAAATATTGTATACTTTACAAACTGAAAGTTTATGGCAACCCTCTGTCCAGCAAGTCTATCAGCACCATTTTTCCAACAGCATCATTTTTAATTGTTACATACATTGTTTGGTATTTTTGTAGATATGTTATTGCACACTTAATATACTACAGTAAAGCAGAAACATAAAATTTACATGTACAACCCTAGAAGTCTATGAGGTTTGCAGCCCTCACTTTTAACACTTTACTCCACTGTTCAGTCCCCCGTTCGGGAGTCAATGACTCCTCCGTCAGTCCCTCCCCGCACGGCCTTTGCCGGTGCCCGTTCCCCAGTACCTGGTCAGGCCTTGCGCAGACTCCACGGCACTGTGACTGACTTGGGGGAGAGGCTCCACGCGCCCACAAGTATTGGGGTTTGCATGATAGGTGGTACGAGCCAGACTCCTTACAGGCCAATTTGGCAGGAAGAGGCCTCTAGCACCGGGTGCACCCAGGTGTTTATCATCCCGGCCCTCCCCTTCCGGCTTCTGTAGAATCCCGTAGAGCCCCGAGATCCCGCGAGATCTTGCTGCTTCTGGGAAGTTGGTTCACAGACTGCCGGGCCTCGGCCTGGTTTTGTGTTTCTCTGAGCTGCCCCGATGCTCAGCGCTTCCCAGCCCGTCTCCTCCCTGCATGTTGATTGGAAACCTCTGGAGTGCCCGGGGTAAAGTCTGAAACTGGCCCCCGAACTCAAAAGGCAAAGAGAGACTGAAAAAAGAGGCTGCCTGCTCCAGATTGGTAGGTAGGTGGCAGTTTTAATAAGCAAGGGACTTAATTTCCAGGCTTGTCTTGGGTGGTTCAAAATGTGTAGATCTCTGTCCCCACCTGCCAGAATCTAAAGAGTTTACATAGAGGCCTTAACAGGGTTCAGTCATGTATATAATCCAGATTGTCTCAACAATACATTACTCTCTTAAGGCCGAGTCCTTAAAGTGACTCCAAGTGCAGGAGAAGTGGGTGGGGACATACATTGCAAGGACAGACGAGGGGGTTAGGAGCCTCTAATTGCCTGAATCCAGCTCATTAGTCAACTTGCGGTCCTATCCTCTTGATGACCTCCTTCAGCACTCTACCCCTGGTGACCCGCTCTTAACAATCTTACGTGCTCCCCTCTTCTGCAGTGTGCCTTGAGCAGTCAGCAGGTGGGTTTATTAGCATGGAGGTAGCTCCTTTGGCAGCTATCTGGCCACACTGGAGGCAGATGCCACGGCAATGGTATGGGCATACACAAGAGAAAACACATGTTAAGGTAATACTTCCCAAAGTAAGTAACAGTTTTTTTCCACCAAGAGCCCCATGATCTGAAACACTGATTTGAGTCCCCTAGACTAAGGGCAGATGACTCAACGCATTCATTTGTGTCCTCATGGAACTTAATAAAGATGATACATTAGCAGACTCATTAGGTATGAACACGCAACTTTCAGTTTGGATAATGGCACATTGTGAGACAGTGATAACATCCAAGGCCATCCCATTTTGGAGGACAGCTTTTCTCATTAGAGATATTTCAGTAATTCTGAAGGACAGGCTTTGACCTTTAAGGCTTGCTGTGTCAATTTTGTAAAGGCTTCTATGTGTGCTATGACAGCCTCCAGGCCAATGGAGGGAACAAAGAGAGTGGCCACATGATTGTACCAGTGGAAAACAGAATATGTCCATCTGGCCTTGAGGAGAAGGAAGTTGGCAAATTTTGTTACCATGGGGCAGATTCTCCCCTGTGCCCAGAGAAAACCCAGGGTGCAGCAGCCCAGCCACCCAGGTGGAAGTCAGGGCCAAAGATTTGTGCCACACAACCATTGGATCCCATTCGGTGCTACCTGATAAATACCTGGGCTGTCAAACCAGTTGCTATCCTTTAATGTGGCAGAATGACTATCTGGTTCTGGTGATATCCACCCCATATCCCTGTTACAATTGGGTTGGTTCTGTTTATAGTGCCTTTTCTGTTCCCAATATAAGTGTGCATGAGTGCTCAAATGTCTGTAACCTAGGGTAAGCCACATGAATCCGTCCCAAATATGAGTGTAGCTGCCCATGGCTCTTATGCTAATATTTTTAGGACCCTTCTGATCAGCTGTTTGGTGTGCTGCCTAAGGAGTTTGGTTGACAAAAAAAAAAAAAGAATACCCATGCCCAGTGTTACTGCTAGTGTGTGCTGCAGGCCAGATTTCTGGATCAGTATCAGTAATATCAGATGAATTAAGAGTACTAGTCCTAGCTTTTTCTTCTTCCTTAATGCACTGCTTTAGGGCCCTCCATCCCCTCCCTGGAGTGGTGATACCACCATGGAAATCCTGATGAGCTGAGAAGGGCAGCTGCCCACACATACCCAGCAGTTGGATAGATTCCCTTGCTGGGCATATGAATGGGGCCACAGTTGAAAGCTGTTTTTCATCAGATGCCCAACCTGTGACTGGAAATCACAGCAGAAGACTAAGGTTGAAAAGATAGATATTTAGTAGCAACTTGTATGGGAAGGTCTTCCCTTTCAATAAGAATTACACTGTGGCCTGGTCCTTAGATATTAGTGCGGCTGCAGCTTTAGAACTTGACTTGTTTGTGCGTACCATGCACGTTGACCAGGGGAGGCACTGCTGTCAGGCATGAGGAAATGGCCCAGGGATGGGACCTAATGCCAGACCAGGACCCCCACCTCGTCCCTTCTCTCCATGGTACGTGTATCAACAGGTCCAGCTTGCAGCAGGACAGTGGGATCCCAGGGGAGATTAAGTAGTTCCCCTAGCCCAGGGGTGTGAAGTAACTCGCCCATCCTGCTGGGACATCCCACTGCAAATTCTAGTAGATACCTCCTCTCCCAGGTGTGATATGACTTGGTATTCTCAGCACATTGATCCATGGTGAGAATGGGGGCAGTGTCTGTCTCTGGTGACTTGCAAAACTTCACAGTATTGTGTGTCTCAGCAGGGTGCCCCAGTCTGGCAAGTCTGGTGAGTCTGGCATATGGGGCAAAGGCCCTACTGGTTGATCATTCAAATGTATTAAAGCTTGGCATAGGGCTTCCCTGGTGGCGCAGTGTTTGAGAGTCTGCCTGCCGATGCAGGGGACATGGGCATGACCCGGTCTGGGAAGATCCCACATGCCCTAGGCCTGTGAGCCATGGCCACTGAGCCTGCGCGTCCGGAGCCTGTGCTCCGCAATGGGAGAGGCCACAACAGTGAGAGGCCCGCGTTATGCAAAACAAAAAAAAAAAAAAAAAAAAAAAGCTTGGCATAGGACTTTAGTCCACCTGGTCAAGGTGGTTTTACTTGTAAGTAATTTAATCTGCTGCTTTAATACTCCATTATTCCTTTCTACCAACCGTGCTGTTTGCAGGTTATAGGGGAGATGTAGTCTCCATCAATGTCATGATCTTTTGCCCAGTTTTGCACATCATGACCTTTGAAATGCAATCCCCAATCACTGTCTATTTGATGAGGGTATCTGTACATGGTGCTCAGCTTCTCTCATCCCCTAATGGTGGCAGCCCAGTTTGCACAGTGACGGGGTAACTTGGGTTAGGCCAGACATGGTGTCTACACAATCTAAGGCATAGTTAAAACATTTGCTTGGTGGGAGGTGGCCAATATAATCAGTCTGCCAATCATTCACTGATTGGGAACTCCGACGGATGGCCCCTGATTTATTTGGCCATTGCTTCGGACGTTGTTTAGAACACACAGGACATGCTGTTACTGCATTAACCTAGTCATTGCATTTCAAGGTCAATTCGGCATCTTTGGCATTATGCTATCCCATCCCGGTGCTATGTGGACACTCTTTCTGTGCACCCAATCTGCTGTTTCTACTGAAGGGTAGTTGTTAGGGCTCTTACTCAGGCTAGCGCATCAGCTTCCTGATTGCCAGGGGATCAGCATCTTATGAGCTGGGATGTAAAAGACAGTGAGAACTGCCTCAGGATCTTGCAGGAAAACCATGTTTTCCACGTGTCCTGATCCCATAAATGTTTATTCAACATCCTCCATGCCCCAACTTCCCATTATCCAAGCCATAGGGTTAATCCTTTTAGAATTATGGCCTGGGTTCCTGAGTTATCACTAGCCAAACCACTCTGAAGTTAGCCCACTGGATACTGTGCTTCGTTTCTGTTTCCATCCAGATGGTGTCAGTGTTGGGCTGAATAGAAACTGTAGTCCATGTGGGCAGGTGGCCCTGACTAGACCTGTCTGTATGTTTAATTATTTCTCATTTTTAATTAAATACTACACCACATAACTCAGTAAATTATATATTAGAAAAGCATTAACGACAATAATAGAATGATTATTCTAATAATTATGAAGACACAAATATTTCATGTTTATTCTGATCTCAGCCATTAAAATACCCAGAATTGGGAATGTCATTAAATTGAATAAAGATTTTGATTAAAACTACACATTTAGACGTTAACAAGCATGTAACATTTTCTATCTGAAGCCTAAACTCTTCCATGTTCTCAGTTTAATCTATTTGCTACCTTCAAAAGAACTTGAAGAATAAATGATAATAAATTTATTTTTAACTTTCACAAATAATGTAGGGTTGACTCATGAGCAGGAAGATAAGAATATGACCCAATCATGAATCTGAATAAGTAAAATACTCTGAGAATAAATGGCTTTCCCAGCAAAGCATATTAATTTCTCTAGGACAGCAAGTAATTTAGTTAATCATTTTTTCTACCTTTGTACGTAGTACCCTGCTCTCCTGAAACATTTACATTTACCTTACAGGAGGAAATTGCTCATCACCAGACACCTTTACTCACCTGACTCACTTTCCACTCGTATCAAGGCTCATTTTGGTTGAGAATTTCCCTGTCCTAAAAAACAAATATTTATGCCAGTATGTGTTCAAATTTTCTCAATATTTTAAATACTTTGGCTTAAAATACCTTAGCAATTAGAAAAAGTCCATTATTGTACTACTATAAATATACAGATATTCACTTTATTTTCAAACTGAGTGAACTGTATATTACACTTAGCTGTCAAATTTCCATTCCAGGAGACTCAGAGGGAAACCAGGAGATATCATGAATACAATTTAAGGACTGAAAACAAAAATTAGTATGAAATACTCTCCTGCCATTGATATAGCAGAAAAGACTGAGAGAAAATGAGCAGTAAAAATATGTGGTAACAGCAGGCATAAATTGTACTTGTTTTACTTAACACAGCACTACAACCTACCAGTTTATGAAGTACAGTTATACTCTGAACACCACAGTTTGATGTCATTAATTAAATAATATGGCTATTAACACCTAAAATAGCAGTAGCTTGAGTAACACTATAATAAAATGATTACTATGAGCACATTAGGTAGGCAGTACAATAAAAGTTTGTAAGGCTCTCTATTGTAATTTGGAAGAAAATATAAATATGGTCAATTGATTGCTCTATAATATTTTCTGCTTTATGCCACAGGGATAAAATAAAAGTATCATATAAATAATCACTTGCGGTAGTAATATACTGAAAAGGATCTGTGAGAAATTTTCATTTTTTCACTAAGACTATTTTACTTTTAAACTCATTGGTCTATGCATGTAAATCGCATAGCAATATTATAGGGGAGTAGAAGAGATAAATAAATGGAAGGAGCTTATTCCAAAATCAAATTGGAGGACTGCGTACAAATCACAGTGAGTTTCAGATTGTGACATTCATTGTAAATGGCAATAAAACATTGAGTTCTGTTGTAGAATCGTTGTTTTATCTTCCAATTAAATGACAGCATTTATCAGATGTTTAAACAATGTGGTTCACAGAAAAGAAGTATTTCTGTCAGACCAGGCAAGGATTAAGAATTTCTGAATTCTGCATCCATTTCTAAAAGAATTCTACTTTCCAATTTGCATTTCATCACCTGCAAAATGGCAAAGGGTATGACCTATATTTTCATTAAAGTTTTGAAGGAAAGAGGATGGGTGTGCTTCCATTCCTTGTGATAGAGCCACAGTTATTCTATGCTATCCTAAAAATATAACCCCCTGAGTGACTTTCAACTTTCCTCTGCCTTTTACATATTAAATAAAAGGCCACTTCCTCTTGCTTTGTTCGAAAGCATAGTTTTTATTTCATTTTACCTTAAAAGCACAGCATGAAACAGGACTAGGGCATAGGTAGTATGTGTGTTGTGGGTGAATAGGAGTGAGAAAAGGAAAAGTCAGAGAGAGACAGGAGAAGAGAGAAGAGGTCTGCAAGTGACTTTTCTCATGCAGATTGTAAGGACTCCATTCATCCAGGGACATCTGAGAACCACAGTTGCCTCCCAGGATTGTCTGTTCAAAGGAAGGTTGTCTGGGACAAATATCGCAGGGCTCCTCTCCTCCAGTGGTTCTTGTTGGGAGGGAGGAGAGGCACTCAGTGCACTTCCCAACTGCACTTGTCTGTGGTTTCCGTTTTAAAGAACCTGTGACAGGGCTTCCCTGGTGGCGCAGTGGTTGCGAGTCCGCCTGCCGATGCAGGGGACGCAGGTTCGTGCCCCGATCTGGGAAGATCCGACATGCCGCGGAGCAGCTGGGCCTGTGAGCCATGGCCGCTGAGCCTGCGCGTCCGGAGCCCGTGCTCCGCAAAGGGAGAGGCCACAACAGTGAGAGGCCCGCGTACCACAAAAAAAGAAAGACAGAAAGAAAGAAAGAAAGAAAGAACCTGTGACAGAAAGCAGAAAACTGTAGCCCATGTACTGGAGTTGGCTTGCTGAAGACAGAGGCTGGCCTAGAGGTGGGATGCAGAAAAATGGAACAGTCTGCCACACAGAGCCCCATTTTCCCTAGAAATCTCTAAAGGAGGGCAGATAACACCATCATTATGCCAGTGTGTCCGACCCCCCTTATTAAAATATACCTCATACGATATAGGATATATCATATAATCAGAGTTTAAGTTTAAAGGAATCTTACTATCCCACCTTAACATAGCCTCCTCTGAATTTTACTCTGTGTAGGACGGGAAGAGACAGAGGGTGACTGAGAATAAAAGCAGGTGTTACACTTAGAAAAGTCTTCTAATATGAATAGAAAGCTGAAATAACAGGCTTTAGGAGTAGAATTTCTAGAATTTCTAAGAGACAAAAAAAGGGCATAGTTTGTTTTTGTAGTAGAAGTATCTGAGAAACATTCCCTCTACTTTTTAACAAATTATCCCTTTGACCTATGCAAATGTACCAAAACTGTTAAAAAACTGTCCTGCTTTAACTATTCATATCACCATAGTTATAAATGAATATTTTGCAAATGCTGGTGAGAAATATATGTTTATAGTCAGTCTTTATATCTGATAAAGCCTGTTTTTTCAGTCACCAGCTTTGTACTCCTTTAAGGATATTGTTTTTGTTTCTGGCCTTGACATTTTTGTGTACAATTTATAATCAGGTTGTTAATACACACACACACACACACACACACACACACACACTCACTCTGCTGTAATTAATTTAAATCAATATAGATCAATTTGGGGAAGATTGCCATGTTTATAGTATTGAATTCTCTATTCCATGTGTATGATCTGTCCTTTTATTCATTTATTTTTAATTTTTTTCCTAAGTACTGTTACATATTTTTCTGTGTGGAGCTCTACCATGTATTTTGTTAGATTTAGTGATAGGCATGTGATTTTTAGGTTCACACAAAATTGAGCAGAGTACCTAGAATTCCCTTATACCCACTGCCCCCACATGTGCACAGCCAGTTCTACGATCAGTATCCCACACTACAGTGGCACTTTTGTTACAACTGATGAACCTACATGATACATCATTAACACCTGAAGCCTGTAGTTTACATTAGGACTCACTCTCGGTATTTATTGTACATTCTATAGGTTTTGAGAAAAATAAGGTGGCATGTATCCACCATCGTAGTATCATACAAAACAGACGTGCTGTCCTAAAAATCCTCTGTGCTCCACCTATTCATTCCTTCCTTTCCCCAACCCCTGGCTACCACTGATCCTTTGAATGTCTTCACAGCTTTGCCTTTTCCGGAATGTCATGTAAATAGTTGGAATCATACAGTATGTGGCCTTTTCAGATTAGCTTCTATCACTTAGTAAAACACATGTAAGATCCCTCCATGGATTTCTTTTTATTGCCCAGTAGCATTCCATTGTCTGGATGTATCAGACAATGGTATCTATCATAGATAGATGGTATTTATCTATCCATTCACTTACATTTTGGTTGCTTCTAACTTGTGGCAATTATGAAGAAAACTGCTATAAACATCTGAGTTTGATTTATTTTTTTTAACATTAATTCAGCCTTGCAATAATGTAAACCTGGTCATTATATATTATCTTCTTATGTGCTACTGAATTCAACTTGTTAATTTCGCTTAAACTATTTGGATTTATATTCATGCCAGAGATTTGGTGTTAGTTTCCTTTCTCGTACAGTGTTTGTAAGGTTTCAGAATTAATGATATGCTAGCTGAGAGTTTCTTTTCTTATACTGTTGTTGTAAGGTTTAAATATTCATGATATGTTAGCCTCATAGACTGTCTAGGAAATATTCCCCTTTTTTCTGCTTTCTGAAAGAGTTTCTATGAAACTGACAATACTTCCTCATAATACTGTAAGAATTCACTAGTGAACTTTTTTGGCAATGTTGTAAATAATTGATTCAAGTATTTTGTAAATATAGAACTATTTATATTGATAGTTCTTTTTGAATTAGTTTGAAAATCTGTGTTTTTTTCCAAGAAATTTCTCTACTTCATATAATTTGAGAAATTATTGGTATAAAATTGCTTTCTCCGGTAACTTTTAAGATCTAACTGGTAGAAAGCATTCCTTGTTTTTCATCCCAATGAAGTATAAATTGTAGTTTTGATTTAATTTTTGATCAATCTTCCTAGAGATATGGACATTTTATTAATATTTTCAGAAAACCAGCTTTTAGCTTTGTTGGATTCCTCTTTTATATGATCAATTTCTAAATCAGTGTATTTTGTTCTCACGTTTATTATATCCTTTCTGCTATTTCCTGGGTGTTGTGGGGGCAGGGGAGATATTCACCTACTTTTTGTGATGGATGCTTAAAATATTGATTTTTCAGTCTCTCTTTATCTCTATTCAATGCATCTATAAATTTCCCTGTAAAATTGGTTTTCCTGTGTCCACCATTTTTGTTATGTCATATTTTCATTATATGTGTAATCAAGCTGTATGCAAATTTATTTTTAGATTTACTCCTTAACTTATAAGTTTTGGTACTTATTTTATTTGTGAATGTCTGTTCCTTATTTTCTAAATAAGGATGTGAATATCCTAAATATAAATAAATATGTGGATGTTTAGGTTATATTATTATTAAGTTTTAGTTTAACTCTGCTGTGCTAAGACAACACGTTCTAAATAATTTTATTATTTAAAATTTTGTTAACACCTGATTTATGGTCTGCTGTGGTCTAAATTTAGGCAGTGTATATTCTATTTTGGTGAATGCTCCACGTGAACTTGAAAATAAAATGTTCTGCTGTTGTGCGTATAATGCTTTATAAATGAAAATAAGGTTCAGCTAGTCAATTATATTATGACATCTCTAATTTACTTACTGACATCATCTGATTGTTCAATAATTTACTGATAGAGACGTGTTTAAAATCTGCAATGTAATTAAGGAATTGTCCTTCTATTACAGTTATCACTTTTTTATGTAGAACAAATAAAAATATAATATTTTTTTCTTCCTAGAATTTAGCTCTTATCAATGTAAATTATCATTTTTTATTTCTAGTAACACATCTGGCCTAACATTTTATGCAGTACTGGTACATCTATAATCACATGCTTTATTTTTAATTAAAGTATAGTTGTTTTACATTGTTATATTAGTTTCAGGTGTGCAATCAATAATGATTCAATATTTTATATATTATACTCCATTTAAAATTATTACAAAGTATTAGTTAATTCCCTGAGCTGTACATTATATCCTTGTATCTTATTTATTTTATACCTCACAGTTTGTATCTCTTAATCTCCTTCCCCTATTTTGCCCCTCCTCTCCACCTCTCTCCCTACTGGTAACCACTAATTTGTTCTCTGTATCTATGGGTGTATTTCTGTTTATTATATTCATTCATTTGTTTTATTTTTTACATTCCACATATAAGTGATAACATACAGTATTTATCTTTCTCCATTTGACTCGTTTCACTAAGCATAATCCCCTCCATGTCCATCCGTATTGTTACAAATGGCAAAATTCCATTCTTTTTTATGGCTGAGTAATATTCTGTTGTGTGTATATGTATATACACAACATAGGCGTTAACTCTTTTTTACATGTTTGGTAGAATTCCCCTGGGAAGCCATCAAGTCCAGAATTTTGTTTAATGGAATTTTTTTGATTACTGATTCAATGTCAATACTAGTAATCAGTCTGTTCAGATTATCTGTTTCTTCCTGATTGGAAGACTGTGTGTTTCTAGGAATTTATCCATCTCTTCTAGGTTGTCCAATTTGTTGGGATATAACTGTTCATAGTGTCCTCTTGTAATTGTTTGCCTTTCTGTGATACCAGTTGTAGTTTCTCCTCTTTCATGTCTTTGTTTCTTTGTGTCCTTTCTCCTTTTTTTCTTAATGAGCCTGGCTCAAGTTTTATCAATTTTGTTTATATATGCAACATTTTTTTTTGTTTGTACTAGCATGGTGTATATTTTTTAAATGATTCTTTTACTTTGAATGCTGAGTATCCTTATAGTTAAAATGCATACTTTATAAGCAGCATATAATTAGTGGTGTAGTATACTTCTTGTAGTACATTTACAGTACATAGTTGTTGGCTAAAAATTTATATTTCTAATTGGAGTATTTCCTTTATTTATACTTAAAAGCATAGCTGTATTTTTGAAATCAAGTCTAACACCATACTTTGCTATTTTTTCATCTATTCTTTCTTTTTCTTTACCTTCTTTTAGATCAAATGCTTATTCTTCTGTTTATCATTTTATTAATATTGTGATTATAGTTTTTAACAATTTCAATATTTATTATAATGATTAGCTATGTATCTTTGAATCATTACAGTACATCCAAAATTAATACTAAGAATTTTTAAGGCAAACAACTCTTAAATTCCATTTGCTCCCTTCTATCTGCCTACTGCTGATGAATATTTCAATTCACATATATTTTAAATGCTGAAAGACTTTATTTTTATTGTTTTGATAGTCAGTATTTATTTTTATTTACCAACCTACTTACTGTATTGAAATGTTAGTTTCTTCCTTCATGACCATGCTCCCACATAGTTCCACATGTGACCTTTACCCTTTGTATGGAGAATGTCATTAAAAATTATTTAATGTTAATCATTATTTTAGGGCTTATATTCTAATTTCCTATATTCTGACTAATTAATTTGTGTGTGTATGTGTTTGTGTTTTAATTTAAAACGATACCTTTATTTTACTTTAGTGGTTTAAGGCATTTTCTGAGTATAAAATTCTGACTGAATATGTTTCTCTGTTTTTTTTTTTTTCCCCCTTCAGCCATTTAAAGATGGCAGGTTGTCTTCTGGCTTTAACCAGTCTCTATTTTTTTTCTGGACAATAATCTATGTATATAGATGACTCTGACCTAGTTGGGTCTTTTCTTTCATTTGTTTGTAGGCCTTGACAGATTTCCTGTTTACCCTTTCTTCTAAGGGGTCTTAACAACATGCATAGAATGGTTACTAGGCCCTCCACTTCCTCAGACCCAGAATTACAACTTCAGGAGTCTCTGCATCATCCATCACATTGACAATGTCTCTGCTCAGACTTTTTAAAAATATGTGTATAAATACATATATATATATATATCTA
>NW_020175684.1:2021079-2099079 GCF_003031525.2 Neophocaena asiaeorientalis asiaeorientalis | reverse complement strand
TATATTACTTAGGGGTAGGCAAATATCTCTAGGGAAAAATACATGCTCAGTTTAAACTAAATTCTCGTCTCTCTGGGATCTTGGTCCACTCAACACATAGCCACTTTCAAAGTCTAAATTTCAGTAGTGTCTCCAATTCAGTTACAAATGGAATCCCATGGCTGCTGCTTCCCATTTGGCCTCTATTCTCTTTACTCACTGTATACTCTTCTCTCTACAGTCTCCTGGCTGACTTGATTGCTCTCTGCAATCAAGAGAGTAATTTTTGGGGGGGCAGGGTGAATTTGGGGTAATTTTTCACAGATTTTTTTTTCTCAGTGAGGTTAGTTAATATCAGCTTCTCTGTCATTTCCAGAAACAAAAGTTTGTGATAGTCTCTTTATGTGCCATCCTAACGTCCCCTCTAGTACCCACCACAGTGTGTCACACTCATACCTCTTCAATGAATATGTTTAATGAAGGATGTACAAACCACTTAGAAACATAATCCCTTAAAACTGCATGTAAATGAGAGCCATGCAAAATTCTAAATCTATGAGTACTTTTGAGAACTGTCCAAAATATGGAGTGAATTCTTTTCAATGAATAACAATCAAAAATCTTAACTGTTGTATAAAACTGTTTGTTTAGAGAATCTGACTACAGGTTAGATAAGTAAAATAATAATCATAGTGTATTAAAGAATCATCTGTGAACGGAGAAAAGGTGCATTTTGAATCATACTATACTGGATGGAAAACTTGAGAAGGCTTCCATGAGGTCAAACTTTGCATAAAACCTGAAGGCAAATTAATAATCCAAGTAAAAAATAAGGAAAAGGTCATTTCAGACAAGAGGAATGGCATATGTGAAGGCCCAGAGATATGAAAGTAAATCTAAAACATGAGAAAGGTACATGCAAATGTAACTAAATGCTAGGGGCATAATTGTTCCCATTAAATATTAGTCAAATAAAGAAATGATAGAATTATAAATCCTTGACATTTGTTAATCCCATAGTAATCAACTCTATGTATGAATAGCCTTAAGAATGGCTCTGATAAATTATGAAAGATATCAGGATATAGAGGAAGATTGAGTTATTGAGGAGTAGAACTCAATCCATATTAGCTCAGATGTTGGAGAAAGACTACTATGCTTTCTACAAAATATTCACTCCTGCTACTCTTGGGGTTTTCATTAGATCAATCACTCTTCTGCTAAACACAGAATGCATTTTCTTATGTAATAGACATTCTAGATAAAAACCCAATGTTGCTTTGAGATCAGCAGATCAGTATCATCAGATCTCTATATTAATTAGTGGTGCAAGTGGTTTAAAGTACAAATTCCGTTTACCTTTTTGAAATGGAAGTGTTGATGTGTTTTCTAAAAATACAATGTAAGCAAAATGGTTTTGCCCTGCAGATAATTTTTTGATTGAAGAGACTATTATATCATGGCCTTACCTCCGTTCTCAGTGCTGCCAAATAGTAGGCATTCATTAAATTGTAGTTAAATATATGAAAATTAACCTTAAGGAAGTGGTTAAAATCATTGTGTGTCAGCAATATTAAGGTTACACATTCTACCTCTAGAAAAATTTGATTGATTTAAACGTATTACATGTAATGTATAAAAATACTCAGACCCTCATTAAAAGCATCAGACTTCTGAATATCAAGTTCACTTAACACTTTATTGTATTTTAGACATACTTAGTGCAATCTACAAAAATGGATTGTTATAAATCCAGAAAAAATATTTTTTTCAGGAAATATGTAAGAACTAAAGAAAGAAATTGCTTTTCAGTTTTTGAAAGCAGCACAAGGGACCTTAAAAACCTGAAATAAGAAACCTAATAACTGGCAGCTTAAACTTGTGATTCAAAACTAGCATTAAAGAATTAGGATGGCCTTGTAAGTGCAACACAGAGTTTCTAAGGAATAATAAAAAAAAGAATAAGTTTAATTGCCAATATCTTACAAATGGGTTTCATTTTACTACTTTAAAGTGTTGCCCTATTTTAACATCCTTTTCTAATTAAAAGCCACGTTTTAAGAGCCTAATTGTTGATACTGCTTCACCCTTTTATTTTTAATTATTGATATGTACAGGCCTAAAGATATATTTCTTAGGGCCCATGCTGGCCCAAATGAATTCAGTGGCCAATTTTCTAGGATAAAGATTTCTATACCAATGTGTAAAAATCAAAGAAGTGGAACACTGCAGACTTAAAACTGTCACCAGTTGTTCAAACTCAGACTACGCTTCATAGGCAAATAAGTGGAGCTGCATACTTGAAGTTCCCTTAAATGGCCCAGTAGTATTTTGTTGTATTTATAAATTACAATAAATTACCCTGATGATGATAAATCTGTGATTACAGCTATATTTAAGAAAGTGATAGATCCTTGGGAGATGGTCTACAAAATGCCTCCTTTAAAAGGTCTTTCAAAGAAATGTACATTTTATTAAAAAAAAAAAGCTTAGCTTTCGTAATGCAACTCTTAACTTCATTTAAAGCTGGCTTTATATATTTTCAAATACTGTGTGTTACTAATAAACAGTAACCATGAAATAATTAAAACAGTAAAGATATTCATTATCTTATTGTTACCAAAAAAATGGCAACATATGGTAACAAGAAAATGCTACCTTCATTTTTTAAACTACTTGAAATAGCACTGTCCTCTTCCTATAATTGGGTGTTGAATAATTAAATCAACAAATTAACCAAGCACCATAGCAGTTTGTTAGTTTCATAGCTGCTAACTTAATAATCAAACCTCTGTTATCTCTTCATTTTGTATAATTTTGATGTTTCTAAAATAGAGTTTCTTTTCCAGTCTTAGTTTTAACTAAACTTACCTTTGTTCTAAAACTCCTGAAGTCAGTATTCATCAGAGTGTGCAGTGTCTGGAGGCAGAGAAGCAGTCCAATCATGTAAACCTGAAAAATTGAGAAGAAAACTGATTTTCTCTGCTCTTCTTGCACTACTAGCTTTATTTAGCAAAGTGAAACGATAATAAAATAAAGGATTTGAGCTTCCAGAGTAAAGCCCAATAAATAACAATAAAAATGTTTTAAAATTGACATTTAGAAAATTGTAGAGTGGCAAGTAAAAGAAATGTAAAAGGGTTTGAAATTTTCAATTGCACAATATGTCTCTGTCCTGCAAATAATATGAAAAAGCAGTCATATAAAACTCTCAAGTGGTTGGTTGTTGAGGCAGTGAAATGTCAGAGCATATCTAACGAAAGTAGCAACGGGAAGCAGTGGAAATCATTTGAAGTGTCACTTCGAGGAACTTACTTTAGATATAGTTTTCCTTTTGTTTTGCTTTTTCTTCTACAAGAAAGGTACTGAAAAAGAAGTCCAAGTTCATTCTCTTTGATGTGTGAGTGAAATAAATCACCAACTTAATTTTAGATCTTGAATTGGTTAAGATTTCAAATCTATGGAAGTGTTTCCCATGTAGCGTTTGAGAAGAAGCATTACCAAACTACCTCTGTCTATTATGTGAAATCCTTATTAATTACAATAGCTAACATGTATGGAAAACTAACTATGGTTGCAGTCATTGTGCTAGGTATTTGCTTGAATTTTCTCCTTTGGGCCCTATGACAACTCCATGAAGGGACTATAATTATCCTCATGCTACTGATGAGGAAACAAAACTTTAGAGGTTCTAAGTAACTTTTCTAATATCGAGGAGCTCAAAGCAGCTGAGCTGGAATCTAAACCTGTGTCTGCTGCTTCTAGAAACTAGTTCTTATTTTCATGCCATACACCTTCTGCCATTATATAAGTGTATTCCTGATAACCCCCACTTTTAAGCAGAGAAGCATTATTGTTTTATGTGTTAGTGTTGTAATGGCACCCACCGTAGACATAAAATGATGTATCGTTCATGAGTTGACAGTTTTTTAACCATATTGACACTTTTGAGGAAGAGGGGGAAACTTATATGCTTAGAATCTACACTCTAATGGTTCAGATATGTACTGTTACTTACTACCTACATCATTTTTATAATCAAAACTACACTCTATTTCCCATTTTGTATTGAATAAAATGGAGGTCACAAGTGTTAAACAGTTTGCCATTTTGGTAACTTTGTTATCATATTTGGTTTCTCTCTCTCTCTCCTCTGTCTAGATAGAGAGAGGAGAGAGAGAGAGAGTAGTATATAGGTATATAATACATACTGTACCCTGGTTCTCATCAGCCTTTTTCCAATGAGTCTTGGCATCCGTTACTGAATCTTACCTGAAACAATTATTAATATCATAGTCACTAAAGATATTTTTAAAGAATCTCTGACATTCCATCATCCCCATACATTTAGTAGGTGGAAGTCAACTCTAAATGAATATTTTTTTCTCCCTCTTGACATAATCACCCATTTATTTATTTAAATATGAGTACATTTCTCATTTTATTTGGTTGTAATTTATAGGTATTATTATTTTGATAGTCCCAGATTTATCCAGTGGGAGCCCCTTCAAACTGGATCCAGTGTCCTTCAGTGTCCTACTTTTATATGCCCTAATTTTCTTTGAGTACATATTTACTTTCTGGCCAATGAAAAATAATAATTAAAAAAAAAAAGCTATTCCAGGCTCATCTTATACTTTACTTCTCCAGTCCTGAAATCAGCCAATTATTCAAGGAGCCTTAGATCATATGTTCACACTGGTAACCCCAATCCCAGTAGAGCACCACCGGTGTTGTTTTATTCTGTCTCCATTACTATGTAGATAAGGTATTACTTCAGCAATGAGAAAGCTGGCTCCCTTTATCCATAATAAAATTATTTTTGCTCAAACTAAACAAAAAAAGAAAAAACAAAACAAAACTGGGTCTGGGGGCAGTTATTTCTCATATCACTTCCCCCAGACCCAAGCCTGTTCATTATAATTTAGATTTTTGTCTGGATTTTTTTTCTTTCTGTTTGTAGATGATACATTATCATTAAAATTCTGCTTTTTAAATTACTCTGGGTAGTTCTTTCCTCCTCTTTACTGTAGTCATATTAGTCATTTGAAATACAGACAGGTTTTTTCCATTCTAATTGATTTTATTTTAATTTTGTAGGATGGGTTCCAAAAGTAAAGACTACAATAAAGGTATATTTAAAGAAGTTTCAAACCGTAAGCTTCAACACTTCCAAACATTTTTCCACCCACTCACTATAAATAACTATAAATAATTAAAATTTTGTCTGGCTTATCTCTATCAGATTGCTTTTTGCGTAACTAAGCAGATACATGAATATTTAATTATTCCTCTTTCTTACAGAAAAAAATGTAAAATACATTCTCTCGTTTGCAGTTTGCTTTTCTTATGTAACAGTATATCCTAGAAATCACTCAGTTAACGGAAATGCTACACATTCCTTTTTGCAGCTGCATATTTATCTGAGGATTTGCTGCAGATTACTTCATCTCCCTATGTATGGGCATCTAGTTTGTTTCCAAAATTTTGTAATTAGAGAGAATGATGTAATATATATTTTCATATTATTAGAAGGCTACCATCAGTGAAGTTTCTGGGTCAAAATGTAAACACATACATAATCAATATACCCAAATTTTCTTTCATATTGTGTGAATCTGTGAGAATGCTCATGTTCTCACAGCCTCACCAATAGAATGTTTTAAAAAGCTTTTCGTATTTCATAATCTGATAGATGAGAAATGGTATCTCAGTGTAGGTTTGATTTGCATGATTTGTGAGAATGAGAACTTCTGATATGTTTAAAGGTCATTATATCGTTTTGTGAAATCCCAATTCAAATGTTTTGCATATTTCCTACATGGTTGTTGGTCTTGATTCCATTAATTATAAGAATGTTTTATACAATTAAAACATATATTAGCTCTTTATTTCTGATATATGTTGCAAATTTCTCCTACTTTCTGTCATTTGTTTTCTGTCTGTTTTTGTGTTATTTAGGACATGCAAGGTTTTTTTTTAATCTTTTTCAAAAATTTTCATCTCAGATATATTAATCTTTTCTTTTATTGCATCTAGATTTCGAGTCAGATTTAAAGATTCTTTCCCATAATTCAGGTTAGAGAGGAATTCACCCACAATTTGAATGCTTCGTGTCTTTTAAAATTTATTTCTATCTATCTGTCAGTCTATTTATTTTACAGTTAGATTCATTTTCCTTTCAATAGATGAGTGGAGCCCATTAACATTTATGGATAAGGTGATGAGCCCCAATATGGGGCTCAAGTTTTACATTATTTTATGTTATACTTACTATGTTTATTATACAATATTTATTTTTTCTTTCTCTGTACAATGTGATTTCTTACATAGTTTTTAAAAATAATTTTGATATTTAAGAAAGTTTGCATTTTCTAATTTTTTCCTCTGTTCTGACTCCTTTTAAAGTTGTCTTTAGACTCCTGTTATTTTATTTAGCCTTTAAATATCTGGGTCAGGTTTAACACCAGACAGAGGAAGATAAATACTGCATGGTATCACATATATGTGAAAAAAAAGTTGAATTTACACAAACATAAAAACAGAAAGTAGAAAAGTGGTTGCCAGGAACTAGTGGCTGGAGAAAGTAGGGAGAGGTTGGTAAAAGGGTACAAATTTCAGTTATAAGATAAGTAAGGTCTGAGGATCTAATGTAAAACATGGTAATTATAGTTGATAACACTGCATTTTTGGGTATTTTTGACTCACCCCTATTTTCTATGCATCAGATAATGGGCCCTACCTACTTTATTTTTTCTTTCTCTCATCTCCCTTTGCTATTATATTAATTCTTCTTTATTAGAACATATAACATTTTTATACTTTTCTTCTATATATATATCCACTTTAAAACAATTTAGAACTACTTTTAACTATATGAAATGTTAACCATCATTATTTTTGCCAGTGTTTCTTCCTTTATCTCTTCTTTGAATGAAGGTCATCCTTTTGTAGATTCTCAAGAATTGTGGGCCAGTGTATTCCCTGAGTGTTGTATTTTAAAATCTGTTGTGTTTGCTCTTCTGTATTGTTCTGTATGCTTCTATAGCCTTAGTATTAGAAGGATAACTAGGTTGGATATAAAATCCTTACCTCTTACTGTATTTACCAGCCTGCTATTCTCCTCAACTCCCAAATAATCATGTGTGTTCATGTTGATCTTTGCTTACTTTTGTATCTTGAGTATTTTAGGCTGAATGTTTATGTCCCCCCACCCAAAATTCATAAATTGAAACTTAATTCTCAATGTGATGGTATTTGGTGATGTGACCTTTGAAAGTGATTAGGTCATGAGAACAGAGTCCTCATGAATGGAATTACGGTCCTTATAAATGAGACCCCACAGAGCTCCCTCATCCCTTCTGCCAAGTAAGGGCACAGCAAGAAGACAGCTGCCTAAGAACCAGGAAGCAGGCTTTTACCAGACACCAAAGCTGAAGGATCCTTCAGCTTGGACTTGTTTAAGTCACTCAGTTATGTTACTTTTTTTTTTTTTTTTAGCAGCCCGAATGAACAAAGACATTTTGTCATATGGATCTGCATTTTTAATTCCCTGTTTCAGGTCTAATTAGTTTTGTTTTCTTTACTTTTAACTCTAATCATTTGTGAACATTACCAAAACAAAAGTCTTTCTTTGTCTCTCCCTCTTCCAGCACTACCTCATGACCCATATCTCTTTTTCCATCACTTATTCTGTCTCATTATTCTTCTATAGGTGACAGTAGTAGAAGGGAAAAATAAGCATATAATGATTAATAACATAGCATTATGTATGCCTCTAGTCTCCAAACAATTATCACATGGGTAATATCTATATTTTAATCATTTTGGTATCTTATAAGACTAACACAGTATTCACCTTTAGTTGATACTTGGTGATATGTGTAAGATTTATTTAACTGTTAACAATTTTTTTTACTTTTAAAATGCAATTTTGGGAATAAAGAATAATTATTGCTAATTTCAGATAAGCATGACTCCTAAACTTGCATTTTATCTTATAAGAAGAGCAACTACAGTAATTGAATCATGCAGATCATATGTTAATTTTATGGGCAAGTACATCACTGCTGTAACAATTCCCAACTTGCCCCGTGACTAAAATTGCCCAGGTTATAATACCCTACTCAAGGTTCAGAACTATGCATTTAGTAGCTAAGTATCGTGAAGGGAGCTAACAAGTATAGTGTGAGGAAACATGCAGAATGAAGCACATTTCCAACTGGTAAAAATGAATAAATAGCAAAGCTGGTCCTAATAACTCAATCCCTGACAGTTTTCTGATTCCAATTATCACCCAAGCTTATGGGAACAATAGCTTTTCACTTCCCATACAATAATCGGTCCGTCCTCAGAGTCAGAAAAGTGAATTTATCGAAATGGGGGGGGGATTCCAGAACAAGTCTACAGCCCAAAGCAGCAGACTGTAGGGACTCCAGTGCCAGGAGACCAGGCTGATGGTGCCACAGTTTGTGTTGCTGATGGACTTAATAAAGCTTTTGCTGGTTATCAGTTGTGATCTAGATACCTAGAGACCTTTTTTGCTGGTGATTTTAGAGCAATTTAAGGAAAAAAAGAATGAGAGTTTTAAATTGTATTAAGTGATTTGAAGCAGAAGTCAAACCAGTTTAGTTTTATATTATCTATCTATAAGTAGATAAGGAAATATTTAAATTAAACCAGTTTATACATATGAAAATTTTAAACATGGCTACATATAATAAGCACACAAAATTAGTAGCTGTTGTTGCTGCTGAAACATTTCCCGGGTGTAGCCAGAGCTCTGAGCCTGCTGAAAACTTGGCCCAAATAGTGCTCTCACATGTTGCTTAACTGCAGCCTGACTTGAATTCTCTACTGCCTGAGGCTTCTCTGGTTACAAATACAAGAAGCCTGGATATTGAAGCATAAATATGTGGAGGATTCAAATAAGTTAGGTATTTCTGATACCTTCCATCCATCTCCTTAAAAATATGTGCCATCTTCATTCTGTATTGTTCTTACATGACCCCGGAAGTATATCTGCTGGTGTTACTCTGACCCCAAAAAGCATATGTGACAACAAAATATGGAAAAGTGAAATCACCATCCAGAAACTGGCTAAATCAAAAAGAAACATGAAAGACGATGTGCACATACATTTTCTGAGTGATCAATTTAGAAGTACAAAGTAACTAAAATTTCAGGTAGAGATGAATTTAACAGAATAGAAGATCCTCACAAGAGATACTCTGTTTAATTCAATAATGTAGGAAATTGACTAAAGTACTTCTCATGTGTTGACTTCATTGACATAAACATGACCGATATCTGGCTATCATTGAAATAAGAAACATTCACTCTTGGAAGCTCACTGGTGGGGATGATTCAAGAGGAAGAGCCAGCCTTGAATATTCATTCTGCTCTTGCTTTCAAGAGTGTCTCTGTCTATTCTCCATTCTCTTCCTGGAAAATTATGTCTTTCCTCAAACATTGTTCAAACATGAAATTTTCTTTGCTGTGACTACAAAGCCTTTTATATTTACCTAAATTGCAGCCCATGACATATTATTGTAATATGATAGCTATCAGTGAGATCATGGCAGTTAATTAATTTTAATGACTTAATTTATTATTTCTTTGTAGCTAGAGTATGTTTATTTTCACATATAAAGAGTTCAAAGCCCGTGTAACCAAAATGAGGTAATTTTATTGTATCTTCTACAACCTCAGCCACAACAGTTAATGTTTCTCTTTGATTCAGGGGAATGCAATGATGAATGAAAACAGACACAGCTGTGCTCTGAGAAAGTTTATAGATGTTGACCAAGAATTAAGCCAATAGATAGAAAGAGAGAGAGAGATAGTAGTTAACTACATGAAATGAGTGGGAAGAGAAGAAATTTTTCTAAGCAGATTAAAAACAACATTTGAAGAGACACTCTTAACAGGAAAAATAATGACCCATTCAAGGAGCAGATAATGATAATGGTGATAGAAGGGAGATGCAGAATCAGTAGTAGTACCAGGAGCCAGTGTGGCTGGAGGGAGTAGAGGACAGGGAAGGTTAAGTCATGGAAGATTATAAGAGAAAGCTTGAGTGGATGGCAGATGCCAGAACATGCACAGCTTCGAATTTATCAATAATATTTTTATTTTTATAAAACAGCAATGAGATAAAAACTAGAAAATAGGAATCAACAGACGCAAGGATGATATTCCATGAGGACAAATAAAATGTATTCATTTCCTAGGGTTGCTACAGTAAAGTACCACAAACTGGGTGTCTTAGAACAACAGAAATGTATTTTCTCACAGTTTGGAGGCCAGGAATCTGAAATCAAAGTGTTGGCAGGGCCATGTTCCCTCTGACCGTTTTAGGGAAGGATCTGTTCCAGACCTCTTTCCTGACTTCTGGTTGTGACTTGTGGCAGGCAACAAGGCTCCAGGCTTCACATGGCATCTTCCCTGTGTGTATGTGTCTGTGTTCTTATTCCTCCTTTTTACAAGTTTACCAGTCATATTGTATTAGGGTCCACCCTTACAGCCTCATCTTAACTAATTACATCTCCAAGGATCTTATTTCTAAATAAGATTTCATTTCAAGATACCGGAGTATATGAATTTGTGGAGGTACATAGTTCAGCCCACAAAAGAGGCATATTTTTAATGGTGCAGAGTTGATCATTGTATCACACAAAAAATTTCCCTTTTTTGGCTAATATATATTTTGTTTATTTTACTATTTTAAACATTATCCTGCATTTACATCTTATAGTCCATCATATTTGAGATCTTCTAAAAGATTTAAATTCCTTTATTTTAACAGACTAAGTAACAGTACAGATATACTTACATAAATCATATAAAATTAATATTAGGTAACTGCATATCCATTTGCCATAAACTATATTATCTTTACTCAATAGATATGCTAAGATTATATAGTTCTTTATATGTTTTTTATAAAAAACTAAGCATAGAACATTTAGATTAAGATGGCAGTCCAGGCTCACATGTATTCCCCTTATCTTTCATAAGAAACTAACACTGTGCAGAAGTGCAAACAATAAAAGACATTAAAAAAAAAAAGAATTTAGGAGGGGGTGAGGCACAGAACAAACAGGTGATTACAAATTCTGGAGGAGAGAAGAGAAATAGAATTGGGAGGATACAGGAATGGACAGTATAAACATCTGGTGAGACCTTTATATACCTGGTGAAAAAACAAAATAGCAGGACCCAATGACATAGAGATCATTCTAGAAGCAAACAAAACAAAAAAGCAAAACAAACCCTTAAATCAACATCATAAATATTAGTATAAATACTGAGAAGTTACCACATTCAAATAACAAATATGGCATTCTGAGCAGCTGGAAATTAAAAATAAACGAGTTCTAAATATTACATATGACTGGTGAGAAAAACATTCTATAGAATAACTGGTGGATAAAAATCTTGAAATGTTCCCAAATGAAGGGTGGAAGACTGGAAATCCCAGAATTTATGAGAGAAAAATACATTAAAAGCAATACATAAGGGCAGATATATAGAATCTCCCAAAACACAGAAGAAAACTAGGGAAGAGGGATTACATATATAATATATATATGATATATTGTATGTATAATATATATATTACCAATTTATAAGAGGTATGTTTAACCTGAATCTTTAAATTGAAAATTATCAAGTGGCTAGGATAGTTTCAAAAAAAGAAAGAAAAATAAGGCATTCTTATGCAATTATTTAGACTGTAAAATGCCAAAGGTAAAATAAAAATAAAAGTAAATATTGAAAAATTACTTAGGCATCCTCTAAGATGCCTCTGGATTCCACATCATAGAAAACTTTGAAACTCTTACATAAAATATGAATATAATTTATAGAAAATATAAATAACAGTCTTTCTACCAGCAGAACCTTAGCAGCAGTGTTAAGTGTGTTTTTATATCACTATGTGAATATATGTCTTTATGATCTTTCAGAGGTGCCAGCTGGAATGTTGGGGTAAGCACAGTGTTTGTTACAGTTGGAAGAGGTGTTTATGTGCCAATAAAAGTCATATTGCTTCACAGAATATATTCTTCAACTTGTCATCCTTTCAGTAAATATCAGTTAAAATGTGTGAATGGTGACATCAGTCATAGTACTTGATACTTCTTTTTTAGATTTGCACCATAAACATAAATTGGACAACTTGAGAAATACAGTAGATAAACTCAGGAAGCTGAAGAAAAAAATTAAGTGACAAAGAAGATCTTTGCATTCTTTAATATACAAAGAAATTTTAATAGGTTCAGGCTTCAGTTTACTATATGGATCCAGTCTATAACGATTATACTGGTCAGAAATAAAAGTTCATTTTATTTTACTTTTTAAAATTTTCTGTTTTTTTTAAGTTGAGGTATAATTGATGTACAATATTATATAAGTTTCAGGTGTACAACATAATGATTCACAATTTTTAAAGTTTATACTCCATTTATAGTTGTTATTAAATATTGGCTATATTCCCTGAGCTGTAGAATATAACCTTATAGCTTATTTGTTTTATACATAGTACTTTGTGTCTCTTACTCCTCTGCCCCTATTTTGCTCCTCCCCCTTTCCTTCTGCCCACTGCTAGCCACTACTATTTTCTCTATATCTGTGGGTCTGTTTCTTTTGTTGTTATATTCACTAGTTTCTTGTGTTCTTTAGATTCCACATATAAGTTGTACAGTATTAGTCTTTGTCTGACTTATTTCACTGAGTATAGTACCCTCCAAGTTCATCCATGTTGTTGCAAATGGCAAAATTTCATTATTTTTTTATGGCTGAGTAGTATCCCATTGAATATATACCACATCTTTTTTTTTTTTAACATCTTTATTGGAGTATAATTGCTTTACAATGTTGTGTTAGTTGCTTCTGTATAACAAAGTGAATCAGCTACGTGTATACGTATATCCCTGTATCTCCTCACTCTTGCATCTCCCTCTCACCCTCTCTATCCCACTCCTCTAGGTGGTCACAAAGCACCGAGCTGATCTCCCTGTGCTATGCAGCTGCTTCCCACTAGCTATCTATTTTACATTTGGTAGTGTATATATGTCCATGCCGCTGTCTCACTTCGTCCCAGCTTACCCTTCCCCCTCCCCTACCCGTGTCCTCAAGTCCATTCTCTATGTCTGCGTCTTTATTCCTGTCCTGCCCCTAGGTTCTTCAGAACATTTTTTTTAGATTCCATATATATGTGTTAGCATACAATATTTATTGTTCTCTTTCTGACTTACTTCACTCTCTATGACAGTCTCTGGGTCCATCCACCTCACTACAAATAACTCAATTTCGTTTCTTTTTATGGCTGAGTAATATTCCATTGTATATATGTGCCACATCTTCTTCATCCATTCATCTGTCGATGGACACTTAGGTTGCTTCCATGTCCTGGCTATTGTAAATAGAGCTGCAATGAACATTGTGGTACATGACACTTTTGGAATTATGGTTTTCTCAGGGTATATGCCCAGTAGTGGGATGGCTGGGTCATATGGTAGTTCTATTTTTAGTTTTCTAAAGGACCTCCATACTGCTCTCTATAGTGGCTGTATCAATTTACATTCCCACCAGCAGTACAAGAGGGTTCCGTTTTCTCCACACCCTCTCCAGCACTTATTGTTTGTAGATTTTTTGATGATGGCCATTCTGACCAGTGTGAGGTGATATCTCATTGTAGTTTTGATTTGCATTTCTCTAATGATTAATGATGTCGAGCATCCTTTCATGTGTTTGTTGGCAATCTGTGTATCTTCTTTGGAGAAATGTCTATTTAGGTCTTTGCCCATTTCTGGATTGGGTTGTTTGTTTTTTGATATTGAGCTGCATGAGCTGCTTGTATATTTTGGAGATTAATTCTTTGTCAGTTGCTTTGTTTGCAAATATTTTCTCCCATTCTGAGGGTTGTCTTTTTGTCTTGTTTATGGTTTCCTTTTCTGTGCCAAAGCTTTTAAGTTTCATTAGGTCCCATTTGTTTATTTATGTTTTTTTTAAATTTCCATTTCTCTAGGAGGTGGGTCAAAAAGGATCTTGCTGTGATTTATGTCATAGAGTATTCTGCCTATGTTTTCCTGTAAAAGTTTTACAGTGTCTGGCCTTACATTTAGGTCTTTAATCCATTTTGAGTTGATTTTTGTGTATGGTGTTAGGGAGTGTGCTAATTTTATTCTTTTACATGTAGCTGTCCAGTTTTCCCAGCACCACTTATTGAAGAGGCTCTCTGTTCTCCATTGTATATTCTTGCCTCCTTTATCAAAGATAAGGTGATCTTAAATGCATGGGTTTATCCCTGCGCTTTCTACCCTGTTCCAGTGAGATGTATTTCTGTTTTTGTGCCAGTACCATACTGTCTTGATCACTGTAGCTTTGTATATACCACATCTTCTTTATTCATTCATCTGTTTATGGATCTTTAGGTTGCTTTCTTATTTTGGCTATTGTAAATAATGCTGCTATAAATAGTGGGATGCAAATAGCTTTTCTAATTAGTGTTTTTGTTTTCTTGAGATATATGACAACAAATGGAATTGCTGGATCATATGATAGTTCTATTTTTAGTTTTTTGATGCACCTCTGTTTTCCACAGTGACTGCACTAATTTACATTCTCACCAACAGTGTTCTAGGTACCCTTTTCACTACATCCTCACTAACATTTGTTATTTGTGGTCTTTTTCATGATAGCCATTCTCACTGATTTGAGGTGATATCTCATTGTGGTTTTAATTTACCTTTCTCTGATGATTAAAGATGTTGAGCATTCTTTCATGTGCCCATTGAACATCTGTATGTCTTCTCTGGAAAAATGTCTCTTCAGGTCTTCTGCCCATTATTTATTTATTTATTTATTTTTTGATGTTGAGTTGTATGAGCTATTTATATATGTTGGCTGTTAACCCCTTATCAGTCATATCATTTGCAAATATGTTTGCCCACTTACTAAGTTGTCTTTTCATTTTATTAATGGTTTCCTTTGCTGTGCAAAAGCTTTTAAGTTTAATTAGGTTGCATTTGTTTATTTATGCTTTTGTTTCCTGAGAAGACATTAAAAAAAATACTGCTATAATTTAGGTCAAATAGTGTTCTGCCTATGTTTTCTTCTAGGAGTTTTGTGATTCTGACCTGTATTGGAGAGAAATGTTTTGAAAGTATCAAAGTTTACATTGCTGTGATAAAGCATAAATTGTGATGGAAGTTATAAAACCAAATAAGTAGATTATTAAAAATTAGAATTTTTCACTGTACAAATAAGTATTTATTTCTTATGCATGACAATATGTTTTGTCCAAGTCTAACTAACCTAGTTCAGAAAATAAAAATTTCTTGAAATGTGTTTTATAATGGAAGACATTAATCTTCTATCACTTCCTTGAATACCTTTATGAAATGCAGTGAGTTTAAGTGTAACAGTGAGCTGAAATAAGATGTAAAATATTGTTTATTAAATTCATTTGAAGCCTTCATTTACATAATATGGTGTTAATTTAACATGCATTCTTGTCCAGTGTATGAGATGTTAAGTATAAGCAATAATATTTTAAAAGAACTAAATATATTCCAAAGAATATATCAAAAATCCATCACTGATGGGACTTCCCTGGTGGCACAGTGGTTAAGAATTTGCCTGCTAATGCAGGGGAATGGGTTTGATCCCTGGTCTGGGAAGATCCCACATGCCGCGGAGCAAATAAGCCCATATGCCACAACTACTGAGCCTGCTATCTAGAGCCCGTGAGCCACAACTACTGAGCCCATGCACCACAACTACTGAAGCCCACACACCTAGAGCCCATGCTCCACAACAAGAGAAGCCACCGCAGTGAGAAGCCCACACACCTCAATGAAGAGTAGCCCCCGCTCGCTGCAACTAGAGAAAGCCCACACACAGCAGTGAAGACCCAACACAGCCATAAATAAATAAATAAATAATAAGTAATTTTTTTAAAAAATCAATCACTGAATGTGGACAGACAAGTGAAATACGTTATTTTAAAATATCTTTAAATTCTTCGGGGTCTCAAAGTGGGTTTTATTTTGAAAGAAAATGCTCAAAATGAAATTTTTTTCCTAAGAGTTTAGTATATATTAGAATTCCTGGATTCAATCCAATTGTAGTCAGCCTCTTTCAATGACAAACAGGGGAGAAAGCAACTTGTTTTCTCTTTCTTATTAAGGAGAACATTGTCACAGGATAGAAAGAATATAAAAGCCAAGATAAAAAGTTCAAAGCTTGACTAATTCATTCAAAATGCTGCCATTTATTTCTACTTAAATTTACTTAAACAGAAGTCACAATGGATCAACCAAATGGGTCAAAAGATCAAAAATAGATATAAATACGTATAGTGAAAACAAACATTTTAAATATAAAATAAATATTCACTGAGAAAGGAGAATAATGGAAACATTATTTCTTACTTAGGCTAGGTGTAACTAGGTATCACTTGTCTAATTTATAATAAATAATTTATAATATAAATTATATATAATATAATTATATATAATTATATATAATTATAATTTTATAATATAAAATATAAACTATAATAATTTATAATAAACTGTCAGTGACTGCAGAAAAAAAAAATCTATGTATGTCTAGTACATACAGTTATTCAAATACTTGCTAAAATGAGTTGCTCCTTTAGGGCATGTCTTTTTACTTAGTTTTGTTCTTATTGCTTAGTTTGATTACAATTTTTGTTTTACTGTTCAACTATGTAAATAGCTTATATAAGCTATATCACCATGCAGTATTAGAGTCTTTGGTATAGTTTCTTAGATTAGATTTTCAGAAAAGTGAAGACTTGTTAACCCCAAAAGCCAGATTAAAACATAATTAGCAGTAATTAATTTGTGTTGAATTCAGATCAAATGAATAGCAATAAATTGTTACTAAGGTTTAGAACTAATGTTTATTGAAAACACTTAATCTTCACAAAATTCCTATAAAGTACAAAATATATATTATTGATAAGCAAAACATTATTTTATATTAATATAATTAAGTTTGGACTCCACAGCCATATAAATAGACTGTAAGTTTGGGAAAAAAATATATATGTATACACAGCTCACATGAAATTAACATTATATGTTTGATACACTAAAATCTAAGACAGTTCAACCATTGGGTAAAAAGATCATGTGAATGCCCATCCTTCCCAATACCCCTATTGAAAAAACAATGCCAAATAATTAATGTAAAAATGGCATAACAATAAAGAGGATATAAGGGTTAGGGAGAGAATGAACCTTCAACATTGAATAAATAAGTTTAACTATATTCATGAATATGAAGTATTGATAAATATTTTTACATATAAGCAGAATGGAAGCAGCTGCAACTTAGATAACACTGAAAGGGAATATGATGTTACTCTCCAAGTTGAAATACCAGAGCGGGACTCGCAGTAATTTGTCAGGTAAGGTTGATGGGCAGGATTTAAATGTAAAGATATAACATTGAGAGAGGAGTTTAATTCCTGGGAAATTAAAAAGATATAGGGCAATTCTCTAAAGAAATTATACAAGCTTCAGAGGAGAGCAAAGGTGTTTATAGTGTCTGTGGGTCATCCACAGTAAACATTTATTTATGAAATACCATGTGTGGGGAGGTGGCACTAGTTTTCTAGTGAGCACTCTTAAAATTAAGCTGTTCAGTTAACATGCAGCTTTATCTGAATAAGTGTCCTGGTCAGTTTTTTTTTTTTTTTTAAAGATGTCCTTAAGGAAACAGTTTTATAAACTAAAGAAAAAGAAAGACACCTTACTAATTTAAAATAAACAATCCAGTATTTCATTCTTAAATATGAACAGACAACTAAGCAAACAGCTTTCATAAAAAGTGAAGATAGATAGAAAGATAAACAACAAAACAACAAATTAAGAAAACTGGTTATAGATGTGAAAAAATATAATTTGAATTATAGATGAAACTACATGAAAAAAGTTCCTGAGAGAGAGAGATTAAACTATATATAGGGCTTCCCTGGTGGTGCAGTGGTTGAGAGTCCGCCTGCCGATGCAGGGGACACAGGTTCATGCCCTGGTCCGGGAAGATCCCACATGCCACGGAGCGGCTGGGCCCGTGAGCCGTGGCCACTGAGCCTGTGCGTCCAGAGCCTGTGCTCCACAACGGGAGAGGCCACAACAGTGAGAGGCCTGCGTATCGAAAAAAAAAAAAAAAAAAAAAAAAAAACCTATATATAAGGGGCCTACCATATACTCTGTAGTATATAGAGGTATAGTAATATAAGAACTATAGAAACATAGGATAAAAGGATATTATGAAAAAACACACAATTGGATGAATGTAGAATTAATTGAAACAAAAATTATGATTTACAGGAGAACCAAAGATTCAAAGGGACAGAAATCTGTATCCAAGTAAATTCTCCTAAAATTAGAAGCAAATATAAAAATAAGGAAAATATGTGAGAAATGGTAAAGAGATGCAGATCACTCCAAAAATACAGTACCTGAAAATAAGAATCCAAGAACATGTGAGAACAGAAATTATAAACAAAATAATAAAATTTCAAAGAACATTTGTAGGAATAACTTTCTGAGAAAAAGGGTCCACTGAGACTACTATATCAAATAATCTCACCCATGTTAACACACTTATGGAGTCTCACCTCTAGAAGGATAAAGATAACCTAGGTGATTCTTATCTCTTACGTAGAAATATGTGTCAGGTTGGCGTAAGTCTTGTATCCACAGACCTGATGTTAAAGAACAATGGAACAACTCTTCAAACTTTGTGAGGAAAATGAACTGCATGTAGATTTATATTAAAATCTGTAAAAATGAAATAAGTCAAAGATATCAAAGAGAAGTTATCTGAGAACCAGGAAGTAGTGGCTCCTATATGGAAAACAGTGGAGGGGGTAATTCCAGTGTGGTAGCTTCAGTGCAGCTCTGGAGAATAAAATAGTTCAATTTAGAGGCAGAAGACAGAGGACACTAGGAGAGAGGTTTCTAGGGAGGAAATCAGGATCCTGCTAAACATGTGTTACCTACCAATCTGGGTAAGTGTGAAAATAGGCCATACCCATTTTTTCAAACAAACAAAAAGTTAATTTAGAAACATCACATACACCCAGACACATGCACCAGGACAGTCACACACATAAAAACACTAGTGGGATAAAAGAAAATATTGATCCATATTCAAAACAAACACAAATACGGCAAGGTTTTCAGTAAGTAAAGTGTGTTATAAAAAGAAGAGAAAATAGCAAGATAACCATTAAGCTGTGAACATTCAGAGTCCCAGGATTCATGCTATTTTATCAGTAAAAAAGAAAATGGACTTAGTCAATAATTTGATCCTACAATAAAGAGTATTTACATAATTACTATACAGAGGAATACATTGGCTTCACATTTACAACCAATTTAGAGACAAAGCACTATGGCCTTTTATAGACACAGAAACATAACAGACTTGAAAAAGTTAAATATAAAACTAATGAAATAAAGATAAGGATAATGGTAAGAAATAAATTAGGTAAATAAAGATATTTCTACCCTTGCACCACATGATTTTAACTTCTATAGATTTTTAGTATATTTTATGTTTGATCGTGCTTGATCTCACTAAATGTTTTTATTTTTGAAAATGGTTTTTGGCTGTTCTCTTGTTTTTGCTATTTTAGATGATTATTACAATAATTAGGTTACTACAAACAGAAACTCACTTTGGTATTTTGGTTGAAGTTGTCTATATTACATAGATTGTTTGGGAGTAGTGTATATTTATATCACTATATACTCTTATCTAAGTCTTTTATTTTTCCTGTAAGTGAATTTTTGTAATATTCTTCAAATGACTCCCGCACATTTACTATAACTACTCATAAGTTTTTATGCAAATATGTAAAAAAATGGTATATGTGTGTATGTATATATACATATGTATATATATATATATATATATATATATATATATGTAACTTATTTGATCACCTTACTAAACATGATTCCTAGAACTAATTACTTACAGTTGCACTTCTTATATTGTGTAAGTAGATAATCATAGGATTTATACAGAGTCCTGAAAGTTCCTTTCAATTGTGTGTATTTATATTTCTTGTCTTTTGCCACTGGCTCGAATTTCCAGAGTACTAGTCATTAATCATATCCATGCTTTTGAATTAACTTTTAACATTTCATTGTGAATATCTTGCTATAAATAAAATATTTTACAGAATATATTTGTATGATTTTATATAAAATATTTTATCATAAATTGATATTTAGTTGAATTTTATAAATTTTAGATTTTTTCAGTATGATTTTACTTAGCTTATTATTTTGATAAATATATGTTAGTTTTTATTAATTCTCCTTGTATCATAATTATTGGTGACATAGAAAATACTTTAGAACTTTGCTGGCTTCAGATTTCTGATTTTTTTCTTTGATGTTTTTGTGTTAACATTTATTAATACGATTGGTTTGCAAAGTTTTTTGCTTTTAAATAATTTTGGTGTTAATCACACATGATTTATAAAATAGTCTGTTAAATGTTGATTCTTCTCTATACTCTGGAATATTTTCATCTGCACTGAATTTTCTGCATCTTATAGAGCTGCCAACTTTGAATCAAATATAGTTTATATATAGGGGCTAGTCTTCAGTATATGGAGATCATTAGAAGACACTGGTTACTGGAGACAAGAAAAAAGTCTTGACTGACAAAACACGGACTGGAATCCTGGAGGAATTAAATAATGGATCATAAGTTATCATAATACCAAGAGCTTTTTAAAGCCAATTGAAAGGAAGGCAGGATCTGAAACTGAAAAATAGTTCAGTAAGGAATGAAGGCAGACAATATCATGGGTGAAATGTAAGTATTATAAAATAGAAAGTATCTGTTATTTTAGTGGGTGAAGCTTCCAAGCACACAAGTAATCATGTAAGCATTCCTCAGTCAGCAAAACTTCCTACTGTGAATATTATAGAAGCCGAGGCCATATGTGGTCTAGTAATTCTTGCCAGTGAGTTAGTGCCCTATGGCTGAGGATGTAGGGGAACATTATCAGTATACCATAAAACAACTTCCTAGGAGTTAAAGGTCTCCAAACAATAAAGTAGGCCTTTTAAAAATACTCCTTATAACCATATTCCTTAAAAAATTATAAAAGGTAGTAAATAGTAAAGGTCATCCCTGTATAAATGGAAAGATGATTTCTGTGGTTTCTTTATATAATTCTTTTATTTTTTAATTATCAAAGTCTGTATAAGACACTAACCTGTACCAGGTTTGGCTGACTAATTTTTTAAAATAAAATTTAAAAAATGAAAAAGTAAACAAATATCTAAGACAAACTACTAAAATATGATAGGATTTTGAAAAATAAGAAAATTTTCTTCTTTCACCCAACTACAGTTGCACATTGAAGCAGGTTAGCAACATGAGTGCATCATGGTTGCAGTACTGGAATTGAATATTAGGCAGAAATAAAGTTTAAAACAGAGTGGGTCTATATTCATTTTATTTTGCCAAGTTCTGATGAGGGCAGTATTTTAAGTCGTAACATATTATTACTTTTTAGTTTGTTTCATCTTATTTTAAAGTAGAATTGGGCATCCTGGTTTTTTCTGTCTGGCTAAAGTATCCCTCTTTGTTTTAGCCAAAGATTGAAGCTTCCTTTATCATAAATTTAAGTAAATAAAAATGGCTGATTTGATAAAACTGTATACAAGTTTAACTGTGATATGTGTCAAAGGATATTTTTATTTCATTGTTTTATTAGATTTATGTTCTTTATCAATTTATCCTGATAAGAAACAGCAAAGTAGGCTTTTGTTTTACTATAAAATGAAAAGAAAGAAAAGAGTAGCATAGAGCTAGCTTATTCCTTCTCAATTTGCAAAATCTCAGATTTCTTGATTTGGTTGTTAATATTACAAAAGATCAATAACTGTCAAATCTAAAGGAAAATATATGTATTAGAATGCATATATAATTTTCTATTTAATATGCTACAAAGATTGAAAATAAAAATTTTTTAAAGGTACACATATATTCTCTAACACATACCAAAATATATTGTAACCTATCAAATATTTTAAATATGGTTACAATTCCATGCTGTCTTTTATATCAGTATTTTATAAGCTTTAAATTGCATTTTTACATACATAATAACTTGGATGAGTATTTCTAAATTTATGCCATTTGATTTTGAAAAATAAATACTTGACAAATTTTACAGAAAACATTCAGAGCAGTTTATCATCCCTTTCATTTTTTTTTAACAGCCAGTGCTCTGGTGTGGGAATATTATGGCAGCAAAAGTACCTGAACTTTGAATATGGATATATCTGTATTCAAATACAGATTAGATTCCTTGTGTATAAATAACATGGCATGTAGAGAAATCTAAATAAAAATATGTGGTATTATTATTAATTTATCCTCTTAGGCTGACTGTGTAAATCAACCCTTGAAATTTTAAGTAACGTACCCAAGAAAAAGTACATATATACTCAAGGAATAAGTCTTCTGATTTTATATTTTAATTCTTTTAAGTCATCAGCGTTTAGGTAAATAAAACTTTAACATGGGGACCTTTATATTAAATAGGAGTAAAATGGTATGAAATCATAAAATATATCTGGCAACTTTTTATGCAGAAATAATATATCATTCACATTAGTATGAATCAGTGATTGATCTGTTAAGTCTGTCATTTTGATAATGTTTCATTTGTTTTCAACTCTACTCAAGTTATTAATGAACAGATTCTCTAACTTTGAGAAATACAGAAATTTTCATTACCAATAATGAGATTTTCTTCTAGGAATGTATAGATCCAAGACAGAATCCAACCCATTAGATCCAAATCACTCTCTTTTCCTTAGATATAGTTAGCTTCTTAGATTTTATGATCTTGACCACAAGTCTTGAACATGAATTGAGTACAAGAGCATATCACGTAGTTAAGAATATTAAGCACCAAGGAGATCAGGAAACTGCCCTGCAACATTCAGTATCATTATATCCTTGATATTAATTCTTGTAAACAAAATGATAAGCAGTGTGCTCAAGAGGAGTAGAGAATTTCATTCAACTATCATAAGTTTATTTGATCAACATTATATAGGTAAAACAAGACAATACAGGGAAGTACAATTAACCAAGGCTAAAACAAAAACATAAATGGCAGTACTACACTGCCTAAAAGCAATTTTTAAAATCAGTATTGCTATTTAGAATTGGAAGAATATCTTAATTATTCCTTTGTAAATAACTACATTATAAATCTCACATGTGGCTCAACAAATAATATTTAGCAGATTCTGAATTTGGATTTTGCTTTTCTGATTTCTAAATTATTGATATTAGTTTGTAATGTTTATTCAAGTAGTGATATAGTAATGTATAGTATTTTGATGTGATTAGTAATGTATTTTCAGCTACAAAAATAATTTCTCTTACAACATAAAACAACAAAATTATGCCGATATATCATGGGAAGAAGTTGTGGAATACCAAAACATTCAAATGTATGAAAGTGTCTACTTCTCTAGACCATGTCAATAAGGTCTTTGTCAGTTTTGTTCACTACATTACTACAGTGCCTGGAAACATACATGACACATATTAGGCATTCAATAAATATTTGCTGAATGAATTTAAAAAAATCAACCAACAACATGGAATTATTTCAAATTGATTACCTCTCTACTTTTTTTGCAAATATTATTTTGCAAATAATCAATGCATCTTTACTAACCCAATTTAATGTTATGCATTTGCATGTGCCAAATCTTGAAAGTTGATTTATACTATTAATATACATAGAAAATAAGAAAAATATTTTGACACTCGACATTATTAAAAACTAATTTATACACTAAGCATGTAATTAAATCGGTCTATAAGTTATAACATATAAGGTGTGAACTTTAAAAAGAAAAACAAAACTTCGTAATTATTGCCTATAGAATATGGACATGAAATTCCCATGGTCCTCTAAATTATTTTCTCTCAGTCAGTTTCTCTCTCTCTCTCTCTCTCTCTCTCTCTCTCTCACACACACACACACACACACACACACACATACTCACTCACTCACCCAAAAGGAGAGTCACATATTGTTACATGTGAGCCACTGTGATAAGCTTTGTAGTAAACAATTGAATAAAGGCCTTACGTTCATGGAGTTAACATTCTAGTGGGTGAGGCAGAGTTTTCAATGATTACATAAACTACCACTTATGTGAACAGGGTCTGAGGTGAAGGCAAGCAATATGAACCTCACTAGTTATGAGGTATAGATAATAAAGAAAGGTGTCTGACTCCAAAGGTTAACTCAAGATTTTTGGAAAGGCATACATGTTAACAGTTTATTTTTAGTGTAGAAGTTCTTAGAGTATTGAAAAGATATGCTGTTTCAGGATATGCAAAAAAAAGCCTTAGTAAGCAACATTTGCCAAACTAAAGAACCATTAAGTGGGAATGTTTGGGATTTAGAGGAATGTCAAGAAGACTAACAAGATTAGAGTAAAATGAGAGGAAGAATAGAAGCTTGATTTGAATAGTTGGTCAGTTTTTGTATTTTATAGATGAACTAATAAAATATTTATTAAAAACTTTTTCAGGGGCTTCCCTGGTGGCTCAGTGGTTGAGAGTCCGCCTGCCGATGCAGGGGACACAGGTTCATGCCCCGGTCCGGGAGGATCCCACATGCTGCGGAGTGGCTGGGCCCGTGAGCCATGGCCGCTGAGCCTGCACGTCCAGAGCCTGTGCTCTGCAACAGGAGAGGCCACAACAGTGAGAGGCCCGTGTACCGCAAAAGAAAAAAAAACAAAAAAACAAACCTGTTTTTCAGAGCTTTTTGAAGAGTCACCAGAGCATGGTAAGAACTTCTATTTTATTCTAAATATGAAACCATGGGAAGGCTATAAGCAGGGAAGGACATGACCCCATTTTGCATTTTCCAGAGCCTTCACTGATGTCTCTGTGGAGAACAGACTGTAAAAAAGTAAAAATGGAAGCTGAGAAATAAGTAGGAAGGCTACTAAGGCAGACCAAGTATGAGAAGATGATAAAGTGAGACTGGGGTCCTAGGGAAAGAGTTGCTGAAAAGTGATCTGATTTATAATACAGCTGGGGGATAGACAGTAAGATTTGCTGATGGAATGAATGATAAAAGAGTGAACTATACTGTGTTTCTAAGCTTTTTATCCTGGGCAGCCACTTACCACAATGGAGAACACTGAGGGAATCATGGGTTTGGGAGAGGGAATCATGTTAATTTTAAATTATTCTCATTACTTATCCAGGCAGTTGCACAATGACTTTGGAGTTCAGGGGCCAGTTCTTGACTTGAGAGAGATATTTGGACATTTGCAAGCACACACATGATATTTAAGCTGTCTAGCTAGATGAGGACATTCAGGTGGTGGATAGACAGATAGAGAAGCCATAAAATGTGAGTACATCATCTCAGAGCCCTCCAACAATTAGAGCTCAGAAAGAGGAGGAAATTCAGCAAGAGGATTATCGCGGACCATGGTGTCTCTGAAACAAGATTAAATACTTCAGGGAGTCCTCAATAGTTTCAAATCTTATTGACAGTTTGTAAAATAGCCAAGAGTTTTTAAAGCACTTTCAAATTCATAATCTCATTGAATCACCAAATGAATACCATGCAATAAGTATTTCTGTTATCATAGTACAGATTAAAAATATATGATTCAAAAAAGCCACATAGCTAAGTGGCAGAAGGAAGGAATGTAACCCAGATTTTCTGATTCGATCCTTTAGTGCACAGCCCGCAAAATAACAGATTCTATTAGTGTCATCCCACTATATACAAGTGCTGTTCTTTTTTTTCTATCTTTTTTAACATCTTTATTACAGTATAATTGCTTTACAATGGTGTGTTAGTTTCTGCTTTACAAAAAAGTGAATCAGCCATACATATACATACATCCCCATATCTCCTGCTTCTTGCGTCCCCCTCCCTCCCACCCTCCCTATCCCACCCCTCTAGGTGGATACAAAGCACAGAGCTCATCTCGCTGTGCTATGCAGCTGCTTCCCACTAGCTATCGGTTCTACATTTGGTAGTGTATATATGTACATGCCACTCTCTCACTCCGTCCCAAACCACCACTCCCCCTCCCCATTTCCTCAAGTCCGTTCCCTAGTAGGTTTGCATATTTTTTCTGGTCCTGCCTCTAGGTTTTTATGACCTTTTTTTTTTTTATGATTCCATACATATATATTAGCATATGGTATTTGTTTTTCTCTTTCTTCCTGCATTCCTGGGATAAACCACCCTTGATCATGGTGTGTACGATCCTTTTAATGTGCTGTTGGATTCTGTTTGCTAGTATTTTGTTGATATTTCTGCATCTATGTTCATCAGTGAAATTGGCCTGTAGTTTTCTTTCTTTGTAACATCTTTGTCTGGTTTTGGTATCAGGGTGATGGTGGCCTCACAGCATGAGTTTGAGAGTGTTCCTCCCTCTGCTACATTTTGGAAGAGTTTGAGAAGGATAGGTGTTAGCTCTTCTCTAAATGTTTGCCAGTGAAGCCATCTGGTCCTAGGATTTTGTTTGTTGGAAGATGTTTAATCACACTCTCAATGTCAGTGCTTGTGATTGGTCTGTTTATATTTTCTGTTTCTTCCTGGTTCAGTCTCGGAAGGTTGTACTTTTCTAAGAATTCGCCCATTTCTTCCAGGTTCTCCATTTTATTGGCATATACTTGTTTGTAGTAATCTTTCATAATCCTTTGTATTTCTGCATTTTCAATTGTTACTTCTCCTTTTTTCGTTTCTAATTCTATTGATTAGAGTCTTCTCCTTTTTTTTCCTGATGAGTCTGGCTAAGGGTTTATCAATTTTGTTTATCTTCTCAAAGAATCAACTTTTAATTTTATCGATCTTTGATATTGTTTCATTTCTGTCTGATCTGATCTTTATGATTTCCTCTGCTAAGTTTGGGGGATTTTTGTTCTTCTTTCTCTAATTGCTTTAGGTGTAAGATTAGGTTGTTTATTTGAGATGTCCCTTGTTTCTTGAGGTAGGATTGTATTGCTATAAACTTCCCTCTTAGAACTGCTTTTGCTGCATCCTATTGGTTTTGGGTCGTCATGTTTTCATTGTCATTTGTTTCTAGGTATTTTTTTACTTCCTGTTTGATTTCTTCAGTAATCTCTTGGTTATTAAGTAGTGTATTGTTTAACCTCCATGTATTTATATTTTGTGCAGATTTTTTTCCCTGTAATTGATATCTTGTCTCATAGCATTGTGGTCTGAAAAGATGCTTGATAAGACTTCAATTTTCTTAACTTTGCCAAGGCTTGATTTGTGACCCAAGATATTATCTATCCTGGAGAATGTTCCATGAGCACTTGAGAAGAAAGTGTATTTTGGTGTTTTGGGATGGAATGTCCTATAAATATCAATTAAGGCCATCTTGTTTAATGTATCATTTAACACCTGTGTTTCCTTATTTATTTTCATTTTGGATGATCTGTCCATTGGTGAAAGTGGGGTGTTAAAGTCCTGTACTATGATCGTGTTACTGTCGATTTCCCATTTTATGATTGTTAACATGTGCCTTATGTATTGAGGTGCTCCTTTGTTGGGTGCATAAATATTTATAATTCTTATATTGTATAATTTAAAGCTTGTGTTTTCTTATTTATTTTCATTTTGGATGATCTGTCCATTGGTGAAAGTGGGGTGTTAAAGTCCTGTACTATGATTGTGTTACTGTCGATTTCCCATTTTATGATTGTTAACGTGCCTTATGTATTGAGGTGCTCCTTTGTTGGGTGCATAAATATTTATAATTCTTATATCTTCTTCTTAGATTGATCCTTTGATCATTATATACTGACCATCTTTGTCTCGTGTAAGTCTTTGTTTTAAAGTCGATTTTGTCTGATATGAGAATTGCTACTCCAGCGTTCTTTTGATTTTTTGTAGGTTCTTTCCTTCTCTTGTGTTTCCTGCCTAGAGAAGTTCCTTTAGCATTTGTTGTAAAGCTGGTTTGGTGGTGCCAAATTCTCTTACCTTTTGCTCATCTGTAAAGGTTTTAATTTCTCCATCGAATCTGAATGAGATCCTTGCTGGGTAGAGCAAGCTTGGTTGTAGGTTTTTACCTTTCATCACTTGAAGTATGTCCTGCCACTCCCTTCTGGCTTACAGAGTTTCTGCTGAAAGATCCACTGTTAACCTTTTGGGGATTTCCTTGTATGTTATTTGTTGTTTTTCCCTTGCTGCTTTTAATATTTTTTCTTTGTATTTAATTTTTTGATAGTTTGATTAATATGTGTCTTGACGTGTTTCTCTTTGGATTTATCCTGCATGGGACTCTCTGCGCTTCCTGGACTTGATTAACTATTTCCTTTCCCATATTAGGGAAGTTTTCAACTTTAATCTCTTCAAATATTTTCTCAATCCCTTTATTTTTCTCTTGTTTTTCTGGACACCCTATAATTTGAATATTGGTGCATTTAATGTTGTCTCAGAGGTCTCTGAGACTGTCCCGGATTCTTTTCATTCTTTTTTCTTTATTCTGCTCTGCAGTGGTTATTTCCACTCATTTATCTTCCAGGTCACTTATCCCTTCTTCTGCCTCAATTATTCTGCTGTTGATTCCTTCTAGAGAATTTTTGATTTCATTTATTGTGTTCATCATTGTTTATTTGCTCTTTAGTTCTTTAGGTCCTTGTTAAATGTTTCTTGTATTTTCTCCATTCTATTTCCAAGATTTTGGATCATCTTTACTATCATTATTCTCAGTTCTTTTTCAGGTAGACTGCCTGTATCCTCTTCATTTGTTTGGTCTGGTGGGTTTTTACCTTGTCCCTTTATCTGCTGTGTGTTTCTCTTGTCTTCTCATTTTGCTTAACTTACTCTGTTTGGGGTCTCCTTTTCGCAGGTTGCAGGATCGTAGTTCCTGTTGTTTTTGCTGCCTGCCCCCAGTGACTAAGGTTGGTTCAGTGGGTTATGTAGGCTTCCTGGTGGAGGGGACTAGTGCCTGTATTCTGGTGGATGAGGCTGGATCTTGTCTTTCTGGTGGGCAGGTCCGTGTCCAGTGGTGTGCTGTGTGGTGTCTGTGACCTTATTATGCAGCCTCTCTGCTAATGAGTGGAGTTGTGTTCCTGTCTTGCTAGTTGGTTGGCATAGTGTTTTGAGCATTGGAACCTGCTGGTCATTGAGTGGAGCTGGGTCTTTGTGTTGAGATGGAGGTCTCTGGCAGATTTTCACCATTTGATATTACGTGGAGCTCAGAGCTCTCTGGTGGACCAATGTCCTGAACTTGGCTCTCCCACATCAGAGGCACAGGCCTGTTGCCCGTGGGAACACGAAGACCTTGTCATCCACATGGCTCGGAGTAAAAGGGAGAAAAATAGAAAGAAAGAAAAAGTAAAACTAAATAAAGTTATTAAAATAAAAAATAGTTATTGAAAGTAAAAAAAAAATGTTTTAAATGATAATTTAAAAGAAAGAAAGAAGGAAGAGAGCAACCCAACCAAAAAATAAGTCCACCAGTTATAACAAGCACTAAAAACTATACTAAAATAACAAACAAAAAAAATGGACAGACAGAATTCTAGGACAAATTGTAAAAGCAAAGCTCTACACACAAAATCACACACAGAATCATACACATACACACTCACAAAAAGGGAAAATGGAAAAAAATATATATATCGTTGCTCCGAACATCCACTGACTCAATTTGGGATGATTTGTTGTCTATTCAGTTGTTCCAGAGATGCAGGGTACTTCATGTTGATTTTGGAGATTTAATCCGCTGCTCCTGAGGCTTCTGGAAGAAGTTTCCCTTTCTCTTCTTTGTTCGTACAGCTCCTGGGGTTCAGCTTTGGATTTGGTCCTACCTCTGCATGTAGGTCGCCCTCTGGTGTCTCTTCTTTGCCCAGACAGAAGGAAGTTAAAGGAGAAGCTGATTATGGGGCTCTGGCTCACTCAGGCCACGGGGAGGGAAGGGTATGGTATGTGGGGCGAGCCTGCAGTGGCACAGACTGGCATAGCATTGCACCAGCCTGAGGCACACTGTGTGTTCTCCCGGGGAAGTTGTCCCTGGATCACGGGACCCTGGCACTGTCGGGCTGCACAAGCTCCTGGGAGGGGAGGTGTGGATAGTGACCTGTGCTTGCACACAGGCTTCTTGGTGGCGGCAGCAGCAGCCTTAGCGTCTCATGCCCATCTCTGGAGTCTGTGCTGATAGCCACGGCTCCTCCCCCTCTCTGGAGCTCATTTAGGCGGCACTCTTAATCCCCTCTCTTCTCGCACTGCAAAACAGGGCAAGAAAAATTCTCTTGCATGTTCGACAGTTCCAGACCTTTTCCGGGACGCCCTCCTAGCTAGCTGTGGTGCACTAGCCCCCTTCAGGCTGTGTTCATGCAGCCAACCCCAGTCCTCTCCCTGGGATGTGACCTCTGAAGCCCAAGCCTCAGCTCCCAGCCCCCACCCGCCATGGAGGTTGAGCAGAGAAGCCTCTCAGTCTGGTGAGTGCTGGTTGGCACCGATCCTCTGTGCGTGAATCTCTCTGCTTTGCCCTCCGCATCCCTGTTGCTGCGCTCTCTGCCGTGGCCCTGAAGCTTCCCCCCCACTACCCCCTGTCGCGGAGGGGCTTCCGGGTGTGTGGAAACCTTTCCTCCTTCACAGCTCCCTCCCACTGGTGCAGGTCCCATCCCTATCCTTTTGTCTCTGTTTATTCATTTTTCTTTTGCCCTACCCTGGTACGTCGGGAATTTCTTGCCTTTTGGGAGGTCTGAGGTCTTCTGCCAGCATTCAGTAGGTGTTCTGTAGGAGTTGTTACAAAGTTAGACGTATTTCTGATATATTTGTGTGGAGGAAGGTGATCTCCACTTCTTACTCTTCACCATCTTGAAGCTCCTCTCCACTTTTGTTTTTAATGAATATCCTCTCTTCTTCAAAACGTAGAGGCACACAGTTTCAACAGGCACCATATCCATCAATGGTTATATTAATCACTCCTCAAATTCAGGTTGAGTCCCACTGAATATTCTGTTACTTCTTCTTCACACCCCCTGCACTTCCCCGTGGCCTCCACCTCGTCCCTGCACCTCCTGGACTCACTGCGTATGCGACAAGTGCTATTCTCGCATTGAGATTAAGTTCAAATAACTGGACATACACATGCAAAAAAATGAATCTAGACATAGAACTTAGACACTTCATAAAATTAACACAAAATGAATCACAGACTTAAATGTAAAACACCAAACTATAAAACTCCTAGAAGACAACATAGCAACATAGGAGAAAATCTGCATGACTTTGGATATGTCAATGATTTTTCACCAAAGTCACAATCAATAAATGAAATAATTGATAAGCTGAAATTAAAATCTAAAATTTCTGCTTTGTAAAAGGTAATATCAAGAGAATGAGAAGACATGCCACAGATTGGGAGAAAATATTTGCAAAAAACACATCTGATGAAGGATCATTATCCAAAATATGACAACTCAATGATGAGATAACTAAAAAATGCTATTAAAAACTGAGCTTAACAAAAGCTTCACCACAGAAGTGATACAGTTGGAAAAGCATATGAAAAGATGTTCTACATCATACATCATCAGGGAAATGCAAATTAAAATAACAGTTAAATACCACTACACACTTATTAGAATGGCCAAAATCCAGAACCCTGACAACACCAAATACTGACGAGGTTATAGAACAACAGGAACTCTCATTCATTGCTGGTGTGAATGCAAAATGGTACAGGCGGTTAGTAAGACAGTTTGGTGGTTTCTTATAAAACTAAACATACACTTACCATATGATCCAGCAGTTGTGCCCCTTGATATCTACCCAAAGGAGTTGAAAACAGGTTCATACAAAAACCTGCACATGGACGTTTATAGCAGCCTTATTAATAATTGCCAAAATTTGGAATTTTAAACTAACTCTTGTAGTAAAATGTGGTTAAACATAAGTTATGTACAATTTTATGTACAATGAAAAAATTTTAAATGCTTGCTTTGTATTTTCAAATACAAATTTATTTACCTGATTATTTTAATATTCATTTAGAGTGGTGTCTCTATTCATAAGTACACACACATATTTTCAAGTATATTTTCAAAATTATATTTTATAGCAGATTATGAAATAATCTTTTTGACATGTGATATGACATATTTCTGCCATTTCCAAACTTCTACTTTAAGTTTAAGCTAATTTTCAAAATTTGCTACATAGCTCACAAGCAAAGAGTGTTAATCTTGAAAGAGATTGGACACTGGAATATAAATTTATTTTATTCAGATTCTTAAAAAGGATAACCCTTGCATTTTTCTTGATTAAAGCTCTTTCTAGTACAACTCAGACCCTGTCTTGTTTTCTGCATCTAATTTGGCTCATTCTTGGTTCACTGTAAATTTTACTTTTGGGATGATAAATCTATATGCCTAACTGTCTAGTGCCCCTTATGGAAGTTATCCAAAAATAGCTGTCTTGCTTTAAAAATAGGAAGAAAAAGCCTTTATTCTTGTGGTTGTAAGACTCAGGAGATATGAAACCATTCCTCAGACATGCACTTTCCATCACATTTTATTGTTTCATATCCTTTCAGTAACATTGAGATAAGTGAAATGATATAGAATTTGCTGGTGCTAGATTGCACAGGAAAGAAACAGGTATATTTAGAAAGCTATTATTAATAAATAATTCTTGGAAATATTCAAATAAAGAATAATAGAGCTTCTGTTATTGGAAAATAACTTTTAAATGTATTTGAAGGAAAATGCAAATGCTGGTTTTACTAATGAAAACAGAGGAACATAAAACTAGAGTTTTGTTTTCTAGTATGTGGTATCTAAATTCTCAAGGTATGTATAGAACTGAGCACTTTCATACTAATTTAATTGCTTTCATACTAATTTAAGTTAAATATCATCTATACTGTCTTATCTCCCATATAGTCATGCACCTTTCTATTTCTAATCAGCTGTTTCTTCTGGGTGTGAAAATTTTGTCTCATTTTAGTATTGGAAACATATCCCAAAGACAGTTAATTTAAACCTGTTAAATAATAAAGACAATTGAGAAATTTTTTTCACTTAACATATAACACACCATCTCCTAACACTGCACTACAGCAAGGATAAGTCGTTTGGGCCTTCATGCACCCTCTCTTGTATATGGCATAATCACTGATGCTAAAATGCTAATTTTTTGTTTGCATAATATAATGGATCAAATAAAATCCTGGGAGACTAATCAGACTGAACCAAGGAAGATGTTTCTGATTTCTATTTTTTTTGGTTCTACTCACAAACACTTGAAGTACATTGTACAGAAAAAGAAAGAAAGAAAATGTAAGTTATTGATGCGTATGATGGATTGATTAGACACAAATGTAAGGAAAATGTAGGTACTTTCCTGTGAAAGACAAAGCTACATTCCCAAATTGAACAAAAAGATAGAAAATACATACATATGTTTCCATACCGAACACAGAAGTGCCATTGTCACAAGAAAACTGCTGATGCACAAACAAAAACAATAAGAAATTTAAAGAATACTCATGACAGATTAAACAGATTATATTATCTAAAGTTTCGTGCCTCACATATACTTGTGTTTCTGAAAAATACTTTCCTCTAAATTACTTGAATCTCTACTCCAGTTTTTCTAATTCTCTTGTAAATACAGCCAACAAATAGAATAATAGAAACAATATTGAAACAAAATTACCTCCCAATTTTTTAGTGCCCTTTTTTCATTCAAAGAAAGGTAGCATTAGGAAAAGGAAAAAAACCTCATATTTATTGAACATGCATGAAATAAAGGCTGCAGAAATCATGGCCAACAAAAAAGGAAAACAAATTATGAAAACTAGTTAATATAATGTAATATTTGGCCACTCCATATTTTACATGGAATCTATGAGCCCATTCCAGAAATGGTGGAGGTTAAGCCTGAAGCCACTGGGAGAGCTTGATGGTGTTTTTATCTTTTTCAGCTACAGATCTCTTTTTTCAAGTAGAATTGTGTTTTGTACACAGTATATAATTGGGATCAAAACAAAGCTGCTTGTCTTGAAGCAGGTTGGTAGATGAGACCCCATAAATCATAGCACCATGGCTGGTAGGGCTCCATATTTGGTAGTGTATATATGTCCATACCACTCTCTCACTTCGTCCCAGCTTGCCCTTCCCCCTCCCTGTATTAAGTCCATTCTCTACGTTTGCCTCTTTATTCCTATTGTTCAGAAATATAACTCATAATTTCTATATTTAAAAAAATTAGACTATCACTCATTTATTTAAAATATGTAAAGAAAGAAATGATATAAGAAGAAGTAAAACTTTTTTTAAATTTTTTATTGGGATATAGTTGCTTTACAATGTTGTGTTAGTTTTTGCTGTACAGCAAAGTGAATCAGCTATACGTATACACATATCTGCTCTTTTTTGGATTTCCTCCCCATTTAGGTCACCACAGAGTGCCGAGTAGAATTCCCTGTGCTATACAGTAGGTTCTCATTATCTGTAGGTTATCTATTTTAAAATAGGTTATATATTTTATACACTTTAGTGTATATATGTCTATTCCAATCTCGTAATTCATCCCACCTCCCCATCTCCCCTTGCTATCTGTACATCTATTCTTTACATCTTTGTCTCTATTTCTGCTTCACAAAGAAGTTCATCTGCATCATTTTTCTAGATTCCACATATAAGTGATATTATAAGATGTTTTTCTCTTTCTGACTACTTCACTCTGTATGACAGTCTCTAGGTCCATCCATGTCTCTGCAAATTTCATTCCTTTTTATGGCTGGGTAATATTCCATTGTATATATGTACCACATCTTCTTTATTCATTCCTTTGTTGATGGACATTTAGGTTGCTTCCATGTCCTAGCTATTGTAAATAGTGCTGCAATGAACATTGGGGTACATGTATCTTTTTGAATTAGAGTTTTCTCTGAGTATACGCACAGTAGTGGGATTGCTGGGTCATATGGTAGTTGTATGTTAAGTTTTTTAAGGAACCTCCATACTGTTCTCCATAGTGGCTATATCAATTTACATTCCCACCAACAGTATAAGAGAGTTCCCTTTTCTCCACACCCTCTTCAACCTTTATTGTTTGTAGATTTTTTTGATGATTGCCATCCTGACCAATGTGAGGTGATATCTTATTGTAATTTTGATTTGCATTTCTCTAATAATTAGGGATGTTGAGCATTTTTTCATGTGCCTTTTGGCCATCTGTATGTCTTCTTTGGAGAAATGTCTATTTAGGTCTTCCACCTAAATAGACATTTTTTGATTGGGTTGGTTTTTTGATATTGAGCTGCATGAGCTGTTGGTATATTTTGGAGATGAATCCCTTGTCAGTTGCTTCATTTACAAATATTTTCTCCCATTCTGAGATTTGTCTTTTCATCATGTTTATGGTTTCCTTTGCTGTGCAAAAGCTTTTAAGTTTAATTAGGTCCCATTTGTTTATTGTTATTACTCTAGGAGGTGGGTCAAAAAAGATCTTGCTGTGATTTATGTGAAAGAGTGTTCTGCCTATGTTTTCCTCTAAGACAGCTGTCCCCAACCTTTTTGGCACCAGAGATCGGTTTCGTGTAAGACAGTTTTTCTACGAATGTGGGAGGGGATGGTTCAGGCTGTAATGTGAGCAACGGGGAGCAGCAAATGAAACTTCGCTCGCTCACCCACTGCTCACCTCCTGCTGTGCAGCCAGGTTCCTAGCAGGCCACGGACTTGTAGAGGTCTGTGGCCCGGGAGTTGGGGACCCCTGCTCTAAGAGTTTTATAGTGTCCAGTCTAACAGTTAGGTCTTTAATCCATTTTGAGTTTATTTTTTAGTATGGTGTTAAGAGTGTTCTACTTTCATTCTTTGACATGTAGCTGTTCGGGTTTCCCAGTAGCACTTAGTAAAACATATTTTTCTAAATTCCATAATGGAAAATTGACATCCAGGATCAAAAATTTCGGTTTGCATTAGTAATTAGTTTTACATAATCAGAATGCTAATAAGCAGTAGGAATGAATGTCAGCTTTAGAATATTCCCTACTGAGGCCTTTAGATGTAAAACTATTTGCATGTTGCTATTTTGTAAGATGGCTAAAAATTAATAACACCTGCAAACAGTTATTTTTCAACCATTTCTTGGAAAGCATCAACAAATCCTAAATTTAAGAACAAAACAAGGTAATGTATTTAAGGTACTATTAAAAAGTATTCGTATTCTGTTAAGTTGCAAACAGAAAGATAACGTGTTAGCAGCTTAATTATTTATTAAGTGTTTATATAATTTAAAAAATTAATGTTTTTGAATACGAAATTATTTCTATCAGTTCTATGTAATATATTGTGGTATTTTCCTTTAGTTCTTCCTAAGTGCAATTTTTAAATTACTATATTTTCACACTAGTGCCTAATATTACTGATTAAGACCTTAACCAATTACAGTTACATATCATAAATATTTCTTCAAAAGAATATACATATAAGAATGTAACATGGACAAGACCCAATGACAAATGGTAGGTTTAGCAAGACTTTAAAAAAATGTCTATTAACAAATGAAATGGGAAATTTTAAATTTATTTAGAAATAACAAAAAACATAGTGCTGTTAATACAAATCATACTTATAAACAAGTCATTTTTTTCAATAGGCAAAGAAAAGGTATGGCTTTATAACTCTTCATTTATGTTGAAGAAAAGACTCAGTGGCAAATGTTAAAAATATAAATTGTCGGGCTTCCCTGGTGGCGCAGTGGTTGAGAGTCCGCCTGCTTACGCAGGAGACACGGGCTCGTGCCCTGATCCGGGAAGATCCCACATGCCGTGGAGTGGCTGGGCCTGTGAGCCATGGCCGCTGAGCCTGCGTGTCCGGAGCCTGTGCTCTGCAACGGGAGAGGCCACGACAGTGAGAGGCCCGCGTACCACAAAAAAAAAAAAAAAAAAAAAAAGAAATTGTCAAACACGAATTTTAATATTTCAAAAATAACTCATATATGTACATATTTACTGTTGAATATGGAGTGGCATGAGAAAGGTAATGTATATCAAGGCCCCAAATTCTGAAATAAAATTATTTTCTAAAAGTTCTGTGAATTTGAGCAACTAACAAATAATAGTGAGAGGCTGAAAATATCAATGCCTGGGTGTTCATAGCTTTTCTCCTGATCAGAGCATTTGGGCCTCACAACTGAGCTGTTTTATCACTACTCTCTGTGGGGAAAAGAACTGATGACAGTTAGTGAGAAGTCAGAGCAAGCAGAGTAGAAACCCTGTATTTCTAGGGGTAGTTGTATCAGAACAACAGGCAAGGGAGGGAAGGGTTCCCAGGAGTTTCTTAGTACCAGAGTAGGGGGCAAAGAAAATTTCCATAAGACTCTCAGTAGAACATGTTCTTGTAACCCTTTAAATTTTTTGAAGAAAACACTAATGACTGAAATGCACAATTTCTATTGTAGCTGCGCTAAAAAAAAAAAAAAAAAAAAAGGGGACACTACTTAAATGAACTATGGCAGTTTCAGCTTTATATACCAAACAGAATTTCAAAGATGCAGTACCTTTGGGAGTCTTTAGAACTTCTTATTCCATGAGTTATTTTTGGCCTCAGTCCCAGTCCCCTACTCCTTCTCCATCACACAAGATTGTTATCTGGATCCATAATTGGAATACAAGACAATCACAGCACAGCCACTGCTGCTTTTCCCCCACGTGAGAGCACTCACCCACCTACCTTCTCTTTTCTTAAACGTCTTTAAGAATGAGTCTGATAAAAGTCTACTGAGTTCTCAAAAACACAAAGAAATTATAGCAAGTGTTCTGTGCAGATCTGGTGAAGCTCCATTTCCCAGGCTTGAGGTGTGGTGCAAATACCTCCCAACCTCTACTGTTGGAGCTGAGAAAGGATGAGAGTGGGATGCAACCACAATAAACGATTATGCTTTATTATTACAAAAATTTCAGAGAATTAACGACCATAATAAGTAGAATAAATGACACCATAAATACCCCCACCCCTATCATGAGTACTTTTAATACTTCAATTGAATTTTAGAATAAGTCATCTTTTGTAATTTTTTTAATTTGAAAATGACTCACAAGAAGCTGTAAAATTAATGCAGAGAGTTCTTGTGTATTTTTTATCCAGATTCCCTCAATGACAACATCTTATATAACCTTAATATGGTGTCAAAAACAGGAAACATACAATCCTACTAACACAGTTATAAACGTTGTTCAGATTCACTAGTTTTTTTTTTTTTTAACATCTTTATTGGAGTATAATTGCTTTACAACGGTGTGCTAGTTTCTGGATTATAACAAAGAGAATCAGCTATACATATACGTATATCCCCATATCTCCTCTCTCTTGCGTCTCCCTCCCACCGTCCCTATCCCACCCCTCTAGGTGGTCACAAAGCACCGAGCTGATCTCCCTGTGCTATGTGGCTGCTTCCCACTAGCTATCTATTTTACATTTGGTAGTAAATATAAATCCATGCCACTCTCTCACTTCGTCCCAGCTTACCCTTCCCCCTCCCCATGTCCTCAAGTCCGTTCTCTATGTCTGCATCTTTATTCCTGTCCTGCCCCTAGGTTCTTCAGAACAATTTTTTTTTTTAGATTCCATATATATGTGTTAGCATACAGTATTTGTTGTTCTCTTTCTGACTGACTTCTCTATGACAGTCTCTTGGTCCATCCACCTCACTAGAAATAACTCAATTTCATTTCCTTTTATGGCGAGTAATATTCCATTGTATATATGTGTCACATCATCTTTATCCATTTATGTGTCGATGGATATTTAGGTTGCTTCCATGTCCTGCCTATTGTAAATAGAGCTGCAGTGAACATTGTGGTACATGATTTATTTTGATTTATGGTTTTCTCAGGGTATATGCCCAGTAGTGGGAGTGCTGGGTCTTATGGTAGTTCTATTTTTACTTTTTTAAGGAACCTCCACACTGTTCTCTATAGTGGCTGTATCAATTTACATTCCCAACAGCAGTGCAAGAGGGTTCCCTTTTCTCCACACGCTCTCCAGCATTTATCATTTGTAGACTTTTTGATGACGGCCATTTGGACTGGTGTGAGGTGATAGCACACTGTAGTTTTTTGTCTTTTGTGGTTTTTTTGCTGTACATGGGCCTCTCACTGTTGTGGCCTCTCCTGTTGTGGAGCACAGGCTCTGGATGCACAGGCTCAGTGGCCATGGCTCACAGGCCTGTCCGCTCCACGGCATGTGGGATCTTCCCGGACCGGGGCACGAACCCGTGTCCTCTGCATCGGTAGACGGACTCTCAACCACTGCACCACCAGGGAAGCCCCACACTGGAGTTTTGATTTGCATTTCTCTGATGATTAGTGATGTTGTGCATCCTTTCATCTGTGTGATGGCAATCTGTATATCTTCTTTGGAGAAATGTCTATTTAGATCTTCTGTTCATTTTTGGATTGGGTTGTCTATTTTTGATATTGAGCCGCATGAGCTGCCTGCATATTTTGGAGCTAAATCCTTTGTCAGTTGCTTTGTTTACAAATATTTTCTCCTATTCTGAGGGTTGTCTTTTCGTCTTGTTTATGGTTTCCTTTGCTGTGCAAAAGCTTTTAAGTTTCATTAGGTCCCATTTGTTATTTGGGTTTTTTTTTAACATCTTTATTGGAGTATAATTGCTTTACAGTGGTGTGTTTCTGCTTTATAACAAAGTGAATCAAATACACATATACATATATCCCCATATCTCCTCCCTCTTGCATCTCCCTCCCTCTCACCCTCCCTACCCCACCCCTCTAGGTCATCACAAAGCACCAGGCTGATCTCCCTGTACTATGTGGCTGCTTCCCCCAGCTATTGGTTTTATATTTGGTAGTGTATATATGTACATTCTACTCTTTCACTTTGTCCCAGCTTACCTTTCCCCTCCCTGTGTCCTCAAGTCCATGCGGTAGTAGGTCGGTGTCTTCCCATCCTGCCCCTAGGTTCTTCATGACCTTTTTTTTTTTTTTAGATTCCATATACATGTGTTATTCTCTTGCATTCTTATACACTAATGATGAAAAATCTGAAAGAGAAATTAAGCAAACACTCCCCTTTACCATTGCAACAAAAAGAATAAAATTCATAGGAATAAAGCTACCTAAGGAGACAAAAGACCTGTATGCAGAAAACTATAAGACACTGATGAAAGGAATTAAAGATGATACTAACAGATGGAGAGATATACCATGTTCTTGGATTGGAAAAATCAACATTGTGAAAATGACTATACTACCCAAAGCAATCTACAGATTTAGTGCAATCCCTTTCAAACCACCAATGGCATTTTTCACAGAACTAGAACAAAAAATTTCACAATTTGTATGGAAACACAAAAGATTCACTAGTTTTTACATGCACATTTTTTTTGGTGTATAGTGCTGTGTAATTTTATCAGATGTGTGTATTTGTGTAAGCATCATCACAATCAGAAAACAAAAACTCTTCCGTCACAGAGAAGAAGCTCCCTTATGTTACAACTTCCTCCAAATCCTAATTCATGAGAAACACTAATCTTTTCTCTATTATTGTTAAAATGATTGTATAATTTGAAGAGAATTAAATAAATGGATTCTTACAGTATGTAACCTTTGTTATTGGCTTTTTTCACCCAGCATAATGACTTCAAAATCCATCAGAGTTGTTGTATAAATCAATAGTCAGTTCCTTTTTACTGCTAAGTAATATTCAATTGCATGGATGTACCACCATTTGTTCATGCGTTCATCCATTAAAGAACATTTGGACTGTTTCCAGTTTTTGGCTCATATGAGCCCATATCTGCTATGAACATGGATCAACAGGTTTTTCTATGAATATGGGTTTTCATTGTTCTAGGATAAATATCCATCACTGTGATAGTTGGGTTGTATGGTAGATGCATGTTATATTTTTATAAAAAACTGCCAAATTGTTTTCCAGAATGACTATCATTTTACTACCCACCAGAAATGTATGAGAGATGCAATTGCTCCACATTCTCACCAGTACTTGGAATAATCAGTACTTTTTATTCCAGCCTTTCTAATAGGTGTGTAGTACTATTTCATCATAGATTTAATTTTCATTTCCCTAATGGCTAATGAATTAAATGTCTTTTCATGTGCTTATTTTCCATTTGCTATCCTTTTTATTAAAAGTGTCTGTTCAACTGCCTTTGCATATCTTCTAATTGAATTGTTTCCTTACTGTCGGATGTAGAGAGCTCTTTATATATTCTGGCTAAAAATCCTTTGGTATGTCATTTGCAAATATTTTCTCCCATTCTGTGACTTTTTATCTAATTAATAAAGTCTTTTGCAGAGCAGAAGTTTCTAATATGCATGATATGCCATTTATTGATTTTTCTTTCCTGGATCTATTTATATTTTAATTTCCAATCCTGACCATTTTGTGTCCTGAATGTGGGTAATGTTGAAAGAGTCACAAACTTGTTTTCAGGAAACATTTTTGCTTGTCCTGCAGAGTGAACTTACACTTCACTGAGGCCCTATCACATTTCATATGTTTTCCATATATATATATGAAAGATGACAATTAAAGTTGTTACAAACACACACACACACACACACACACACACACACACACACACACACATACACATGCATCCAAGCTACCAGAAGTTTACCTTAAGGAATCATAGACATTAAATTCACTCTATATTTAATTGCAGAATATATTGTTAAGATCATAACATGTATATCAATATTTCTATCACACAAGTCTGATAATTTACCAAAATAATTCCTAAAATTATATATTATCAATGAACGATAGGAATCCCAAACTTCTATTAAAACTTTTATGATATGTTCAGAATTTTCAATTAATAGCTTTTCATCATCCTTGATGTACAGTAATTCATAAAAAGTCTATAAGGTCAGATACTTTGAACCTTTTTCTTTATGGTCTGACACAGCTAGAGTTTAATCGCTTCCTTTTATAGCCCATGAATTTAGTGATGAAAATGGAGAAATTACATACTGTTGGAGATCATCTTGATGCTTAAATACTATTTTATGAAAGTATAGAGCCTAAAAATTTAGATCAGATATAGAAAAAGTTTTTCAAGTACGTATTTTATTGACATTAGTACAAAATGTAGTAACCAAAAACAATGACTGGTTATACATAACTGTCAATTATTCAGGAAGTAGTTGTATAATGATAACAAAGCTATTTGTCTTCTTGATGAGAGATGAGACAGGTTTTTGTTTTTTAACAATCAATGTGTGACTTTTGACAATGCACTTAACCTATGTCATTCAGATATCCTTCTATGTGAAATGCTTGATTATTGGTACTAGTTACCACTGCATCTTCCAGTGATGTCTGACAATTAATTAGCCACATTAGTAGACATATACACTTCTTAAGATATTGGGTAATAATTAGAGGTCTTCATGTCCTGTTTTCGTAAGCTACTCAGAATACTGTTAGTATTAACATTGGGTAATGTATAAAATTTTTATTTCAGGAAAAATAATGGGAATATTTTGTGAATGAGGAAAATTATTTCCTGTTTTTTTCCCATTTATTTCCCCATTCAATACAAATGAGCTTAAATGACAAAAGAACAGAAGTGCAATTGATTTTGTTGTATTAGAATTTTGACTGAGTGCATTTGAGAATTCAATCAAGTCCTTCTGTCAGTACCAATTTGTTATAGCATTTGGTATTCTAGTAACAATAATAATTTTGCCATAATAATCTGTCCTTCCACAAGCTAGGAATAAATCTTCAGTGCATCAGTTCCAAGGAAACAAGTAGCATTCTATATTTGTTAGTATTTTCCCATTTCACTTCTGCAATTTTATAAGAAAAAAAATCACATTTTAAATTTTATTAGACAAATCAGCAATAAGTGGTACCTTTTTTAACCTGCAATTCTACATCTGTTTTGGATCAAGATTTTATATATGCATAAATATGTTTCTGGACTTTCCTCTTCTTTAACATTTATATATCTTCTTTCCAATATATCATTTCCTAATTACCCTGATTTTGCTACATATTATGCTGCTGTAATGCATATTGCTGCATTATAAATTATACCCAAACTTAGAATCTAATAACAACAAACATTTATTATTTTACACTTGCTTTGGGTCAACAATCCAAACATGACTTCTTCATGTGCTTGTCGGTCAAAGTCTCTCATGAGGCCGTAGACCAATTATTGACTGAACAGCAGTATTAGCTGACGGCTCAACTTGGGGAAGGATCTATGTCCAAACGTCGTTGGCGTTGGCCCCTCACCACCTGGGGATCCCCACAGGGCTGCCTCATGACATGGCAGCTGTATTTTCATCGCACAGAGAAAGCAGTTTGAGGAAGAGTGAGAGAGAGTACACCCAACACAAAAGCAACAGTCTTTTTATTACGCAGTCTCTAAATTAGCATCGCATTGTACCTGCCCTATGCTATTTATTACATACAAGTCAGTAAATTCAGGAGACACTTAAATGGAATGGATTGCAAAGGGTTATTAGAAGACCAGGAAGTAGAAATCACTGAACTTTATCTTAGAGCCTGCCTACCACACAATGTATTTATAATTAGAATGTCTATCTGATAGGGCTAGTGCCACTGATATATCCTTTTTGGGGAGTATCTTGAATATCCTTGGGACTTAATTATTTTATATAATGTTAATAGGCTTACCAAGTTTCCAAAAAATTAAATTTCTATTATCATTTTGATTTTAAGTTGCATTGAATCTATAACCTAGTTGAAGAGATTGGTAAGTTTGTAATGTTGATCATTTTTATATGCAAAAATGGAGTAAGTGCTATTGATATATGTATCCTTTAAAGTCTTACCATATAGCTAAATTTTTTTCTCCTTCAAAGTTTTCATATTGTGTGTTAGATTCATTAACTAGTTGGTCATTTGTGTATTTATTTATATAGTTATTTATTTATCATCCAATATTGCCATCCTGCCTACTAAGTATGAGATAACATTGAACAAAACAGACAAAAATCCCTACATTTATATAATTTATATTCATTTAGAAGAGAGAGAAAGAGAGAAGAGAGTTAAACAAATTGATTAGGTAGAGTTTATAGAGTATTAGATGATGAAAAGTGCTCTAAAAATAAACAAGGGAAAGGAGAGAACGAATGAGGAAAGAACAAGCATGTATCTTTAAACATGGTGTTTAGGTATCTTCCACTGAGAAGTTAACATTTGAAAAAAGACTTGAAGTTGTTGAGTGAACAAGCTAGGTAAATACCAGGTGAGAGAGCATTTAAGGCAGAGAGCCAAGGAAGTGGTAAATCCTGCCTCTACAGGCTTGGTTTGATTTAAAAGATCAGTGAGGCCTTTGTGACAAGATCAAAGAGGACAATTGGAAGAGGACACTAGATCTGAATAGGAAGCCAGGTCTTGTCATTTCTGTTATCCATTTTGATAACCATTCATTCTTCTCTGAGTGAGATAGGAAGTCCGTGGATGGTTTTTAAGCAGAAGAGAAACATGACATGACTTACTTTTATTAGGATCCCTGTGGAGGCTATTGCTGGTAGCCGTATGGAATGGTAATTTAACCCAAGGTGGAGCAATGGATGTGTTGATAAGTATTAAAATTCTGTATATGTTATGTGTAACCAAAAAAATTCAGACAATAGATAACAGCTTATGAAAAAGAGAGAGGTGTCAAAGATGATCCTAAGGGGATTTTATATGATCGACTATGATGTACTAGCTGTCAGCAGATATGGAGATATGGAACATATTGGAAATGGTGAGGGAAAATCAGTAATTCACTATAAAACGTTCAAGTGAATTTAGAGTGGAATACGTAAATCTAGTATCTAGGCTTTTGCACTAACCTTTTGGGTTTTTTATTCAGTGTCACTCTGGGGTTCCCCCTTTTTTGCTGCATATAGTCAGGGTTCCATATTTCTTTTCATTTTTTGTTGTTTCATTTTTGTAAGTGTCATTTGGGAGCATGTAAAAAGGTAAGATGTCAGCTCCATGAAGACCAAAGGAAAGCATATCTCAAGAAGAGCAGCCAATTATCACAAATGTCCAAGGGCAGAAATAATCTGGAACATTTCAAAAGCCAGTGTCATTGGAAAATAATGGGAATGTAGGAGACTAGGTAGTTAAAGGATGTGTTGGCAGGGCCTATCATGTTTTGTAATCCAGTTTAGAGAGTGGCTTTATTCTTCCTGCTTTGGGAAATGATTGAAACAGTTTAAGCAGGGGAATTACATAAATAATTTTGTTTGGAAAAGTTGATAATAACTGGCTATGTGGAAAATGGATTGTAAAGGCCAAAATTAGAAGCAGGGAGGCCAGTAAGTGTGTATTACAGTAGTCTAGGGGACAGATATTGGTGATGTAGATGGTTGCAGTTGAGATGGAATATCTGGGGACTTAATATACCTCTTAAAGATAGTGATTGAATAACTTGATGATGGATGAGATAGAAGTTTAGGGATAGGGAAGAACCAGAAATATGTCCTTGATTTTTATGTTGGGTAGATGTGATGCTGCATACAGAATCAGGAAAAACTGAGGAGGCAAAGATAGCATGGGGGAAGGTAGGAATCAATAATACTATTTTGTGTCCATGTTAACATTAAGATGTATTAGATTTTCAAAGGGAAGTATCAAAGGAATTTGTACATGCAGTTCTGGAGATCCTTGGATATTATGGGGTGGAAAATCATAGATTTGGGAGTCAACAGTATGTATAGTACTTACAGGGGAAAATGTGACCAGAGGTGATGTGAAGTTAGAGAAGAAAAGGCAGATATGGGTCAAATTGTTTTTTTTTTTTTTAATCATATGTACTCATGTATTGAGTTAATTGGAAGTTAAAACACTTCAAAATACTGTAGTAGTTGAATCAAAGATAGAGCATCCTTACTCCTTTATGTACTTTCAGGACTTTTTAATGCATTTACTTATATCTACAATCATAATACAGTTAGTATTCATAGGGGTCCTACCACATTCTCATCAACTTTTATTTCCTCAGTCTTTCAAGCTACATTTTCTCTTAAAGCCTGTCTCTAATATTGAGTGACCTTTTTCTATAACAAACTGGTCTGAAATACTAACATGGTACAATGGCAGAGATCTTACACTATCTGTCTTTGTACGTACCTTGTATTAATCATTCATCCAAATGGTTTTCATATATTCTTTAAAAGGCCATAGACTTTTAGATCCATTATTATTGTTCCCAGCCTCATTGTAATGTAATAAATCAGAGACGATGTGATTATAAAAATATACTCTTGAAAAACCTCAAATAAAACAAGCCTATACAATTGAATCAAGGTTTAACATGTTTAACTTAGCATACATTTATCATTAGGACATTAGGAATTAGAATAAAGTTAGTTAGAAATGTGAAGCAAATCAATTTAAGATTTCAGCTAATACAGAATATATGGGAATAAAGTATTTGATGATCCACTTGAAAACAAAAGATTTTGATTAAGGACTCAAGAAATTTCACCTGTTTCTTATTAACTTCCTTTGGAGCCATCATGTTGGTAAGTAGAATTGGCTATTTCACTTTCCTGCAGGACGGAGACTAATCTTAATATCAATTAAACACATTACAGCACTTCTTCTTTCCACTATTAAACATATTTGTTCCGTTTTAGAAAAAAGCTTTTTATTATGCTTGTACTTCTTCTCTAAAAAGAGATTTGGATGTAAAAATGTCTCACATTTATAACTACAGTCTTAGCAATGGAACATTTAACTCTTTTCCATATACAGCACTTCTAATAATTCATATACACAACAAACTGAAGCCAAAAGCTAATACTTTTTAAAAATATATTGCAAAGTGTACAGGCCAAAAATTCAACTTAACTTTATTAGAATGTCACATTTAAAAATTTGCTCTTCTAAAACTAAATTTCAGGAAGAAAGAAAATATCAATTTTTATAAATCTCTGTCACATAAAAATATTGTGTCTAAAACATTGTGAATCCTTTAAAATCCCTGTATTGTCTCTTTCTAATCCTGCTATTACTGAGATACTATTTTCCCAAATTTTTGAATCAGTACTACTTTAAATACGTTCCCCCTGGTAGCTGCTTAAGTATTTAAGAAAATAGTATTCTTAAAGTTGAAAGAACTTATCATCTTTGCTAAGAGTTAACTGGATATACATGCATGAGTGAACGTTAATTTCTGGAATGCTATCACAGTCTTTAACAAATCTAGCAAACAATTTTTTAGACAATAATCTCACTTCCAGAGCATTGAAGTTATGTATAAATTGAATTTAATAATAGCCATTGAGAGGACAGACAGCAGAAGTAAGAACTCAATCCTGCACCTGTGGAGCAAAAACCACTTTCACAGAAAGACAGACAAGATGAAAAGGAAGAGGGATATGTACCAGATGAAGGAACAGGATAAAACCCCAGAAAAACAACTAAATGAAGTGGAGATAGGCAACCTTCCAGAAAAAATAATTCAGAATAATGAAGGTGAAGATGATCCAGTACCTCGGTGATCAGGAACAAGACAAGGATGTCCACTCTCACCACTATTATTCAACATAGTTTTGGAAGTCCTAATCACAGCAGTCAGAGAAGAAAAAGAAGTAAAAGAAATACAAATTGGAAAAGAAGAAGTAAAACTGTCACTGTTTGCAGATGACATGATACTATACATAGAGAATCCTAAAGATGCCACCAGAAAACTACTAGAACTAATCAATGAATTTGGTAAAGTTGCAGGATACAAAATTAATGCACAGAAGTCTGTTGCATTCCTATACACTAATGATGAAAACTCTGAAAGAGAAATTAAGGAAACACTCCCATTTACCATTGCAACAAAAAGAATAAAATACCTAGGAATAAACCCACCTAGGGAGACAAAAGACCTGTATGCAGAAAATTATAAGACATTGATGAAGGAAATTAAAGATGATACCAACAGATGGAGAAATATATCATATTCTTGGATTGGAAGAATCAATATTGTGAAAATGACTATATGACCCAAAGCAATCTACAAATTCAATGCAATCCCTATCAGATTACCAAAGGCAATTTTACAGAACTAGAAAAAAAATCTTAAAATTTGTATGGAGACAAAAATACCCTGTATAGCCAAAGCAGTCTTGAGGAAAAAGAACAGAGCTGGAGGAATCAGACTCCCTGACTCCCTGACTTCAGACTATACTGCAAAGCTACAGTAATCAAGACAATATGGTAGTGGCACAGAAACAGAAATATAGATCAGTGAAACAATATAGAAAGCCCAGAGATAAACCCACACATTTATGGTCAACTAATCTGTGACAAAGGAGGCAAGGATATACAATGGAGAAAAGACAGTCTCTTCAGTAAGTGGTGCTTGGAAAACTGGACAGCTACATGTAAAAGAATAAAATTAGAACACTCCCTAATACCATACACAAAAATAAACTCAAAATGGATTAGAGACCTAAATGTTAGACTGGACACTCTAAAACTCTTAACAGAAAACATATGAAGAACACTCTGACGTAATTCACAGCAAGATCTTTTTTTATCCACCTTCTAGAGTAATGGAAATAAAAACAAAAATAAACAAATGGGACCTAATGAAGCTTAAAAGCTTTTGCACAGCAAAGGAAACCATAAATAAGACGAAAAGGCAACCTCAGAATGGGAGAAAATATTTGCAAATGAATCAACAAAGGATTAATCTCCAAAATATATAAACACCTCATGCAGCTCAATATTAAAAAAACAAACAACCCAATCCAAAAATGGGCAGAAGACCTAAATAGACTTTTCTCCAAAGAAGACATACAGATGGCCAGGAAGCACATGAAAAGCTGCTTAACATCACTAATTATTAGAGAAATGCAAATCAAAATTACAATGAGGTATCATCTCACACCAGTCAGAATACACATCAGAAAATCTACAAACAACAAATGCTGGAGAGGGTGTGGAGAAAAGGGAACCCTCTTGCACTGTTGGTGGGACTGTAAGTTGATACAGCCACTATGGAGAACAGTGTGGTGGTTCCTTAAAAAACTAAAAATAGAAATACCATGTGATCCAGCAATCCCACTGCAGGGCATATACCCAGAGAGAACTGTAATTCAAAAAGACACATGCACCCCAGTGTTCATTGCAGCACTGTTTACAATAGCCAGGTAATGGAAGCAACCTAAATGCCCATCAACAGACGAATGGATAAAGATGTGGTACATATATACAATGGAATATTACTCAGCCATAAAAAGGAACGAAATTGGGTCATTTGTAGAGACGTGGATGGATCTAGAGACTGTCATACAGAGTGAAGTAAGTCAGAGAAAAACAAATGTCATATATTAACACATATATGTGGAAACTAGAAAAATGGTACAGATGAACTGGTTTGCAGGGCAGAAATTGAGACACTGATGTAGAGAACAAACGTATGGACACCAAGGGTGGAAAGCAGCGGGGTTTGAGGGTGGTGGTGTGATGAATTGAGGGTTTGGGATTGTCATATATACACTGATGTGTATAAAATGGATGACTAATAAGAACCTGCCATATAAAAATATATATAAGAAAATTTAAAATAAATAAATAATAATAATAGCCATCATATATTTAAAGAGCAGCCAATCAGTCTCCACGTATGGCATTCAGGAAATAATTCCTATCAACTGTTATCAACCTTTTGTTATGTGTATTGTCACAAGAGAAGTGGTGTATATTGTTTTTTACCTCATATTTATAAATAATGCTTGTAATAATGTATAAACACTGCAACTCATTATTTTATGACTACACAATGACATAAATATTACTCTTTTTCCATTGAGAAAGTTAAATATAACTTGCCTAATCTAGTCAAATATAATACCTATGAAAGAGAGTTTGAGAGAAAATACAAATTTTGTAGGGTCCAATTTAAATTTGCAACTTTAGAAAATGTCAATATGTAGAATGTTCTTGATCACAATGTTTAGGCTTGCATTCTGACATACTTACTGAAGAAACTATTGCACAATTTTGTTTTTACATATTAGAGTGATTCAGAAGTGGCTCATCCAACTGATAATAAAAGACCCACTGAATTGTGGAGATTCTTGTACTTTTCTGGACTCGAATATATCTTCTGGCATGTTGTTTGTATAGGGTATTGGGGGAATCCTATGTCCAGAAGAACTGAATGTCCCACTGGAAAAGATGGTATATAACATAAGTGATGATATCACAAGATTCATTTTCTTCATAATTTAGGAAAAATGAAAAGACATGAGTATATAGACTTAAGATGAAACATGGGTGGTTGATGCACATGTGTATATCCATTCCCTCCTAAATTCTCACTCAAAATATATTAGAGAATAAGAATTCTATGTAAATAAGAAAATGAAAATCAGAAGACCTGATCAAATGTGAGACAACAAAATAAAGGACCTGGGAAAATTGGAGGAGGTATTGAGATACGAGGGTGCTAAATGACTTGGCAGAGAGGTACAGGCAAAATAGTCAGACACGAAAGCAGTATGAATATGTTTTAAGAAATACAAGGTGTTAATATGTTATATTACAGTTCTCCTTTCTTAAAAGATACACTCCATAATAAATGATGAAGTAAAACAAGCAAAAGACGACTTTGGAACCCAGGAATCTAAATGAGGGATTTAATATAAGACTGAGGAATAAGCGAATCCCAAAGTATCTATGAGGGCACATCACAGAAGGACAGCTGAGGACATCCCAGTAGGACAGCTGTGGAGCACAGCTACAAGCTGGAGCTGGCAGTTCAGTGCAGAGTAAGAGGCTGATGGGTCATGGGAGATTTCTTTTTGATGAATCTGAGGACAATTTTTATAGTTTTTTTTTAATGTTTGATGCTGAATTAGCAGCAGTAGAAAAAACTGTGCAAGCAAATAAATTAGTCAATTATTAAAGCTAGGTCAGTGGAACAGCAACAAAAACATATATTAGAATGTGAGCCAGCTGTGAATAGCATTTATGTGGTCATAACAGTAATTCAACCAAGCAGTTATAATGCAATCTTATTTTTAAGTGGGTAGAACAGATGTGTGTGTGTGTGCGCTTGGGTGTGTGTATGCATATTAGAGCATGAGTGCATTTTGTATGTGTGTATGTGTGCAAATGTGGTAGTGTGATTCACGTGACCTAATCATCAGCTTCAGAAGGTCAGTAGTTATTACCTAAAATGATTTTTTTTAAAAAGGAAGAATAGTAGCAGCATGTTGTTTTAAAATGTTTGCCTAAACACCAGTAAGTTTGTTATTAAAAAGATTTTGCTAAATACCAGAAGAAAGAGCCGAAAAGAGTTGAAAGTTTTGCCTTTGGGAGGTAAAAATCAAGAGGGCAGCAGAGTGTGGAGAAAATAAATGCTGTCTGGTTTTGGTTTATGTTTGGATGAGCCAATTCATTTACACAATTTCATAAACTTGTAATTTTCATATATCTGGAGCTCTTGCCAACGTGTTTCATACCAACTAAGCATGGCAACAATCTGTTTTATCTCAGCCAAGCTGCAGCCCAAGCAGCAGGCAGAGCCCAATGTCACTTTACCTCATGTCCACACCAAGTGTCCCTCACCTCCCCCTCAGTTTTTCCCTGGGACTCCAAAACATGCACATCCATGTGACATGCATATTACCCTAACATGTCCCACGCTGCAGAGACATAAAGCAAAGTTTTAACCAATGAGAGAGAGAAGAAGCCAGCAGATAAATTCTCCTTTGACTCCAGGGCTGATTTGTTGATAGACAGAGTAACATATACTGCTTCTCAGAAAAAATGATTTTACTTAATGCAAAGTTTCTGGTAACCAGGAGGTTTTATTTTCTCTCTGACATTCCTTGTCTCACTCACATTTTCCTCACCTCTGGTTTCTTTAGGATCGTACTTCCTAATCAAGTAGTAGCCTATGAGTGTTTGCCTCAAGGTCTGCTTTCCCAAAAGCCCACAATAAAACAGCTGATACCAGAAATGAACCAGTGATAAAATGTGGCATGTATTCACATCGCAAGTGTTAAGGATTTCACCTTTGATTAATCGGGATGAGGTGTAAGTGGATGGAGAGCTGTTGGATATATGGGAACTGTGGCACTTGAATGGTACAAGGGCAATGATAATGATAATGACTGAAGAGTGGGTTGGCTTCCATTAATGACATTGGAAAGCCCACAGAACGAAAATTATAGGCTCAGTGCAGCCAACTGGAAATTGAAGGTGTTCTGTAAAACTGTAAAAGCAAAGAGCTTCTGTGGCAGCTTTTGAGTAGATGCTCATCTGTTACAGGCTTAGGGCAGCTTTTATTGAAAATTAAGCCACAGATCTAATTGTAAAGGTAGCAAAGCTGACAATTAAAATTAATGGCCAGCCTTGACAATGTTCTTACATTATAGCATGGCTCTGATAAGTAAAAATTGTGGACTTGTGACCTGGCAAGGAGAATGAGGAAACTGAACATGAAAATATTAAACCCTTATATTCTCCTAAATTCTCTGGGCTAAAATAAATAGCACTCTCTTCCCAGTCTTACACATGAGAAATGTCCTCATGTCTAAACATGTGCAGTTACCACATGGGAGGTTAAGTTCCTCATAAGATAATGATTTTTTCTTCTCACTATGTGTCTGTTTTACCACTCATTACCTTCAGGCCATTAATCAGGATCACTTCTGAAAAGAACATCAGAAGGGCAGTGTGGTTCATCCAGCAAAATGAAATAATTTATTTGCTAAAGAAAATACAGAATCTGGGAAATACGTCCTGCAGAAACTGGTAGAAAACTTTGTGGGTATACTGGAAGAGTACAGAAATAAGGCAAGTAGGATATAAGCTTGTATTGGAGAGAATTTATTTATGCGACCACACTGTTGCTCAAGATTTTATGTACTAGAAAGAAAATTAAACCCAGTTCTCATAGTTTCCTGAAATGTCTGCTTGAAAGTTGAAAACAGCCTAGAATAAGTGAGTTAAAAATGACAGAACCACTTTGTTGGAGTACTGAGGAAGGGATAAAAGGGTTCAGACTATATTTAGCATATACTATCTAAGAATTCTGTTTCCTATTTGAGCCCAGAAGACATTACCTTAACTGAAGAAATAAAAAATGCCCTGGTAAGGGGAGCTGGTATTTTTGAGAGACTCCATGGTGGCTATCCTCTAAAGACAAGAGTTGGTAGTGGGCACACTTGCCATGAAACTTGAGTCCATAGTAGTACTGATACTGGAGACTTCAGGATAGCAGCATTTAACTGTCAAAAGCAAGGTGGAAATGATTGCCATAGAAGAATGGAAGGCCAGAGTGAAAATCAGGGTATTTGACTCTCAGTGACCTGATATCTTAAGGTAATATATTATGGTGCTCTTAGGGGCATGCTATGTACACAGTTAACTGTAGTGTTTCTTGAATTGTCTAAATTCAAGAATAATAAACAATAACAAATAAAATAAAGAAATAAAAAATAAGACCTGTTGAGCAGAGGCTAAAGGCTACCATTGCATGAAAAGCCATCTCCCACACAGTGTACTAATGTAAATCAGGCACAGAGTCTCTTGATCAAACGGTGCTGAGTCCTCTTGAACAAAGACACTTAAATGATGTTTCATGTATATGTGATAGATATTCCTTGGATCCTACCCCCAAAAAAATCAATAATCGTGAACTCAGATTTTGAATCTTGGTTGACACTGCTGTAAGGGCACCACACATGTTATACACAACAGGTAATTAAATGGACTTATTAGAGTCCACAAAGCATTCTATTATAAGGCTTTATTGAAGATAAATAATATGACATAGGAGGAGAAAAGTGAGTGCAAAGAAGTTGTGATGCCCAGAAGACTCCTAGGCATATCCCCCAGGGTTCTTTTATTTAAAGTTTTTTATCTCAAAATTTTGAATGATTAAGATTTGTGTGAGGAATTTTGTTTTTAGAAGAACTCCTAAACATTTCTAGTAGAGTGTTTTATATCCTTCTTTTCACACAGCCCCCAGTAAACAAGCCAGCCTTGGGAACCACTGTGGGATTTTAGAACTTTAAACAGCATATTATAAATTATTATTTAGCCCCTTTGACATCATTTTGGCTAAAGTTAAGTATCATAATTCCAAACTTCCTCAGAGATAAGCAGAGGCAGTCCCAGTCCAGCTGTAAAATAACTTCTTACACTGAGACGTAAGACACTGTCAGATTTTCTGATTAGTCTGTTCCTGGAGTTTTGGTTCAAGTCTATATAACATTGGGTTCAACTTAGAGGGATATAATTAGAATCTGATAGAATTTTCATGTCTTTTATCTCACATGTGGAATAAAAGGACATATTGTAGGAAATAGCTTATTTCTGAAGAAAATAGCAAATCAAAAGCAATTTCAGATGGAATTCAGATTCAAAGTCTTGAAGAATGAAGGAGTAGTGATTCTCATCAATTTCCATTCATTTTATTTGTCTGGCCTCTATGAAAACCAGATGATTATGGCATATGAATAAGATGGTATACATGAGTAAAGTATATGATAAGGGGTCCAAACCACCATGTTACCTACCTCACAACTATAGACTCATGGGGTTTCTCTACAACTAACTGATAGAGTTTTAGGTCTAGATCACAAGTAAGTTAGGGATTTGTGTTGGTGATAGCCAGGAAAAAGAAAAAAACTGTCACATTATATCACTATTTAAGGATGGCTCCCAGTGGGAAGGATTGTGACACTTATACTTGAGCATGTAATTCATGTGGATTTCTATGAAAGGAGAAGGGGCATAACTGTGGTTATTTGATGAACAACCAAGCATTTCATCATGGATTTGACAAGAATAAGACTTGATGGAAGATGGAAGAGCCTGGAGGTCTGAGAAGGAGGTATAGAAGTAAGCACAAAATGTATAGATATTTGACTCTTACTACCACTGCCACCAGAGAAGGATGCCAATCATCTTCTCTTCTTAGCTACTCCAGGGTCAGTATAAAAACCTCATTAAAAGAAGAGTTATGGTGGCAAAGATGGCAACTATGAAATGGCCCAGTTTCATAGGCTTCCTCTTGCCTGATAAATGTCAGTGTCACCACTGCAGATACCAAGAGTGAGTACAGTATAGTGAACCATTCATCCATTTGGTAGTAGATCACTTATATCAGTTCTTCCAGCCTGGAGAAGACAGCCTTACCATAACTGATAACTAGTCTAGGTAATCAATCATGTAATTTTCTAGATAAATATTTGTCTTGCTCACATTCAGTGACTTCTTCATCCCCAATATCTGAAGGCTCAAGGATGATTTTTTATGCAGTATCTCAAAAACAACCCTACCTCAGAGAAGAGAATCCATTTTATGGCAAAAGAGCAATGGCATAATAATGATGACATTTATTTATTTATATATATGTGTGTGTGTGTGTATGTGTATGTATATATACATATATATATATAGCCAATGTAATGACATTTAAAGGCTCTTATAGTCAGTCCCTTAACTGCATATTGTGGATACAAATGATTTTACTATTTTTTGTCTTTTAACCTCCCTACTACCTTTGTGCATGGGTGATTTCCTACTTTTACTATATGTTTGCCTTTACCAGTGTGCCTTTACTTTTCCATTTTGTAATTTTCTTGTTTCAAAAATGTTGTGGCCTTTTCTTTCCTGCCTAGAGAAGTTCCTTTAGCAGTGGTTGCAAAGCTGATTTGGTGGTGCTGAATTCTTTTGGCTTTTGCTTGTCTATAAAGCTTTTGATTTCTCCTAAAGAGTCAGCATGAACAAAAAACCCTATAGGATTGACACATTGTTTCTAGTATGTGCAAGATGCACTGTTCGGAGGGCAGACATATGGCAGAGTGCCTCAATATGAGTAGATCTAGAACCAAGGAGTAGAAGTAGGATCCGCCTCTAGCTGCATCATTTCCAGTGTGTGCTTCACATCTTTGCAGTCTTAGTACTAGGTTTCAGGTCTTTGCTCCTAGGAAAAGAATACCTCCCTCAAGAAAAATATTATGAGTTACACTAAACTAGAAGCAGAATAGACCTTCTTGCTATTTTGGCTTCCCCACACCAATGAATCAAGAAGAAAGGAAAGGATTTACAGAACTGGTTGGGTAATGAACCCTGTTTGCCCACGTGGGCTCTTGTTTCCTATACCTGGTGGGGTAAGGCAGAAGTATGTCTGGATCCTAGAGATTTTCTGGGACATTTCTTGGTATATCCATACCCAAAAAGACTTGAAAATGGTAAATTGCAGCAACCATCTAATAACAAGGGCAAAGTAACTGTGTGAGCATAAATCTCTCAGGGATGAAGGTTTGGAGATTTATTACTAGTCAAGCAACCAGACCAGTGGAAATGCTGGCTGAAAGTGAAGGAAATATTGTATGGGTTATGGAAAAAATGCAATCACACCTTGGGAATAGCTGTAGTACTGAGGATTGTAGATTGTCTCAGTAAAATTCTCTCACTTTGTCTTTTCAGATATTGTGGCTGGTCACCAATTTGAAAGAAATTCTGTGATTCTTTGGATTTGCATGTCTACTCTTTCAGGTAAGAAGTGAAAGCATATTATTCTTACAAAATTTGGAGGCTCCATAGTGTTAGGTGGGAGCTTGGTAATAAGGACAGAAATGGATCCGAATGAACTAACCTGACTGTATAAGATACTTTCTGTTATCACCTTAGATCTTCTTGAATCTGTTTTCTGGCCCTTGGTCATTTGTTTCATCCTAGATTCTACTGGGGCAACTGACCACAAATAGGTTTTACTCATTATAAATCAATTTTGTGGATTAAGAACATAAAAAGGCAAAAGTATTCCATCTTTCTCAATTGTTATGTTGATCTGATCATCAATCATTAAATTGAATATATTGAATTATTCTGGATGTTTTCATCCTGTTAATTTCTGGTTATTTTAATTCTTGTGTGTTTATTTGCTTGGTAGAAAGTCAAAAAAATATTCTCTGAAGTTCCTTTTTAAAAGTTCCTTTTCTTAAATTAGCTAATATAATATCTGTATTTACTACAATAGATGCTTTTCATATGAATTACTGTTCAGGCCTGGTCACCAGTGATTAAGCACAGATTAAAGGCCAGGACTCCAAACAAACATAAAGAGTGTCCATTTGCCTGTTAATGTTTCTCAGGAATCTGAAGTAAGGTAATATGTAGTAATTTATAGATCCAGTAGAAGAGGGAAAGTGGAAAGTTAACACCTAGGGTAAATAACTAATAAATGGTACCTTAACAATAATCAGTTGGACCAGATTATGTAATTTTTTTCTTTCTCCAGCTAGATATTTGCTCCTCTTTTCATAAACTCACAATTTTAAGAGGAGATATATTAAAAAATGAGAGGAAATATAAGCATCAGTTGTGATTTTTATTATTTGCTCTTTATTTGATAAAAGGTTAATAGTGAAAAATATATACAATTTGCTAATAAGATTATGTGAGATTATTTTAGCTATCTTTTCACTCATCTATGCTATGGTGACATTAACTATATAAATGTAAATAAATCGTACAAAAGGCATTCATTAAACATGACATATCTGCTCTCCTGGTATACAAAACAATTTCTTTCAACTTGTGCATTCAGTCTCACTAAACATATATGTATATGCACATACACACACACACGCACACACAGAAAAGAGAGCAAAATAATGACAGAGAGAGGGAATTTTCTTCTGATTGAAAATAATTAAATACTACAATCACTTATGTAAAAAAACACAAGAATTACAGAAAAGTTGGTCAGAAACACACGCACATATGTTCTAAAGTGTGACATGCACAGTGACTTATATGAAGAATGAATTCATTTATTCTAAAAAATATTACCCCAAACCGATCATAGATGCAGATTTAGATATATGTTAAATTGTGTAGCACTGATTTAGATAGATGTTAAAACACAATTATTAACTCAGGAATTTTTTTATATTTTATAATGCTAAGAATATTTCCCTCAGTTTATACTTAACAAGTCTTATTTAAATAGAAATAATCCTTGGAAAACTAATTACTTAACTATTTCTATGCAAACCCAAATGCTCATTTTATAATTCTGTTTAAACCATGCTTTAAATTGATTTTAAAAATTCCTGAAATACTTTAATATGAAAACTAGTACCCTCCCAATAAAACCTAGAGGAATCATTTTAATGTTTATAATCCCCATGAACAGCTCTACTTTGAGAAAAGGCTTCTTACCATAATAGCCTGTTTTGTATTAATAAAGTACTTCATTGACAAGAATCTGAAAAGACTTTGCAAATATTATTTCATTAATCCTCCCAGCACTCATATGGCAGGTATGTGGCAAGAATGATTATTCCACTTTGTTATACTAATGAGGTAAAGATGGCCTCTGTGTATTGGTCCCTAGGTTGTTTACTTATTCACGGCAAGCTGACACCCACTAGTGTGAAAGCCTGCCAGTGCCAAACTCAAAATTTATACATCCAGTTATTTCAAAAATAGCCCCTCCCTGAAGCAGATTTTTAGCCATTTAGAGCCTGTGTATTTTGCATAGCTGTAAAACTTCAGCTTGCATTTGCTGTCCATTGATAAGATAGGACCTTATAGTTCTAAGGCCCCAGGCCTCTGTGACTGTTTGTAGCTCTCTGGCACAGACTTTGCTGAGCAGCATCTGCTAGACATGTAAGCACCCTGTCTGATCTCCCTCTTCCCCAAGAGTCCCCCTACCCTTATCTCGTTCTGGTTGGTGACCCGCACACTCTTAAGTGTCAGGATGGTCTCATGTTCTCAGGGCTTTCCCCTCTCATGCAATCCTGTCTAAGCACTGCCCAATAACACTTACTGTGAGTTACTGCCTTTTGTGGTCCTACCTTTATCCTTAATCAACCCCAAGTCCCTTGAACTTCCCACAATTTTTAGAGGGAAATCAGGCATGGACAACTGGTGCTTGTGTAGTGGACTAATAGCAGACTCACTCCATGGGCAACTCAACCCTGAAACTCCCAGCTCAGTGCTTTATCCAGACACATTTCTCCTTTCAGGTTGTTGTTTTCCATCATATTATGTGTATTATGGAACAAATGTTGTCATATGTAACAATAACCTAAATACATACAATCCTTAGAGTGTGCTTGTCTTATCATGTCCTTTCACTGTTTCTACAGATGTTTAGTGGGTGGATACAGGATGTTACAAAACATAAAAGACCATGTTTGATACTGGGATTTAGTTAATGTTTATAATGGAGTATTTTTTAGAGGAAATAAGGTATGACCTTGAATGTCATATCAAAACAAACAAAATGGCTATGGTTATACTCGTAAATATTCTTTCTTTTCTCATGTAATTAACACTATATCTATAAAGAACAATTATTAACATAGGGGAACCAGCATAGTGATTACGTGTATTTTATATTTTTCAAGTTATAATCGAATTTTATGCATGGGAATGTGTCTGAATAATAAAAACCTAATTTGAGGGAAGTGATTCTGCTTTGAGTGATGGAAGAAAAATTGCAAGGTAAAGGACACAAAAAAATACATGTCATGCTATAAACATTCTCCAGTCTATAGGTCATATTATAGTAGCAGAAGTGAGATAAATCTTTATATTATTGAAATGTTGGGATCAAATACAAACTCTTGGCTCATTAAGTCTACAAATTTCACACTAGGAATGAATGAATAATCCAAAGAAAACAGGGGAGAAAAACAAATTAGAGCACTAGACAAAGCTGAAGCTCTGGCACCTACAGCTACACTAATCATTAAATGTAGCTCAGTCTAGCCAGATTAACATAGTTAGCATACATGGAGAGAGAGATTTATCATAGAAATTGGATCATGAAGTTGTGGGGGCTGAGAAGTCCCACGATTTGCCATTTGCAAACTAGAGACCCAGGAAAGCATGCGATATAATTCAGTCTGAGTCTGAAGGCCTGAGACCCAGGAGCATGAATGTGGTGGGCAGGAGAAGATAGATGTCTCAGCTCAAGCAGAGAGAGCAAATCTGCCCTTCTTCAACTTTTTGTTCTGTTCAGGCCCTCAACAGATTGCATGGTGCCCACCTGCATTGGTGAGGGCGATCTTTACTCAGTCTGCAGACACCAATATTAATCTCTTACAGAAACACCCTCACAGACACAGCCAGAAATAATGGTTTACCACCTACCCGGGAATCCTTTAGCCCAGTCAGGTTAATATAGAAAGTTAACCATCACACTTGTGGACAAGAAAGAGTATTATAATAAAAATAATAGAACGTTTTTGATTAAAAATATTAAATGTGTTTAAAGTAGAAAACCTATGGAAGATTTTTTATTTTTAGATTTTTTCTTCAATACTTTTGTCACCCTCAATTTTCAATTAAAATTATACATAAAAATAAAAATTCCTGATAAAAGTAATGGAATTATCTAATGGGATGCCATAACTATGTATTTATAAATAGACAGATTTAGATGTTTTTTTCAGAGACATGTTTATTTAACCATATTGGAATCAGTAGAAATGATGGTTCTATAAAAATAACACATTTGGGCAAGGATTTGTGACACCGAGAATATGAATTACCCATTGCTATTTTAACTAAAGGAGTCAGATGATCTGCATATTTAGTGTATCTACACTCAGTCATGGTTGCTGCATAATCTATAATTTGAGCTTAAAAATTAAAATAGAAATACTGAATTAGAGAGAAAAATAATTCCATTTTTAAATACCATTTGCCTCTATATTCAAATATTTCAGAAAGTGGTAAATGTTATTCCATATAATAACCATGTTTTTCCAATTCACTATGCACATGTAGATGCATTCAAATATATTAAAAAGAAGAGAGTTCCAATTTTATCCCACTGTTTTGAGGAATGCAGATAATTCTCATATGCAAATATTCCATGAACAATTATAAGTTCAATGCAGCACAATGAACTTCCCTTTTAAAAAAGCCTATTGCAAATTGGTCCTTTAGATCTCCATTTAATTATTAGCAGGCTTTTAAAATAACTGTATTTTCTCTTTGTGTTTGAAAGGGAGTGAAAATGCCTGAATTTTTTTTCCAGGGCTCATAGGTAATTTTTAGCAGAGAATAGGCTTTGCTAGAGACCATGACCCCACTGTGAGGTTGTTTATATATTCAAAATAGATAAAATTATGATCGTGTACAATAGGTCTGGCTTCAGTTATTTCAAAACAGTTATTTCTGTCACATATAACAGTAGGAAAAGAGACACAAAAATGGTAGGTTATGAACCTGATTTGCATTACTGTTCCTATTGCCGTTATTTTTTATAAAAGGAAAGAAACCAGTGGCTCATAATTTTTAAAATTCTGATACTTTTGTAATACATTTTATATAGAGAAAATTTACACATTAATGATTGAAGAGAATCCAAAATACTAATGCTGTTACTTCTTTCAAGACATGCTTTCACAGTGTCCTGTAAGAAACCAAAGATGTATCTTGAATTCCTTTCATTTTGTGGGGTGAGGGAAATTTACTTAGCAGAGGTTTGGGATAGGAATGATTGACTGAAGAACTTGGGGTTGAGAATAATTTCTAAGAGGGACAGTTAAACTTATCTGACTTGCAATTCCTAATTAGGACATCTAGTGCTATCTAAATACAAGGTAACATGGTAGAAACTGTATATACTACACATGAACAAGAAGGTTCTGTTAAAAGTTATGAGTCTTGAGTCATTTCTCAGAGCTACTGAAGGTTCAGGTCTCTTTGGGCTTGAATGAAAACACTAGGTTTTTAAGGCTCCTAAATGATTAGGACAGTAACTATGGACATTTGATAGTTGCCCTGGTCCTGTTCTCTGCCGGGGATCTTTGGAACCTTGGAATATCCATACACTCAAGACTTAGACTTGGAATAATTAAAATTTGAATGTCATCTTTTGATGCATGTAAGACCAGCCATACTGCAGCCTCTGATGAAACATCCCTTCCTTTGTACCTCTTTGAGCACTTTTCTGTGGCGACAAGAAATTAACATTATAATGAAAAGGTTATTATTAAATGTTTAAAGTAGCAAAAAATTTAGAGCTGACAGTTTGTAGTTTAAATATATTTTCACGTGCTGCTCATATTACAGCCTGGTATTACGTTTGACCAAGAAAGCTAAGCATAATTCTAGTTGGTGAAAGAAATAAGAACCAACTTAACTTGGGTTTTTCAATTGTATGCCCTGTACAGTCAAATGCAAAGGTTTCTGAGGAGCAACATTAAATAGTATTAATACAGGCTTAAGGGACCTGAAAATACCTTATCATGGGTACTATGTTGTTACATTAAGAGCAGGGACAAAAATTAAGGAAGTGGAACCAAGACTAAATTCTTAGTTTGGATTTTTTATTGTCTTGACTCTATTTTCTCAAGAAGAACTTGACTTCTATAGTCCCATATCTCTGAATGTACAAGATTTCTCTTTCTTCCTTCCTCCCTTCCCTCCTTTCTTTCTTTCCATTACTTTTATATATGAATAATTTTTAGGGTATATAACTTTGTCGTATGAATCTCCCACCCCTGCCATGATAGAACTTCTTTTATACAAAGTAGAGAACTTAGCTTTTGTAGACATTTGTCATGTATATTTTCAGGAAGTGCCTCAGACAGTATCTTTCTTTCAGTTTTGCCTATCTAAGAATAACTTTCAGTTTTATGTAGCTCTGATTTATTTCCTTTGGATTATTTTCACCAGTGGAATTGATATTTCGAAAAATATCCTCCTGTTTACTAAATTGCTCTAAAAGTTTATACTGATGTAAAAGTTTCACAATCATAAGTGAACCTGTTTACTTAACTGCCACCTTCATTAATCCAAGAAAGTAAAATTTTAGCACATTAGATGGGAAAAATACATCACTTTTTAGTGAAATATTTTTATTGCTGGTGAGGTTAAATAGTTAGATTTTAATTGATGATTTGTATTTCCTCTTTTATGAGTTCCCTCTGCCCGTTTCTGTACTGAGGTCAGCCACATGTATTCTCTGGCTTGAATGGTCTGTTTCTGTTTTTTTAGGAAGAATGGTGGTAGGTTTTCATAAAAGTTTAAGTTCTGAAGTTGTATGTATAAGTGGACAAAGTCTGTGGCTTTGTAGATAGGATTAGCAAAATCCTTTGCTGAAATACTTGTGTTTATTTGGTAAATAAATATAACTTACTGAATATAAATATTTACTGTATCTAGGCTTTGCTCCGTGAGGGCCTAGACATAGAGCATCTTTATGAGCAGCGGTAGGTGTAAAATTGTCCAATCTAGACCCCCTTTACATGCAGCCCCCAGCTGTTATGAGAGTTGCTGTTAAGAGCTCAGAGCTGCGAGGTATCTCCAGAGAATTACCCTAAATGACTAATGGGAGCCACCTCACTAGGAAACTTACAACATCAACCCTCCCCCAGAAAATGGCCCTCAGTCCATGATTAACAATTTGGGGTTTAAAAACCCCACCCTGTGACCTAAAATAAAAGACAATCTTGTGGAGTGATGTACAGGTAGAGTCCTCCCCCTGTGATGTGGAACATCTTTGGTCTTCTCTTTCCCTTCCCTATACTGCTTCAGTTCTTTTCCTGAAGAGCACTTACCCCAAAATTCAGGCATATCTTAACCCTTCTCTCAAGCTCTGCTTCTAGTGGATCTGTCCTAAGTATCAAGCTCACTTAATATTTTCAAAGAAAACTTTGAGGTACTAAGAAAGAGTGTTATTAATGGTACTAAAAGGTATTTTTTGAAAAGAGTAAAACCATGACTTTCATACTGATATAAAATTGAAGCTGAGTTAGAGATTTTAACTCTTGAGGCAACCTAGCTGATGATGTAACTGATTCAAAAGGGAATCCAAAGAAGAGATACACATATTGACCAAGATTTTTGAAAGAGATATATAAATGAAGGCAAAAATATTTTTTTCTTCAGCGAGGGAAGTTCATTAGTTGAAATTCTACTGGTCATAACAGAATTTGAATGTACATAGGAATCATTTACTTGGTTATCGTTTACCTACCACTACAGAGTTATAAAACAGATCAAAGGCAATGGAAAACTGGAATCAGATCACCCAGAGGGATGTCCTGTAGACATTGATTAGTTTTTAATATCTCTTCAATAAATCACACATTTTTTTGCAAAAGCAGTTAATCAGTAAATAGGGTCATGTGTACACCTTTATTTATTCAAGAGGCATAGCTAATACTCTATTCCTAATGTGTTTCTCCTATTCCTCCTTTTTCTTTTTAGTTTTCTTCAAAATGTTGTAGGGAGTAGTCCCATATCAAGGAAAAGCTTATCATCATCCAGCTAGACATCTCCCTAAGAGTATAATTGTACTCAGAGGAGTTTGTTTATATGTAAATATAGTATATACATCATTTGAACAGAAGTTAATGTACTTGACTATGAGTTCCTTGATGAAGTTTTACACAGTTAAATCTCAAGACTTGTGTAGTCACCAATACGCAATTGAATAATGAATAATACTGATTAAATGAATAATGAATTTGGAAAATGATGAGGGCATTCAGCAAAAGAATGGACGCAATATGATTATTCTGCCCTCTCCAGTTTCACCTTTCACATTTTCACAGCACTCATGAGTTTTAGTGAGTTTACGTGATTACAAGCCTTTCTCTTTCAATGTACTATAAATGTTCCCATGGCAGGGACTTGATTTATTCATCACAACACCCGCAGTGACTAGTACTGAGTCTGTTACAGAAGACTTTCAATATATTTATTTTTTAAACCATGAGTGAAGACCAATTTAAGAAGATTGAAACTTTTCCTGTTCTACAGGAATGTATGTGCCTAGATTTAAACTGTACATTAAGTATTAATAACTGCCCTTTTGTACTCCTGCCTTTATGTTCTCAGAGAAGCATTCTAAATGTGCTCTCTCTCTCTTTCTCTCTCTCACAAACACATACACACACACACATGCACACACAAGCATGCACACAGAGAAGCACACATTCAGCCCTGTGGATATCTATCATATATACTTAACATGATATTCAAAACATAAAATTTTCACATTTTTCTGAAATTAAATCAATAATATTTATGTCACAACCTACAAAGATATTTCCTTTTCTTCTGGGTGTTATACATGTAAATCTGGAAGTACTTTATGTTTATTCCAAAGAGAAAACTAGTTTTATAATGCATAGAAAGATAAAATAAGCTATATATTTCATCTATGGTAATGTAATGATAAAGGTGACAAACACTGTTAATTACACTCACACAAATCTTTGTTCAATTTGTTTTTATGTAACATTGAGTAAATTTAGATTAAACAGATGCAAATATTTAGGGAATTTTGATAGTTATCCATAATTTTTAAATAAAATTATCATCTTGTAAATTTATATCTACCACAAAAAAAGAATAAACTTACCCAACCCTGGATATCAGATCTTTTCACCATGATATTTCTGTGTGCCAGAATTATTGTCTTTTCAATTGATATTTTTAAATGTTAATATTATTTATTAAGACATAATTTACATACAGTGTTTTAACACTTTTTAGAGTAAAATTCTGCGAGTATTGATAAATGCATACATTTATTCTGTAACCCCTACCACAATCAAACTAAAGAAGGGTGTATCAGCCCAAAAAATTCTACTGTGCTCCTTTGTACTCAGCTACTTAACCCCATGAACATTCATTAGAGTATGGGGAAGTTGGAACCATTATACATTTCCTCCCAGCAGTTCTACTCCTAGGTAAATACTCAAGGGCATTGTAAACATACGTTGACACAAAAATGTAGCATAGAAATATTCTTAATATCATTATTCATAACAGCTAAAAGCTAAAAAGAAATGCCTCTAAGTGATGAATGGATAAACAAAATGTGATATATCCATACAATGGAGTATTATTCAGTCATAAAAAATCAACATAGTATTGATACATGTTCCAAAATGGATAAATCTTGAAAATATTTTCAATGAAAGAAGTATTGATACATGTTCCAAAGTGAATAAATCTTGAAAATATTTTCAATGAAAGAAGCTAGACCAGAGGAAAAAAAGGTCACATATAGTATGATTTCATTGATGTTAAATGTTTGAAATAAGCAAATCCTTAGGGACAGAAAATAACTGTATGATTGCTAGTGACTACGTGTGGCGAAGATTGTGGAATGACTGCTGATATGGGTTTTCTTTAAGGCATCTTGAAAATGTTCTGAATTAGTAGTAATTGTTGCACAACCTTGTGAGTATATTAAAACTACTGAATTGTACACTTTAACAAGATGAATTGCATGTTTATGTGAATTATATCACAATGAAGACAAATAAATCTAATTTTATTACAAATGCATGACATAACCACATTGAAATTGTTCAAGGGGAAGAAGGAAGCTGGCCTAAGTAATATTGGAAAAGAGTGTTTTGACTGGAATCTGTAAGGCTAAGGATAAAATGAATTGTGCATAATAAACACTGTACTCAAGTTGGTAAGTTAGCTTCTTACAGGCACACAGTTTTAACGTTCTGAAACTGCTTTCCACAAATACTTGGTTGAACAAATATGTAAATGTATAGTTTATGCTGAGAGCAAGCTTCTCATTGTTGGCAAAGAAGTTGCAGATAAGCAAGAGGGGGAAGGCTAGAATAAACTGGTTAAATTGAAGACAACATGAATTATGTTTAGTTTAATATAAATGCACATGAATAAAGGCAGAAACAATTATAGATCTGCAGGTATACATGGTATAGTTTACATAATTTTATTACTAATTCTGTCTCTGCTGAAAGGGCTTTAAATAAATGACACGCCAGAGACTTCCTTGGTGGTCCAGTCGTTAAGACTTTTCCTTCCAGTGTAGGGGGTGCGGGCTCGATCCCTGGTTGGAGAGCTAAGATCCCACATGCCTCAGGGCCAAAACAAAACAGAACATAAAACAGAAGCAGGGGCTTCCCTGGTGGCACAGTGGTTGGGAGTCCGCCTGCCGATGCAGGGGACACGGGTTCGTGACCCGGTCTGGGAAGATCTAAAAAAAAAAAAAAAAAAAAAAAAAAAAAATAGAAGCAGTATTGTAACAAATTCAATACAGACTTTAAAAATGGCCCACATCAAAAAATATTTTAAAAAATTCATGTGAATCGGTTGAGGAGATATCAAGCCCACTAATTTTATATTTCAGTTATAACAAATAGGAGTCTATGATTTGTGAACTTATGTCCTCACTAAAACATTTACATTCCTATATACCCTTATTAGCCACTAAAAATCATAAGGAATTCTGGGCAAAGGAGGAATAGCTGCTCTTCAGGAAAAGTTCTGGTGTTCCACTTAGCCCTTTTCATTATGTGACTAAATTACTAAATCCTGCTGTGGCCTTCTCTTCTGTTTACTTATTCTATTATGTTTTAGTTTTACTAAACTAAATGAACATGTAAAAAAAAAATATCCATTCACTCAGCAGATATGTATTTAATGATCATTCTGTGTTAGGCACTGTTCTGGGTGCTGGTGATGCAACTTGAATGGCACAGATAATGACTTACTTTTGGGGAAACTTATAAATAAATACATGCATACCTACATACATAAATACACACATACATAAATAAATATATATTCAGTGGTTAGTATGAGTTCTATGAAGAAAAAGAAAAAAGAGGTGGATTTTGAGGAATAAATGAATGTTACTTAATAAGAAATATATACCCACCCTGGGAAAATGTATTACTTAGCTATTGCTATAGCTCAACCCATCTCAAAATATAGGGCCTTAAATCAACCGTCATTTATTTGAATCAAAATATTGTGGTTTGGCAATTTGAGAAAAGCTTGGCTGAGTGTTTTTCTGATCTCAGTCTCACTGACGTGTCTGTAATCAACTGCTAAGTTGACTGTTTTGGGATGATGTCAGTTGGGATGGCTTTTCTTTGCTCCGTGTGGTTTCTTACATCCAGCAGAGAAGTCTGGACTTGTCTGCATGGAAGAACACTTTCAAGACAGAGCCAAACTGCTCAAGGCTTTTTAAATCTTAAGGTGGGAACAGACATATATGTCACTTTTTCTGTATTCTATTAGTCAAAGCAAGTCATAGGGCCAGCTATCTTAAAATTGCTGCAAAGACACATTGCACAGCAGCAAGGTTATAGAAAAGAGACTAATTGATGCCATTTTAAAAGAACATTGGAGCAGAGAATTGAATAAAGTGAAGGGTAAAACATGCAAATATCATTGGGAAGAGGTGTGTTTCTAATAGAGGAAGCAAGTGGTACAAAGTTCTCTGGGCATAAGAAAACTTGGTATGTTCTAGAAATAGGGGGAAAAAAGGGCCAGTGTCGTTGGAGCTAGAATATGAGGGAAATACTTGCAGGAGATAATATCAGAAAAGTAGCCATGGGTCCACATAGGTAGGACCATTTAGGCCATGTTAAAGCATTTAGAATTTAAAGAAAACTAAATACTCCTGAGGTCCTATTGGTTTCGGAGTAGCTGATACTTTTATTAATGTATTCTATTGAGCCTATGCTTTAACCTTGTGTTAAAAATGAGCTATAGTAATAATCCATAAAACGCTCACTTAGAATTACACACCTTAAATACCATAACTATACTTTAGCTAGAAATATAAAATTGTGTCTTAAGATTAACTTCCAGTCACATTTTTTACTTATATAAAAAACACTTTTGTAATATAGGTTTCCAAATTTATAACCATTAGAAATCTAAATGTGTAATTGAATAGGTTGTATTTTTAGGTTTCAGCTATTTAAAAAGCCACGAAAAATCTGTAGAGTATGAACCAGACATGACGAAGGTGAACTACGCAGTTCCTCCACAGTACTGATGAATGCTCCAGTGATGCTATCTTCCTCTATTTTAATAAGGTTTCTCATGCTACTCTTTCCTTGAGCTACCTGTGAAGTGCAGGTAGCTACTGTCTTAGAGGCACCAATCATAGTCTCACATATTGTTAATATTTTTTTTGGCCGCGCCATGCGGCTTGTGGGATCTTAGTTCCCCAACCAGGGATTGAACTCAGGCCCTCGGCAGTGAAAGCATGGAGTCCTATCCACTGGACAGCCAGGAATTCCCTTGTCAATATATTTTAAACACAAAAATTACGTGCAGATAGAGGGTCATTATGGTGATAAGCAGAGTGGCATCACAGAAAAGAAATTCAGATCTTGTAAGACAACCTAAGACTTAGTCCCAAGATATTGTACTACACTGCTGCCTGAAATTCACTCCACGCGTAAATTCACAAGGTCAGGTTAAGTCACAGTAGTCAGAGCCTCTTCTCTTTCATGCTTTTATCACTTTCTCCACATTTCTGCAGAGATTGTTGGCTGCTTTATATGCCCCACTGATGTAGTCTTTAATGTGATAAAATTTTACATTTTTCATTTTTATATATAGGAAATAATAAAGCTATTTGGCAATTCCTATCTAAGAAAAGCTAGTTTAATGCCTCCTTTGTTTATCTAATGGCAAGCACTTTGAAAAATTCAAAGTTTTCAGTATACTGTAATATGTAAACTAGATTTGAAGGAAATTGTTGTAATGAGGTATTCAAGTATCCTTCAACCCTGATAGCTATCATTGTGATTACTATATACTTGAGGATACTTTTATGAATATGCTCATGAAATAAATGAAGACCAACACTGAAGACAAACAGTTTATTCAGAGCTTTCTATAGCAAGCTTAAATCTGACAGAGACTCAAAGGCAGGCAGGGCAGTGGGAATGCTTTATAGTAAAAAAAATTGGAAGGCTTCAGGTATGCTATAACTGGAAGTCATTGTCATAAGGATGCTTGAGGTTAGCTAACTAACAGCAGAGCACATTATATGATTGGTTTGAGAAAAAAATAGATAAGTTGGTAGTCATGATCAACTCCTGGACGTCCTCAGTCAATTGATGCAGACATTGTGGATTGGCTTTGTGGGCTTCTTATGTGGGTTAGAGTTCCATTGCCATATGGTCATTGCCTATTTTGTATATTAATTCTCTCAGTTCTGTAGTATATTATTTCAAACGGGTTACAATTGAACTAAAGTAGTGAACTATAATTGATCATTTTATAGTTATATGTTTTAAATGCAATTCTTTGGTTGTAAATAAAAATTACATTATAAGATTAATTGCATTAAAATTTTTATTTTTATGAATGTTTACTGTCTTAATATATATTTCTAAATATTGCCATTAGCTGTTTACTGTATGGTCAAAATAATTTGAGAAAGATATCAGTAAGATGACAAAAAGCCCAAGACTCTCTTTCAAAGCATTTTCTCAGACTTCCACCTTAATAAACAACAAAAACTATCACATGAGATGAATAAGACTGGTTAGATAGTTTTGCAGATCTTTTTGGAGCTGAACTATGACATGAATCTTATAGACTGAAATAGAGATAGTTGAAATTAATGTACAAAACCAATTTTTTAAACTTTTTTTCTGTTAAATTCTGTGAAGTTTCAGTTATCTAAAATAAACTTACACAAATATGAAATATAATGTTTCAAATTGCAAGATATGTAATGTAACACTTATAAAATACTCTTGTCTAATTTTAGCTACTAGTATTTTGATTTATACACTACTGTTGTAGATTAATAATGTAAGTTCAGACAGGTATTAATGGGAAAATGATAGATGTAATACTTCTGCAAGAATTGGAATTTTTCATATGTTTTGAAAAGAGTAATTTAACTTTTGGGTGTCAGGAAATGTGTTTTCTCAAAATTCATTGCTGGCAATGAGTAAGTCTAGTAATATTGCAAGAAAGCATTAACTGTATACCTTATTAACTGTGAAGTGAATAACTGAATAAAAATTTATAGAAATATTTTTTTCAGTTCAGTTCCACTCAATACATTGACTGCATCAAGGGCTTTTTGAGGAAGAAATTAAATCTTTGATTTGGAGCAGGTTGAAAACCATGAACTATAGATCTTTACTGTTGGACTAATTTAGTAGTTAAAACCTTGGACTGTAGAGATAGAGAATGATTAATTTCATTACTTCAGTATACTACACACTGGGTATGTTGTGTTGGATATTTCTTCAGGTCTCAGTTTCTTCATGTATAAAATATGAAGAGAAGCAATCTCAATTAGTTGTCATACAGGTACAATTATGATATAAGGATTAGAACCATCATTATTATCAATTCTGTTTACTGTACCTCCCAAACTTATTTGAAAATCAAACTAATAGTTTTCTTAAGGTCATTAATTGTATCTGAGGAAATTAGAGGTTTAGAACTAAAGTTGTTTGTTAATTATTGTAATTGTTATTTATATGAGCATCAGCCAGTATATAGCCTGGAATTATATAACATAAATATATTATCTTTAAGTATAGCAGCCTTTCAAAGACTGACTGTGGATTTAGCAATTTAGAGTTTGTATAATGTTGCAGTTACCAGAGTGAATAAGATTACAGTCATGATCTAGATCCCAACAGATTCACTTTAACTTCATCTTATAAAATTGAATTCATTGCTTTCCAGACTCGCTTAATATACTCTTCCTGATGTCCATCCCTTTCTTTAACAAACATCCATCACTATAAAATATTTTTAGCTATGCAGCAATGTGGGACTAGTTTCAGCTATGTGTGATGGATTTGGGTCTTAAATAATTTGTTTCTAGTCTGGTTCTAAAGTTCACAATTCAGATGGGAATAACTTTGATCATTGCATTAGTTTTTATTGCTGTGTAACAAATTATCACAAACTTAGTAGCTTAAAAGAACATCTACTTATTATCTCAAAATACCTGTGGGTCAGGAGTCTAGACATTTGTATTAATTTGATTCTGTGTTCAAGAGCTAATCAAGTGTTGAAATCAAGGTGTTAGTTGAGCTTCCTTCTTTATGGAGCTTGAAGTCTTTTTTAGGGCTAACGTGGATTTTGATAGAATTCAGTCTTAGTGCTTTTAGCACTCAGGCCCCTGTTCTGTTTCTAGCTGTATTCCAAGGTCCTAGAGGCCACCTTAAGCTCCTTGCCATGTGGTGGTCCCCTCCATCTTCTTAACTAACAGTAGAATTGAATTTCCCTTACACTCTAGACCTCTTCCTTTTTTGGGTCCTTACATGATTAATTCAGGCCCTCCCAGAAAATTCCCATTTTATTAACTCAAAATCAACTGATTTGGTACCTTGATTACATCAGCAAAATCCTTTCATTTTTGTTATATAATGTAACCTAATCACAGTTGTGAAATCTGTTATATGCACAGACTAAGATACATTCAGGAGGAGGGATTTATACAATGCGTGTGTACCATAGGGCAGGAATTTTGGGGTCCATCTTAGAATTCTGCATACCATAGTCTGATAGTAGATAATGAAATTGATACATTCTGGAAAAAGGTAAAAATATTTTAGAATATTCCAGTGTATGTAAAGGTAATGACTGCTGATCACATAAGTGAATGTTTGTTAACACAGATGCAAGCCAATAGTAATATTTTTATTGTTATGAAAAATATGATAATGGTGTTTTTCTAATACTGTTAATTAGATAGCATTGGTTTATCACAATTTTATGACAGATTTCATGTAAATGGGTGTAATAATCAGAAGAAGATTACAAACAATTATAATTACAAAGTCAATTTTGAAGACTCTCTTCCCCTATGAAATGAAATAAACTAAATTTCTACTTTGATTTGTCAAATTCCAATAATTAGGAAATTACTATACAGTCTTAGGACAAGTAAATAATAAAACCTATTCCAAGAAATTTCTGAGGAGACCAGAAATTATGTTAGTACATAAACTGACATTTACATATCAAATAAAATATATTTAGCATTTCATGAAATGCTTTTTCCAAGAAAGACTTTCATATTCTTTGCTTTTTAATTTTATGAAATATTTATTTTAGCAATAACCAATAATGCCTAAATAAAATGTCCCAAAAGTATTCATATTTAAACAGAAATGGATGGATTTTTAATATGATTAAAAACTAATTGAAGGAGATACTATGAATGTAGGAGTTCTGAGAATCTGGAATCACATCAGGTAGGTTTCTAACTGTACCTGCTTTCCATTCATAAGAATTTCTCTTCATGTATTACCTCTGCCCATCACCACCAGTGTCACCATATATTATCGTGCTACTACTCATATGTATTTTCCTACTGCTCTGCTTCCTTTCCATACGTCCCAGGCCAATCACAGTCTGCCATTCTGTTTCTTAACTTCTCTCAAGCAATACTGGTCTGGGACTGTCAGTTCTCAAAAATTCTACTCCCCACTTTGCATATATTACCTCTTCAAAGTTTCTTATGTCACTAATTACTCTTGTCACTTCTTTTTACGTCATACATGAGAAATAAATTTAGCCATATAAGAGAAAGGTTACCACAAATTGGAAATACAGATTTATTGAATACAGTATTTGCTTGTCACTCACATTACTTTTCATTGATTTTGTTGTTCTCTACTCATCATCATAAGACAATTTTATGGGGAGATTTCCATGCTATACATTTATGTTTATGTTTAGAGATCAGTTTGGGGATGTATCACTCATCAGTATCAGAGTGTACTACATAATATATTCTCAAAATATTTTCATGATTATGTAAGTTTAAATGAAAAACAATGTGAATAATAGATGAATCAAAAGTACCTTTTCTGGGCTTCCCTGGTGGCACAGTGGTTGAGGGTCTGCCTGCCGATGCAGGGGACGCGGGTTCGTACCCCGGTCCGGGAAGATCCCACATGTCGCAGAGCGGCTGGGCCTGTGAGCCATGGCCGCTGAGCCTGCGCGTCTGGAGCCTGTGCTCCACAACAGGAGAGGCTACAACAGTGATAGGCCCGCGTACCGCAAAAAAAGAAAAAAAAGTACCTTTTCTGCATTCTCATGTTTGTTTTACTTTCAGTAGATTTATAAAATGTTTCTCAGCTTATATAATATTTTGCCTTATTTTATACTACATTCTTGAGGAGTTCCCCCCTTTGCTTTATTTCCTTTTAATATCATCTATCCTTTCTTTTTTATATGATAGTCTTCCCTGCCCTCCTTAATAATATCATTATAGCACATGAAGTTAACTTTAGTAAAATAAAATGTCAAGGCACTAAATATTTGTCACTATTATGTTGATGTGCAGAATAGGACCAATTCACATGCTCTGTCAAGCCACATCTCCAGAACCTTCTATAAATATATCTGCCTTTTCCATCGCTATTGAGTCCTCCCCTAATCCAAGCAAATATCTTTTTACAATTTGCAATCAACTTCCACCTGATCTCCCAGATCTTCCTGTTTTTACCTCTACCCATTCTGCCAAAGCTTTTTTAAAAATAAAATATATTTTGTCCCTTCTTATCTTAAAACTTTTCAATTCCTTACCATTTTCCTTACAATGATATCTACACTGTGCACAAGGCTTATTTTGTTCCCAAGTAATCTATCATTGTTTCTCTCTAAAGTCTCTTTCGCTTTCATTCAGTGAGGTACAGGGACACTGACCTTCTTCTGTTTCTCAAATCTGCCAAGTGTAAGAAAGCCTTGATAATATAAATAAAGCACTTGATAAAATTATTTTAGCAAATATTTATTACTTATATACAAAAAACTTAGTATTCATTATGTGTGTAAGACATCACACCAGGTTCTTTGTGTATCACAAATATGATTTTAACATAAATTATCCCTGCTAGAACCCTACACTTAGGTGAGGGCAACAACTTTTCTCTGTGGTGGAATTTAATGCCATGCTCAATAACTCATAAATATGAAACATTGAGTATGAATTTTAAATAAATACTCCTAGATTAGAGTGGCTTATTGTGGGTTTTGCTCAAAGCAGAACTCAAGACAAAGACTTCTCTGTGAGTAATGTATTTGGGAATGTGATACCAGAAAGCAAGAGAGAGATGTAGGAGTGAAACAGGGAAGGAAGAGGAGCCCTGCAAAGATCCTCCCCTCCAAGCCACAGGATTCTCAAATCCATGAGATGAGCACCGAATGAGATAATACCACAACTACAGGGCAATTTGCAATAATTATTAGTACATTTTAAAACTGTTTCTTTATAGCAATGGCAAAATACTTTTCAGCACAAGAAACAACAACAAAAAATAAACTCTCACAAAGTCATATCCATAAATGTGGAGATTTAAAAGTAAATCTAAATATAGATGCAGACATGAATGTGAAATCCATATGTGCAAGTATTATAGATGGAAAAATATAGTTCTTAGTTCATTGATAATTAATTCAAAAACATTTATTGAACATCCACTATGTATTTAAACAATCTCAGAATTCTAAGAAGCTGGTTAATTTGCCCCTTAGTTCATATATTGATATTTAAAATTACATATTCATTGGAATCTTTTTTTATTTGTACTCTATCAGTTATTATTAAAGTAGTAGAGTCAGGATTGTGCCTTTTACATTTAAAAAATCCTTGAATTTAACCTTGCAAATTGACAGATCTCTCTGGGACACATCTGGAAATACCAATTTTCTTTTTTTAAGCATTTATCTTTTCAGTGATAACTGTTATGCTGTGATTCATTCCTGACAAGCAGAGCTCTTGGGTGAAACATGTTTGTTTTGCATGTCACCCTGGTAATATCTCACAGAGGAAGGTTTGACAGGTTATGTACAGTGTTCTTGGTGATTTATTTTGAATTATTTCATGTGCTTTTTACATTATAACAATCACTATTTTAAAAAGAGAACTTCCTTAAAGATATGATTATCTTTTTAGCACTAAAGGTTGAAGGCTACATATATTTAAGTTTTGTATGACTTTATAGTGCCACATGAGTTCAAGGTGTTTGATTAAAAGAATGAATTATAACTTGTCCAGTTTCACAATTAGTGAAAAATTTCACTGTCTATATGTTGTTTACATCAATATAAATATAGACCCTGTGTATTTAAAAGAATGATATATTCAGGGAAAAATTCTCCTAGTTATTTCAAATAAAGAAAATATTTAAAATTTCAAAAGTATTTCCTACATACTTAATTAGCAATAAATATTTGTCATAGTTTCATAGGTTTTATGATTTCAGTATTTGAGAGTTTATTATCAGTATAGTAGATAATAAGAACCACTTGTTATCACTTTCCATGTGCAGTGTAGATGCTTTACAACTTATGAAATGTGTGACTTTTTGAAAAGTACTCAAACTCTATATATCTGTCTCTTTTCTTATATCATGGTGACAATAATTGTTTTATGTCAAAATTATAAGAAATAATATATATAATTTATCAGACTACCCTCTAAGAATTTCTCAGTAAAGGAATACTACTATGTTTGTATGTTGGAGGTCGCACTTTGGCTCATACTTTACTTCCATTATCACTCCTACTTAAAACACAGATGCTTTTACTTTAGACTCTCAAAAAAGCCAATATGTTTTCACTTTCTGATTCTTATTCCACTTTTACTTTCTTTTAAAATTACAACCTCCCCTAAAAAGCAGTGTCTCATTTTAAATGTCTTTTAATGATAAAACACCATGTCATACTAAATCAGTGGTACTAAATTCAGGGTAAGCTTTTTGCGTTGTTGTTGTCAACTTGGTGAAAAGATTTTTGGCTTATATGTCTCTTTCGGAATTAGTGCTGAAAACCCTCTGGACTCACCATTTCAGCTATATTTTTGACTTTGTGCCTAAGTTCTGGACATTTCTGATTCTTGTTTGAATGGAATATATCCCTTGCCTCTTACCTGTAATCATGTCAAACAATCAATTGGTCTTCCTGAATGATTATGATATCGTTTACAATTTGCATCCCTTGATCCTCCATCTTGTGTAAACAATCACCTTACTTCATGGAATTTTGGAGTAATATATTTCTTATCTCAGGTTACTCAATAACAAATATATTTTAAAGTAGAAATAAGAATGAAGGGAATAATGTATATGTATTAAAAGAATGAATTATATATATATATATATATATATATAGGCTAGGAAGACGGAAATGATAAAGGAAAAGGAGGGGACGAAAAAGAGAAAGAGATATCATAGATAGCTAATCACCAAATACGTGTTCTAAAAATTAGCAACAAATTTGATCACTTGGAACATATTAGAATGTTAGATTACTACCTTAAATTTATAAAAACTCTTTGAATTATAGCTAAACTACAAAAAAAAAGAGTTAAAAATAAAGTGTTTGCCTATACATTTAGAATGGATAAACAACAAGGTCCTACTGTATAGCACAAGGAACTATATTCAGTATCCTGTGATAAGCCATAATGGAAAAGAATATAAAAGAAGAATGTATATATATTTTTATAACTGACTCACTTTGCTGTACAGCAGAGATTGACACAACATCACAAATCAACTATACTTCAATAAAAAAATAAGGTGTTTGCTTCTGAGAAAACACAGTATCACTTCCAAAATAAATAGAGGTGTCTTAAGGCTCTATGCTTAATATAATAATTTTTTCATGATATTGACAGCATGGAAACTTATAGTATAATTATTTTTGTAAATTTCAAGTTGAAAAGATCATTTTTCAACTAAGCTGGGCACCTAACAAATTGCCTTATACAGTTCCTTGAGGAAGCTCAGAATGGTAGGACATGCCTAGGTAGGAGTAGCCAAGTTACACTGCTACTTGATTACTCCAAGTGCAAGTCTCTTTAACGTTTATAGTTTCTGCCAGGAAATGAAGTAATCTTCATATTTATTACTGTACTTAAACATAGACTTTTCAATAATTAAACCTTACAGATGTTTAAAAGGACACTCTGTGGCCCAGTGTCACTACCTTAATTTTTCTATAAGTCTTCCTGAAATTCTTTTGAACACTTTGCTAAAGAAAAGTGGGTTTCCCCTTCTAATGTTTCCAGTATTGGATACTGAAGAGTATTAAATTTCCTCTGTTGGAGCATTTTTTGTATGTTCAAACTTTTAATTATGTATTGTGGGACTACATTTTAAAATAGTGTTAACTGGAATAAAAGATGCACTCCTTCAC
>NW_020175684.1:1982291-2021041 GCF_003031525.2 Neophocaena asiaeorientalis asiaeorientalis | reverse complement strand
TCCTTTTTTTTTTTTTTTTTTTGCGGTACGCGGGCCTCTCACTGTTGTGGCCTCTCCCATTGTGGAGCACAGGCTCTGGATATGCAGGCTCCGCGGCCATGGCTCATGGGCCTAGCCGCTCCACAGCATGTGGAATCTTCCCGGACCGGGGCACGAACCCATATCCCCTGCATCGGCAGGCGGACTCTCAACCACTGCGCCACCAGGGAAGCCCCACTCCTTCACTCTTAAGCTCCTTAAACTTGAAAGTACTCTTAAATTACTGAAGGTGACTGATCTATAAATACATGAAACAGTAATAATAATTATAATAAATTATCCTATAAATTATTATTACTACCAGTCATGGTGGTATTTGAAGAAAGTATTATGGGGGACGACTGGGGCAGGCTGGGCCGTGCTGAGGTCAGGGGACCTAGGGACTCACAGCTGTGAGAGTTGAAATCCTTGCTGAGGTGACCTTCAAGATGGTGTAGGAGTAAGACGTGGAGATCACCTTCCTCCAACAAATACATCAAAAATACATCTACATGTGGAACAACTCCTACAGAACACCCACTGAACGCTGGCAGAAGACCTCAGACTTCCCAAAAGGCAAGGAACTCCACACGTACCTGGGTAGGGCAAAAGAAAGAAGAAGCAGAGACAAAAGAAAAGGGCCTAGACCTGCACCTCTGGGAGGGAGCTGTGAAGGAGGAACGTTTCCACACACTAGTAGGCCCTTTATGGGCGGAGACTGCGGGTGGCGGAGGGGGGAAACTTAGGAGCCATGGAGGAGAGCGCAGCAACAGGGGTGCAGAGGCAAAGGGGAGAGATTTCCGCACAGAGGATCAGTGCTGACCAGCACTCACCAGCCCGAGAGGCTTGTCTGCTCACCCGCTGGGGCGGGCGGGGACTGGGAGCTGAGGCTCGGGCTTTGGAGGTCGGATCCCAGGGAGAAGACTGGGGTTGGTTGTGTGAAGACAGCGTGAGGGGGCTAGCGTGCCACAGCTAGCCGGGAGGGAGTCCGGGAAAAAGTCTGGACCTGCCAAAGAGGCAAGAGACAATTGTTTTGGGGTACATGAGGAGATCCTTCCCTGTCTGCCCACAGAAGGCAGAACACGGCCTAAGAGATGGGCATGAAATGCTAACGCTACTACTGCAGCCACCAGGAATCCCTGGTGCCGGTGCAGCTCATTACACACACACACACACACACACACACACACCCAGGAGCCTGTGCAGCCTGCCACTGCCAGGGTCTCGTGATCCAGGGACAACTTCCCTGGGAGAACACACGGCATGCCTCAGGCTGCTGCAATGTCATGGCAGCCTCTGCCACTGCGGGGTTTTGCAGCATTCCAATTATGACAATTGTACCCCTCCACCCCCCTGGCCTGAGTGAGCCAGCATGACTTAATCAGCTGCTGCTTTAACCCCCTCCTGTCCGGGCAGGGAACAGCTGCCTGTGGGCTATCTATGTGCAGAGGCGGGGCCAAATCCAAAGCTGAACCCCAGGAGCTGTGGGAACAAAGAAGAGAAGGGGAAATTTCTTGGTGCAGCCTCAGGAGCAGTGGATTAAATCCTCACAGTAAACTTGATGTACCCTGCATCTCTGGAATACCTGAATAGGCAATGAATCATCCCAAAATTGAGGTGGTGGACTTTTGGAGCAACTGTGGACTTGGGGTTTCCTGTCTGCAGCTGATTTGTTTCTGATGTTTATGTTTATCTTAGTTTAGTTTCTGGCACTTGTTATCATTGGTGGATTTTTTTACTGGTTTGGTTGCCCTCTTCTTTCTTTTATTATTGTAATTTTTTATGTTAATAATATTTTTAAATTTTTATTTATTTTTCTTTCTTTTTTTTCTGCCTTTCTTCTGTGCAGTGTGGCTGACAGGGTCTTGGTGCTCTGGCCTGGTGTCAGGCCTGAGCTTCTGAGGTGGGAGAGCTGAGTTCAGAACACTGGACCACCAGAGACCTCCCAGCCCCTCATAACATCAATTCGATAGAGCTGTCCCAGAGATCTCCATCTCAATGCTAAGACCCAGTTCCACCCAACAGTCAGCAACCTCCAGTGCTTGATGCCCCATGACAAACAACTAGCAAGACAGGAACACAACCCAACCATTAGCAGAGAGGCTGCCTAAAATCATACTAAGTTCACAACACCCCAGAACACACCACCGGACACGGCCCTGCCCACCAGAAAGACAAGATCCAGCCCCACCCAACAGAACAAAGGCACCAGTACCCTCCACCAGGAAGCCTACACAAGCCATTGAACCAACCTCACTCACTGGGGGCAGACACAAAAACAATGGGAACTGCCAACCTGCAGCCTGTGAAAATGAGACCCCAGACACAGTAAGTTAAGCACAATGAGAAGATAGGAAAACACACAGTAGATGAAGGATCAAGGTAAAAACCCACCAGACCAAACAAATGAAGAGGAAATAGGCAGTCTATCTGAAAATGAATTCAGAGTATTGAGAGTAAAAATGATCCAAAATCTTGGAAACAGAATGGAGAAAACAAAAGAACCGCTTAACAAGGACCAGGAAGAACTAAAGAGCAAACAAACAATGATGCAAAACACAGTAAATGAAGTTAAAATTTCTCTAGAAGGAATCAGTAGCAGAATAACTGAGGCAGAAGAACGAATAAGTGACCTGGAAGATAAAATAGTGGAACTAACTACCGCAGAGCAGAATAAACGAAATAGAATGAAAAGAATTGAGGACAGTCTTAGATACCTCAGAGACAACCTTAAATGCACCAGCATTGGAATTACAGGGGTCCCAGAAGAAGAAGACAAAAAGAAAGGGTCTGAGAAAATATTGGACAAGATTAAGATGAAAACTTCCCTAACATGGGAAAGGAAATAATCAAGTCCAGGAAGTGCAGAGAATCTCATACAGAATAAATCCAAGGAGAAACATGCCAAGACACATATTAATCAAACTATCAACAGTTAAATACAAAGAAACAATATTAGAAGCAGCAAGGGAAAAGCAACAAATAACCTACAAGGGAATCGCCATAAGGTTAACAGCTGATCCTTCAGCAGAAACTCTGCAAGCCAGAAGGGAGAGGCAGAACATATTTAAAGTGATGAAAGGGAAAAACCTACAGCCAAGATTACTCTATCCAGCAAGGATCTCATTCAAGTTCAACAGAGGAATTAAAACCTTTACAAACAAGCAAAAATTAAGAAAATTCAGCACCACTGAACCAGCTTTACAACAAATGCTAAAGGAATTTCTCTAGGAGGGTAACACAAGAGAAGGAAAGACCTACAAAAACAAACCCAAAACTATTAAGAAAATGGTAATAGGAACAGACGTATCGTTAATTACCTTAAATGTAAATGGATGAAATGCTCCCACCAAGAGACATGGACTGGCTGAATGGATACAAAAACAACACCTGTATATATGCTGTCTACAAAAGACCCACTTCAGGCCTAGGAACACATACTGAAAGTGAAGGGATAGAAAACAATATTCCATGCAAATGGCAATCAAAAGAAATCTGGAGTACCAATTCTCATATCAGACAAAATAGACTTTAAAATAAAGACTATTACAAGAGTCAAGGAGGGACACTACATAATGATCAAGGGATCAATCCAAGAAGAAGATAAAACAATTGTAAATATGCACCCGACATAGGAGCACCTCAATACATAAGGTAAATACTGATAGCCATAAAAGGGGATATCGACAGTGACACAATAATAGTACGGGACTTTAACATCCCACTTTCACCAATGGCCAGATCATCCAAAATGAAAATAAATAAGGAAACACAAACTTTAAATGACACACTAAAAAAGATGGACTTAATTGATATTTATAGGACGTTCCATTGAAAAAAAACACAATACACTTTCTTCTCAAGTGCTCATGGAAGATTCTCCAGGATAGATTATATCTTGGGTCACAAATCAAGCCTTGGTAAATTTAAGAAAATTGAAATCGTTTCAAGTATCTTTTCCAACCACATGCTATGAGACTAGATATCAGTTACAGGAAAAAATCTGTAAAAAATACAAACACATGGAGCCTAAACAGTACACTACTAAATAACCAAGAGATCACTGAAGAAATCAAAGTGGAAATCAAAAAATATCTAGAAACAAACGAAAGTGAAAACACGACCACCCAAAACCTATGGGATGCAGCAAAAGCAGTTCTAAGAGGGGAGTTTATAGCAATACAATCCTACCTCAAGAAACAAGAAACATCTCAAATAAAGAACCTAACTTTACACCTAAAACAATTAGAGAAGGAAGAACAAAAAAACCCCAAAGTTAGCAGAAGGAAAGAAACCATAAAGATCAGATCAGAAATAAATGAAAAACAAATGAAGGAAACAATGGCAAAGATCAATAAAACTAAAACCTGGTTCTTTGAGAAGAGCAACAAAATTGATAAACCATTAGCCAGATTCATCGAGAAAAAAAGGGAGAAGACTCAAATCAACAGAATTAGAAATGAAAAAGGAGAAGTAACCACCGACACTGAAGAAATACAAAGGATCATGAGAGATTACTACAAGCAACTCTATGCCAATAAAATGGACAGCCTGGAAGAAATGGACAAATCCTTGGAAAAGCACAACCTTCCAATACTGAACCAGGAAGAAATAGAAAATATGAACAGACCAATCAGAAGCACTGAAATTGAAACTGTGATTAAAAATCTTCCAACAAACAAAAACCCAGGACCAGATGGCTTCACGGGCACATTCTATCAAACATTTAGAGAGGAACTAACACCTAACCTTCTCAAACTCTTCCAAAATATAGCAGAGGGAGGAACCCTCCCAAACTCATTCTACAAGGCAACCATCACCCTGATACCAAAACCAAAGATGTCACAAAAAAGAAAAACTACAGGCCAATATCACTGATGAACATAGATTCAAAAATCCTCAAGAAAATACTAGCAAGTAGAATCCAACAGCACATTAAAAGGATCATACACCATGATCAAGTGAGGTTTATTCCAGGAATGAAAGGATTCTTTAATATATGCAAATCAATCAATGTGATACACCATATTAACATGTTGAAGGTAAAAACCATATGACAATCTCAATAGATGCAGAAAAAGCTTTCGGCAAAATTCAACACCCATTTATGGTAAACCTTTCCTGAAATCAGGCGTAGAGGTAACCTACCTCAACATAATAAAGACCATATATGGCAAACCAACAGCCAACATCATTCTCAATGGTGAAAAGCTGAAACCATTTCCCCTAAGATCAGGAACAAGACAAGGTTGCCCACTCTCACCACTGTCATTCAACATAGTTTTGGAAGTTTTAGCCATGGCAATCAGAGAAGAAATAGAAGAAATCCAAAGCAGAAAAGAAGAAGTAAAACTGTCACTGTTTGCAGATAACATGAAACGATACATATAGAATCCTAAAGATGCTACCAGAAAACTACTAGAACTAATCAATGAATTTGGTAAAGTAGCAGAGTACAAAATTAATGCACAGAAATCTCTTGCATTCCTATACACTAGTGACAAAAAATCTTAAAGAGAAATTAAGGAAACTGCCATTTACCACTGTAACAAAAAGAATAAAATACCTAGGAATAAACCTACCTAAGGAGACAAAAGACCTGTATGCAGAAAATTATAAGACACTGATGAAAGAAATTAAAGGTGATACAAACAGATGTAGAGATATTCCATGGTCTGAGAGTGGAAGAATCCACATTGTGAAAATGACTGTACTACCCAAAGCAATCTACAGATTCAATGCAATCTCTATCAAACTACCAGTTGCATTGTTCACAGAGCTAGAACAAAAACTTTCACAATTTGTATGGAAACACAAAAGACCCCGAATAGCCAAAGCAATCTTGAGAAAGAAAAACGGAGCTGGAGGAATCAGGCTCCCTGACTTCAGACTATACTACAAAGCTAAAATAATAAATCTGTAGATTGTTTTAGATAGTATAGTCATTTTCACAATGTTCATTCTTCCAATGCAAAAACATGGTATATCTCTCCATCAGTTTGTATCATCTTTAATTTCTAAGAATGTCAATTTTTTAATAAAGTCACTTCCACATGAAGATGGAAAGTTATGTGGAGAGTTAGGATATTGGGAAAGTCACTTTCTCATTTATAATTTCTGTGGTAGGCGGCTTCTGAAATGGCTCCCAATGGTCCCCACCCCCTATTTGTATCCTTGTGTAATACTCTCCATTTGAATACAAGCAGGGACTAGAGACTTGCTTCTAATAAATATAAAATGGGAAAAGTTATGTTACTATATGTTACTTCCAATATTAAGTTGCAAAAGATTGTGATTTCCATCTTACTCTCTCTTACTTATCTTCTCATTTGCTCAGACTCATGAAGCTAGTGGCCCTGTTTTGAGTCTCCTAAGATGCCCACATAGCAAGGAGCAAAGCGAAAGTTCTGTCCAATAATGTGCAAAGAACTGAATCCTCCACACAGCCACATGAGTGAGCTTGGAAGGGCTCTTTTACCAGTAGAGTCTTGAGACAACTGCTGGTCACCTGGCACCTGGAAGGCAGCCTTGTAAGTGACCAGAATCAGAAGACCCAGCTTAACAGCACCTAGCTTCCTGACCCACAGAAACTGAGATAATAAATATTGTTCCTGCTATCCACAAATTTTGGGTATAATTTGTTATACAGCAATTGATGATTAACACAATATTATATACATTGTTCTGAATTCTTGTAATGACAGATTCAACAGTTAAGAGTTCCCAACAGCTACACATATAATGACACTAATTTAGGCAAATAGATATACTTAGTTGCTTATAACCTGTAATTTATAGGGAGTGAAGAAAGAAAGGAATTAAGAAAAATGTGAAGTAGATGTACATTTCCTACCAAATTAATAGAATAAGAAATTCTCAATTATTTATAACTTCATCAGAATTATATGTGTACTACACTGATATTTATAAGGGAATCAATGAAAGATTAAAAATAATATATATTGTGGGGCAGTTTGTCATTCTAGATTGATTGCTTTAATGTCATCATTATCACCTAGTTCTAATCACTAGTCTGCTAATAACTAGCTGGGGCTTTATGTCATGAGTCTCTGTATCACTGATGAAGATGCTGGATGAAATGGTCTTTAAGATATAAAACAACTATAAAATTCTATGATTATGAATTCTGAGGTAGAAATTATCATTGGAGATACACACCAATTATAGATTAGGGCAAAATTAAAACAAAACACATCAAAATGAAAAAAATGGACTTTCAGAGACACCTTAAGCAGCTTTTATATAAAATATTTTGTAATTTAAAATCAGATTAATAAAATAATACTATTTTGACTGATTACACTATTCCAAGCTCTGCTAATTTATATATGTACTTTGTTATTCACAGTTATAAATTAAAAATGATATTAAGTGTCAAGCTTTTGAGCACACATTTACAAAAGAATGGAGATAAGGTTTGAATGTCCATTCCCAAAAGATTACCATCGTAATCACAATGGTATTGAATATGTATATGTAATGTTAAATTTTTTATTTTGGTTTAATTTATTTAAAAAATCAGTTTTGTTAGGTAATGACATATTTTTTTAAAGCTTAACTAATTATATTAAAATTAGTTAGGAACAACCAGAAATATCTTCACCAAATAAAGCCTAAATAAAATAGTTTCATAATTAAAAAAAAATAGAAGTTAGTGTTTACACAAAAATTAACACACAGATTTAATAAAGATATACAGATCACTTGTGAGGCAGTTGCCAGAATACGTATTTCTTACTAATAGGTAAAAGTAAATTTGGATCATCTCTGTAATAGTGGGAATAATTACTGCTATTTTTCTCTAGTAATAGTGAAGCATCATTGCCTTTCCTCTAAACGTACAAATTCAATTAAGGTTGTGTTTAATTTAAATATCGAAGTGTTTTTTTAATTAATTAATTTTTATTTTTGTCTGCCTTGGGTCTTTGTTCCTGCACGCGGGCTTTTCTCTAGTTGCAGTGAGCGGGGGCTACTCTTCTTTGCGGTGCGCAGGCTTCTCATTGCGTTGGCTTCTCTTGTTGTGGAGCACGGGTTCTAGGCGCGTGGGCTGCAGTAGTTGTGGCACTCAGGCTCAGTAGTTGTGGCACACGGGCTTAGTTGCTCCGCGGCACGTGAGATCTTCCCCGAGCAGGGCTCAAACCCGTGTCTCCTTCATTGGCAGACAGATTCTTAACCACTGCGTCACCAGGGAAGCCTAGAAGTTTTCTTAAAACCAAATAAATCCAGTGTATTTTAAAGAGCAATTTATGTGCTGGGTAATAAGCATGACACACTGGCTCCTCAGGTGAAGCAAAAAGATAAAGATGGCCATATTTAATTTTTTAAGAGATGTGACATATAACATAATAACTGACCTTAGCTAGAAAACCTCTGTGATTATATAAATCAAAGAGCTTCTAAGATATGAAATAAAACCTCTGGTAATGAATATTCTGAGAGTTATATGCTGAAGTGGAAAAAACAAAGCTGACAGGCAATGAGATTAAGCAAAGGGCATATAGTGTACATCCTAATGTGTATTTCAAGAGGCAGTATGATGTAACAGAATGCCCTCTCTTTCAATGAACTAAAGGGACTTTCACTTACTATTTTACCATTTCCAAGTATTATTTCATAAATGGAAGTACGTTTTCAAAGTATAATTCTATCATACTGACATGTTTGAAAAACCAAGAAAAACTCAAGTACCTAAAGTCATATATTCAATCATACTCTTTCAAGAAGCAATAAAATAGATATTACATAAATGCTTTTTGTGTGTTTTACACTGTACCATTTACTAGCAATTAAAATGACTTCCAATATCTCACTTAAGGGTAAATGGGGAACATGTGTGTAGTTAATTGAATCAGCACAAAACTCAGTTGATCTAATCAGTTATCATCATTTTTATCTGATTTTTTGATAGAAGGATGGAGAGACAGTTGTAGCATAAACTGTGGACCCAGAGGTCATTTCACTGAATTAAAAAGCAAAGACAGTACTGAGAGAGGTCATACATTTGAAGAAATTAAGCATAAAATTATAATTATATAAAATCTAGAGCAGCTACTATCTTTGAAATGTTAAAATATATAATTAAATCATTGGGGTTCTTGGTGGTGGCATTCTCTTATTGCTGACATTTTCCATAATTAACTAAATATATACAAGGAAGTAAACAAATAGGCCAAATTTTCCTAAAGACCAATATTTCAATTTTTCTATTCTTTCATTTTCATTTTCTATTCTTTCATTTTTAATTTTCAATATTATTTGTTTAAAGTTTTTAATTAAACATATTTCCTCAGATCTTTTTAAGATATCAAATGCATATTTCCAAGAATTTTAGACTGCCTTTATTATAATTTTTCCATAATTCACTGTTACTCTGTCCAATAATTCAATGATAAATCTTGCCACTTTCATTATTAGTGAATGTGTCTACCTATGTTATCAAATATTAAAATTATTTATTTAAGATTATGCCTTAATAGCTCTAAATCGAGCCAGTTATTCTATTAGATTGCTAAATTAAAACAGGCAAGGAATATAACTTAGGAACTACAGTGGCTTTATATTTAGACTGACATTCTGTTTCATTCTTGATATAAACAGAATTTAATAGTTCAAATATTCTCCTTTCTAAATAGCAGACAATTTGATAATACGTTGTACTTCTAATACATACTCAATATCACTGAAGATTTTCTTTATCTGGTATATTACCCTTTTTTTTTTTGAAACAGGCATTGTTTGCAAATCCATATCTTTAGACATTTTGCAATGCAGTGCAGAAAAATGTTTTTAATTGAGGACAAAATTTATTTCTGAAAAATATGACCTGTAGGCTTTAATTTATCAGACAATTTATATTTAAGTATTTATCAGTTTTTTATGATTACATATTTTACCAATTATTATCAGTGAAAATTTGACTGAACTTGGGTACCGGAAACTATAATCACTATGCAGGTATTAAGTTTCATGATGCCATTTGTGGTCTGTGATTAATTTGGTTAGTTTATTTATTCTTTTACTCATTTCATTTTTCAAGGGCATAGAGATACTCAGTGACCTACATAAATATTTTGTACTACTCAAAAATTATAACTGCTGTTCACATGTATATCTTCAAACATTGTATACCCACTATTGAACTTATCTTCCATAATAGTTAAAACCCTATTTCTAGTAAAAGATCTTTGAATTAACCCTTTCCCTTGAGTTAAAAAAGTAAAGATTTATGAGTAGCTAATAATTCTAATTTTGTTGAAAATAATAGTTTTATTAATTTATTGGTGACAGGTGCTATTTCAAAGAAAATGGTGATATTTATATTTCTTCTTGAAAGAAAATTCTTTGGTCTGTTTAATATGCAATATTTGAACCTTCCAATACTTATTGTGATTATTTACAATTTTTCTAAGTAACTATTTTTTTTTAATTACAAAATATACAGGGCTAAGTGAGGACTGAAAACAATATATTTTCATATTGTATAAACAAATTTTGAGGGAATGTGGACCCCAATAGTTTTATATATTCTTTATAATATCAGTTTTAACTAGTTCAGCTATTTTTTTTTAATGACCAGCAATCTGCCTGTTGGTGGTTTTACACTTGAATAGCTACCTTGCCATCATTGTGTTATTTGTATGCTTTTACAGTCGTCAGTTTTCACCTAGCAAGTTTATCTGTCTTTTATTAAAAATGAGAACTTGTGAATGGAAATCTCTCTAATATATACGCAATTCTTTACAAAAAATGAAAACAGTTTAAACTGTGGAACAGAATAGAAGACTGACAAAAATATCTTCTAAAGAAATGAAAATGTGGTGACTTTTTTTTTTTTTTTTTTTTTTTTGCGGTAGGCGGGCCTCTCACTGTTGTGGCCTCTCCCGTTGCGGAGCACAGGCTCCGGACGCGCAGGCTCAGCGGCCATGGCTCACGGGCCCAGCCGCTCTGCGGCATGTGGGATCTTCCCGGACCGGGGCACGAACCCGTGTCCCCTGCATCGGCAGGCGGACTCTCAACCACTGCGCCACCAGGGAAGCCCTGTGGTGACTTTTTGAGGAAAATATTTAAAGACTAATATGTAGTCGTGCTAGTAAATAATTTGAACATCAGAATCTGTCTGAAAATGCATTTTCCTTGTATTAGGCAGAATTTTAAGACAACCTTTGTTCAATTCTATACCCACCAAAATTCCAATGGAATTTTTAACAGAAATAGAAAAAAATCCTAAAATTCACATGTAATCACAAAGGAACCTGAATAGCCAAAACAATCCTGAAAAAAAAAGAACAATGCTGGAAGCCTCACACTTCCTTATTTAAAAACATATTATAAAGCTACAGTAATGAAAACAGTATGATAATGGCATAAAGGCAGACATATAGTCACTGCAATAGAATAGAGAGCCCAGAAATAAACTTATGTATATATGATCACATGATCTTTGACAAGAGTGTCAAGGCTACATATAGGGGAAAGACTAGCCTGTTCAACAAATGGTGCTAGGAAAACTGGATTTCCACATGCAAAAGAATGAACTTAAATGTTTATTTTACACCATATACAAAAATCAACTCAAAATGAATTAAAGACCTAAATATAAGATCTGAAAATATATAACCCTAGGAGAAAGCATAGGGGAAAATCTTCATAACATTGGTCTTTTCAATGATTTCTTGGATGTGACACCTAAGGCAAAGATAGCAAGAGCAAAACAGACAAGCGGGACTGCATCAAACCAAAAATTTCTGCATAGCAAAGGAAACAACAGGATGAAAATGTAACCTATGGAATGGGAGAAAATCAAACTATATATCTGATAAGGTTTTAACCTCCAAAATATATAAGGAACTTCTTTAACTCTATAGCAACAAAGCAAATAATTTGATTTAAAAAGTGCCAAATAATTTGGATAGACATTATTCCAACGAAAACATACATATGGCCAACAAGTACATGAAAAGATGCTCAGCATCACTAATCAACAGGGAAATGCATATCAAAACCACAATGAGACATTACCTCACACCTCTTAAGATAGCTATTTTATCAAAAACAAAAGATAAATGTTCACAGGGATTTGAAGAATTGGAATCCTTGTATGCTGTTGGTGGGAATATAAAATGGTGCATCCACTAGGGAAAACACATGGAGTTTCCTCAAAAAATGAAAAATGAAACTACCATATAACCCAACAATCTCACATCTGTGTATATTCCAATAAATTTGAAATTAAGATATCAAAGAATTATCTGCATCCCCATGTTCATTGCAGGATTATTCACAATAGCCAAGGTATGGGTACAACCTAAATATCCATCTATTGATGAATGGATTAAGAAGATGTGGTAAATACCTACGATGGAATATTATTCAACTTTAAAAAAGAAGGAAATCCTGCAATATGCAACAGCATGGAGGAACTTGGAGGACTTTATGCTAAGTGAAATAAACCAGTCACAGAAGGGCAAATCCTGCATGAATCCACTTTGCGGGTATCTAGAATAGTCAAATTCATAGAAGCAGAGAGTAGAATGTTGGCTACCTGGGAAATGGGAAGTTGTTGTTCAAGGATATGGTTTCAGTTATGCAAGATGAATATGTTCTAGAGATCTGCTGTGAAACATTGTACCTATAGTTAACAATACTGTATTGTGCACTTGAAAATTTGTTAAGACAGTAGATCTCATGTTTAGCATACTTACCACAATTTAATAAAATGACCTTTGTAATCTTTGCCTCTGGTGTGACTCCTGTTATTATTTTATATGAAATGGCAAAAAGGGGATTTTGCAGATGTAGTTAAGATTACTAATTTGTTGATCTTTAGGAAGAGACATTGACTGAATGGGCTTAATCTAATCTCATGCTTACAAAGCAGAGAGTTTTCTCAGCTGGTGGCAGAAGAGGAAGTCAGATTTGAAGCATGGAAAGATTCAGTCCACCATTACTGGCTGGAAGATGAAGGTGGCCATGTGACCAGGAATGCAGTTTGCCTATAAAATCTGAGAATGGTCTCTAGCTGACAACCAGAAAGGAAACCAATACCTCAGTCCTACATCCAAAAAGACCTCAATTCTTCTGACAGCCTGAATGAGCTTGGAAGTAGATGCCTTCAGATAGGAGTCCAATCAATAAACCCCTTGTTTAGGCTTTGTAAGACCCTTAGCTGAGAACCCAGCTGAATCTGACTAGTCTCATCTACACAGTTTTCAAAAACTTTTATAGGCGGATCTATAAGCTTTGCTGACTACATGCTTACTTTGTTATTGTACTAGAGAGATTAAAAGGAAAAAAATAACACATAGTTCTTGAACCTAGACTGAACTATCAGGGAAATTATAATAACACAGTATATGTAAGATATTCTCTCCTCATCCTACAGATTACCTTTCTCAACACTTGCATGCATGCACACACAGCACTCCAGTCTCCAGCAAAGGCTGCAAGATTGATTATCTTAAAAACTTTCTTTGATTATATCATTATTCTGTGCATTTGATTATGTCATTAACTGTTCAGCAGTTACTTTCTGTTTTCTGCAAAATAAAGGTTTATTCTTTGGTTTGATAATTAATCAGTCAGATATATATCAGACTATCAAGCAAGTTGTTCTTGTTTCTTTGCCTGCCAATAATCTAGAAAATGGATGATATCTCTGTTCTATTAGGTCTCTTGTTTCTTTGTCCACCATACAGACTAAGGTAATATGCCTCTTGTCATAGAAATAATTTATTATGTATTATTTCTTCATTCGAATTATATTAGTAAATTAAACTTTTTATACTAGGATGGAAATAACAAGAAAAAGTAGATAGGATAAAGGAAGAAAAAGAACATATAAACACTTTCACTGAACAAGGAGTTTGTGACATGTTTCATTTGTTTTTCATAGCATGACCATTCAGTTCCTCATTTATTCCACAAATGTTGATTGACCCCTTTCTATATTCTAGGAAGACACTTGGCCAGGCACATCCCTGAGTTTAAGTATAAGGCATTTCCTATTTACATTGTTATACTGGAACATGTTCAAAAAGTGAGTTATTATTATTACTGACATTAAATATGTTAAACACCTTCTCACCTCTGTGGCCAAAATTTTTGCCCATATTTATAACCTTTCCAACTTTAGAGCCTGTTTATTTTAATTGCATGTTGAAGAAACAAAAAAAGCAAGATTTTTTTTGTCTCACATACTTGAATAATCCAGCAAGGATAAATTTGGATGCTAAAATGAGGTTGTCTGTTTTCTGCTTCTCCTTTTCTCTAGCTCTGAACTCCATTTTCCTTGACCTCTGCCCCTTTTTCATGCAGAAGTCTGAGTTTAAACAAATTTAGATGCAAATATTAAAGTTAAGATGCCAAAATAAGGCCAAACCAGATGGCAAATTAATCTATCCAGGAGTATATCTCTCTCCAGAAATCCCAGCAGTTCTTTCTTTCTCAGCATCAAAAATCATAGTGGGAGTCTAATTGACATCCTTGTGTTAATTTTTCCCTCTGTGAACAAATCACTTTGTCTGGAGGACTGGGACATCTGACTAGATCTAGCTCACTTGTTCTTTCTTGTCTCAGGTGAAGTCAATATATTAACTCTCACCAAGAAAGAGGTTTTATTACTAGAACAGAGAAAAATGGAAAACATATATGGTTACAAATCTACTTTCCACTGGAACTTACTATCATCCAATATACTGTATCTACTTTGGTTTGATGGTATTGGGGTTTGCAAATTTTTATACGTGCTATTTTATTTACATATCAAACTATTCCCTTTTATATTAGAGTATGCTATTATCTAGAATGCCCTATATTTTCTTCATTTTTCCAAAACCTACCCACCTATGAAAGTATAGTTCAATTTATATACCCTATATGAAAATTTTTCTACTCTTCCTAGGTTAAAATGATCTCTAGTTCCCTTAGTGGTACTGAATGTCTTTAATTATTCTAATATATTACTTTCCTGTATTACATTGGCTTAATGCCTTAATGCCAATAAAACCTTAAACAACAATGTTGCATCTTGTGCAATGTCCATATTGCAAATTTGCATATGATGAAAATATTGGTTTTCTTATCATTCTCAAAAAACATTTCAGTTACAAATGGCTCTCTAAATGGAATCATACATATGTATAGATATATGCAGATACATGCAAAGCTATGTCTTGCCCAAAGACAGAACATTAAGTATGACTACTCAAAGACCCTCAGGTTATTTACTTTTAATTATACAGAATAAAATTAACTTATTCTGCCATAGCACTTACAGCTGCTTGTGTCTGTCTATCTCATGACAGCAAACATCTCAGGGCATCTTCTAATAGATTCTTGTTTTGTTTATCATAGTGGAATTTAAAATTTATGTAAAATAAATTTAGTAAATTTGTTGATGTAGAGCACAAATGTCCAGGGAATACCAAGTATGAGTTAGATGAAAAGGGTTAATTAGGTGAGTTAAAGATATATTTAACAAAATTTATCTCCTTCTTCAAAAGTTAGGCCTGCCTTAAAAATAAAGCTCCCTTATCCATGGATCAAGTATTTTAATCATACTGATTTCTACAAAGAAACAAAATCATTTTCAATACTGTCTAAAAACCTTGGTATATAGAATTGCCTGTAATTTGTTAGGTACGGTATAGAAGACGTTTGCCAACCCATATCCGTAGTTCATAGCCAAAGTTTCCTGATAGATCATAATTGATGAGACATATGGGAGATGCCACTCTCATGTTTTCTGATATTTGGAGCTTATTTTATTAGATGGCAGGATATGCTGGTTATTCAGTTAGTTTCTATTTAGTGCAATGTGATTAGAAAAGATAAGAGACAAATCTCCTTTCAAGTAAAAAACTATATACATTTTCTATAGATATATTAGCTACTTAGTAAATAGAAACAAAGCTAAGCTTAAAATGCATTAACTGGGCAACCATAAATAAAGGCATAAAGGCATAAATAAAAATATAAAAGGGTATGTTATAAGTTGCTCTATATCCATAAGAGAATACTAAAGTGGAGATATTTCATGTGTCTAGAGCATATCTTTATTTAAGAAAATTCCTCTGAAAGAGACTGGATTTTATGCAGAATTTGTAAATACAAATCTTAGTTTGCTTATCAAGCTATTTGTCTCCCTGAGTTCTCCAGATTCTTTTTTTTCCAATAAAAAAATCCAACTTAACTTTTAGATCAAAAGGATAAAAGAAAACTGATTATACGTTAGAATGTTTTGTTATGATTTTAATAACTATATAAGAAAAAATACTATATTACCTAACAAATTTGGATCAAAATGCTTAAAGATTTTCTAACTGAATAAATATCTGTTTATATACATAAATATTTGCACATGTATAATTCCTTTGGAGATTTTCTCTAATATAAAATTTTAAACATTTAAAATTGTATAATTTAATCACATCTGTATCCCTTCTCATCCTTATGCAAATATATAGAAACTAGTGTTTCAAAGTATGTTTTTTCACATTTTTTGCTATTTAAAAGAAAGTATTTTTTCTTAATCTAATTTTAATAAAAATTTAATATCAACCACATAATCCTTTACAATTTCCTTTTGAAATGTCTCAAAAAATTTGTTGTTTCATTACCATATATTATGTTTTTGTATACTATAAAAAATTGCCAACTCTTCTCATGCATTCTTGTTTTTCAAAGATCTATGAAAGGCTTATATTTTCATATTTGTATGTACTCAAATATTGCAAAGTATTTCCAAGTAGGGCCACATATCTTAAGTATTACAGTGAAATGTCTTTTGTTTGCTGTGTTTAAGAGCGGCATAGTATGGACTTATTTACAGTCTCAGAAAAGTTTCAGGGAAGGACTAGATATCAAATAAGTAGGACATATTTGGTTGGGTTTTAGTTTTCTTTAAATATACATACCTATTTTTTCCCTATAGCCAAAATTGAACAATCTTTCCACTTAGCCTTTAGTGCACTTTGTTTCCCATTAGGCATAGCAAAATTGTTAGCTTAAGTACTCTAAAATGTATTTTTCTTCAGTACACATAATAATATATTTCCAAAGCTTTTCTCTGTATTACATTCAATTGTAAAGCTGACTAAATAGTTGCACTGTGAAATTGACTACTTGGCCAATGAAGCAGAGCCTAATCTTTGGCATTCAAAGATAATTCTCTGTCCTGGCACAAAGTAGCCCTGTTATATAAAGGTACTTTCTATTTTCCATAATGCTAGATGCTCAAAATAGGAAAAGTCATTTGTAGTTTGAATACAAATATATGTATCATTAGTAAAATAATTTTGTATATATCATCATTCTGTATTACAATGGTTTGAAGAAGGCATCTGTTTTATTGATTTAAAAGGGACTTTTAAAAATCTATTTTCGTGTGTAAAAGACCTGTATTGATTGACACAATGAAAATGTCTAAAACTTAGGCAAACTCACCTATGTATATCTAGATATATATTTATCTATATAAAAATGGGATTTTAAAAATTTACTAGGCATAGCTTAGAAACCTATTTAAGAAATAGAAACAAAGGGTCAGTGCCTTTCTCATCTCTTAGCCATTTCTATAAATATATAATACTGTAATTAAATTTAGTCATTTTAAGTGACTTGGATACCACAAAGAATTGGATTGTCAAATCAGGCTCCCATGAATCAGAAACATTTCCCAACATCAAGCTTTACTAATCATTTAGGTATATGAGAGATCAAGGTGCACAGGTAAAGCAGGGAGTCTGGGGCTGCCTTAGTTCATCTTCCAGGTCCTTTCTTTGCAGACCATCTTTGGCCCAGGTTAATAGATGAGGTTTCTACATAAGGCATGCACATCCAGGTGGAGCAATTTAGTTCATAAGACATTTCCATTTTACACTCAGATTGTTGTGTAGCTTACATGATGTTTTCCAGGAAAACATGAAGGTAAATCCAAAGGTTCTAGATTTGTTTTCTTTAAGTAAGCCTAGCCAACCAGATGTATTCTACTAAAAGCTTTCCAAAGATAAGTCCTCCATTGCTGCCAAGACCAGTATGTTTGTCTTTAATATTCTTAACAGGAGATGAGTCTTGTAATCTGTCTTGTTTCCTTCTTTGCAGTGCCCTTCCCTCTGTAATAGGATTACAAATTTCATCGTCCAGCTGCTTAACCTTTTCCTTCCCGGTACTATATGAGGATTTTAAACTTTCCCTTTCACTCTCAGCAAACTACAAGGATGGCACTTAATGGCCAAGAACTGGCTTTATTCACTGTGTCACTGATTTATTTGTTGTTGTACATTTTTCAGTCAGTCAACATTTATGGATAATTTGCTGTTTAATATAACTATTTACCATGATTGTCTTGAGCCCAATACATATACTTTTTGCCCCTAAAGCAATTTTGACTAGTCCATCAACCTCAATTAAGAGGAAATAAGTTAATATTTTAAATATGAATGATGTAATTAAAAAGTTATAAAACATTCGGTAATAGGTGCTGATTATTTTTAAGGTTCCACTTCTATGGTACATTGATGAGAGGAAGCTACATGGAACAGGATTAATATCAAAATGGAAAATAAAATAGAACCTTCAGCTGTTTAGCTATTATTGGTAATTTATTTGGTCAGGTTCAAACTCATCAGTGAAAGCAGTATTTTATATGGTTGCAAAGAGAATATTGATAATACCTCTCCTATCCCCAAGATATTATGTCATATACTCTTCATAAATTATATCTGGCATGATACTGGACTGATTAAATTTTTCTTGAGATAATGCTGCATTATAAAAACTCCCAAAGTATCAGTAGCTAGAAAACAAGCATTTATTTCCTACTTAGAGGTATGCATGTTGGTTCAGATTAAGCCCATCTCATCTGGGGTCAGCTGGATACATCTGTGCTGGGCTGGGCTCCAGACTTTGAATTGAGTCCAAGTCACCTCCATGTTATCTTCATTGTGGGATCGTGGCTGAAAGTGGAATCCAGGCTGAAATTGCCATATTAACCTGGGGCCTACTTTTTCATGGCAGTAGCATAAGCTCCAAAAGGACTAAGTGAAACTGGCCATGTCTCTTACAGCTTTATTTCACAAGCTGACCCACTTTTACTTCTGTCTTCTTTCTATCTGCCAAAGTCAGTCTCATGTTTAGTCAATGAGGTATGTGAAAGAATAATGAACTCATGAGGAAGCTGTGACTGAATTGGATAGAACAGGAATAATTTGGGGCAAATAATATAGTCTATCACAAATAGCAGTGGATAGCCTTTTTTCCCCCCAAAGTTTCAATACCAAATAAAATGCAAGTTCATCAGTGAAGAGGCTTTAGCCTAATAGTATATTTCAAACTTTCACAAGTTTTATTTCACCAGTGAGGAGATAAAGTATTTGTTCGTTTATTCTTAAAATTGCTATTAGTTCACTTAGTTCTTGGTGAAGGAGTCAACATTTAAAATATCTCTAGAGTAATAGAATGCTAATAGAAATAGAAACCAACCATGCACTGAGGTCGTATTTGTGACCTACTGTGCCATAGTTATAAGAGAGGTAATTGCTCTTGTTTTAAATTGGGAAACCTGAAGATGATTTTCTTTAGAAAATATTATTTGAGGACTGTTTAATTTTCTATTGCTAACAAATTACCATAAACTTAGTGGCTTGAAACAGCATCTTTTATTAACTCACAAGTTTTGTAGATGAGAAGTACAGGCAGGGTCAATTGGGTCTCTGCTTAGTTTCTCATAGGGCCAAAGTCAAGATGTTAAATCAAGATGCTAAGTTCTTACCTGGAGGCTCGGGGGAAGAATTTTATTCTAGACATATTCAGGTTGTTGGCTGAATTCAGTTTCTTGTCATTGTAGGACTGAAGTCCCTGTTCCCTTTCTGGCTGTCAGCCAGGAACTGCTTTCTGTTTCTAGATGTCACCTGCATCCCTTTTCATGCGCTCCCTCCATTTTCAAACCAGCAATCGCCTGGTCCGCCTTTCATGTGCTTTGAATCCCTCTGACCTCACCTGTCAGTAGTGAGAAAACTCTCTTATTTTAAAGGGCTATGTGATTAGATTAGCACCACCTGAATAATTTCTCTTTTTTATGGTCAACTCCTCTGTAATCTTACCTTCATCTGCAACATCTCTTTTACCATGTAATATAACATAATCATGGGACTAACACCTAGAGGTAAAGGTCATGGGGGACATCTTAAAATTCTGCTTAACACAGGAAAATCCTTTTTCAGACACATTTGATATTCAAATTCATTTACTAGCAGAATTACAAATTAGCCTTTTAAATATTTTTCCTCATAAAACTATCAGATTTCCATTTCTCTAGGTATTTTCTCCAGTTTGCTGTTCAATGACACCAGTTAAGTTTTCTTCATTATTATTAAGAATTGCATATATATTAAAGAGATTGTCATTCATTACTTTTTCATCTCTTTGAAAAGACATAGCCTGACGTGGTAGATGAAAACTGACATCTTTAAAGGCACAAAAGTATTAAACATTTTTCCCACAAAGTTGTAGACACTCAAAGTACTATCAACAGGCATATCTTGTCACTCCTCAAAAATAAGAGCTGAACTAGTTAAAATTAATGTTGTAAAGAATACCTAATATAATAGAATCACTATAGAAGTGTTGAATATATCCAGGGCCCTATTTAGATAATTAATCTGTGTGCATTACACAGACTATAAAGCTTAGCAGAAGAATCCAATCCAGGGGGTGTCCAGTACAGACTTTCCCACAAAAACGTTATTTAATAATAATGCCCAGGCCTTTAAAATAAGATACTGAAAATGCTCCAATTAAAGAGCATATTGTTTTACAGATGTTGCTCTGTCTAGAGCAAGATCCTACCACAAAGGTTAATATCAAGAACACAATGACGATAAATTCTTCAAAAAATACCAAACCCAAATCAATTAATTTGTGAGACATTGTATTAAAGTCTCTATTCTTTCTGTTTTGAAGCATGAATGAAATAACTGAAGATCCAAGGCAGCTTAAGGAGTACTCAGTTTTCCCATGAAGATTTAGTCTTTTGTTTAGAAAGTATGAAGAAAAATAGCACTTACTATGATCTGAGGAACTTCTAAAATAATCACTAATACGGCTTTTGTAAATATAAGTAGCTAAGTTGGCCATCTGTACAATATCTAGAGGCCACCTACATGCCATGTCATGTGACTGCCTCAATGTTTAAGCCAGTGATGGGATGGTGAATCCCTCTTGGGCTTCAAATCTCACTGCCCAGCTCCTATTGATATCAGTCTAGCTTGCTGCAACCATTCTTTAAGACATACATGGATACTCTGAATTGGAATAAATATCAGGTCTTCTGTAGTCAAAGAGCCATAGGCTCTCCCATCCTCATACTGGTCATCCAATGCCAGGTGCAGATGTTGAGACTACAGCCAGCCATATGTACTGCCTCCTCCCTGAGTGAATGCTAAAATGGTACCTCATGAGTATGGTCTTGGGCTACAGTTGCCACCAGGACCCAGGTACCACCACTGAGGAGGCTCTGGGCACAGCTGACCATTAAACTTTATTTAAAGAGCTGTAAAATTTAGTATGCAAGTAGATTTTGACACAAATTTGTCAGATCAGCATCTACACATGAGTCTCATACATAGCTTCATTTAAGCTTCATTCTTGCTAAATGTCGATTTCCTGTATTGATTTTAAGTCATAATTTTACTCAAGGTAACTACGTCAAAACTTTGACCTACTCATCTTGCATGCTTCTTTACCCAAACAAGCAACTCCTCTTTCCACCCACCTTTTGTATGTCAGGGACTTTGCTTCCTCCTGAACAGATAAAATATAGATGCCATGAGGCTGAAAAAACAAAAAAAAAACTCAGTAGTATAACCTTCCTTCCTTCAATAATTGCTGTTTCCTTGCCTATGTTCAGTTTTCCAGTCTGTCCAAACCATGATTTATAATCATCATTTCATCAGCTTTTTTCACGTACTGCATTTAAGCATCCATTATTACCATTCCACTGAATGACTCATAAATGTGACCCCCATAAACCCACTGATTGCTTAATCAAATGGACACATGTTAATTCTTGTTTAATCTCTCTGAAGCGTTCTATATCACTGGCATGTCTTTTATATTGTGGTTCTCTCTCTTCTTTCTTTTTATTTATGATATCAGGGTTTTCACTCCAGTTTTTCTGAACATTGTTTCTCAAGCGTCTTCATTTAATCTCCTTTCTTTGACTGTCCTCTCATTATTGGCTCTTCCCAGCATCCCATTACCAAACTGTACCTCCTCAACTTCTCTATGAACACACTACACATCCACTCCTAATTGCCTGATTTCATGTATTGCATGTATTCTTATAATTGTCAAATCTAAAATTTATTTCAAACCACTTCTGTCAGTTCCAGACATACATTTCTCTGTCAGCCGTACATTTATTGGCCCCACCACGAGATTCTTCAGACATTCACATTCAACATGATCCAAAACAAAGGAACAAGAAAACATACATTTCAACACTCAGATCTTTCTCTTCCAGGGGGAGAAAAAAATCAAAGAAATTAAGTGAGATCCTTAAAAGTGAATACCTAAAGAATTGAAATTTAAAAGTATTTCAACATTGAATAATTTGAGGAAAAAAATTACACTTGCATTTCTTTCAAGATAGATTTAATCACTGATGATGATTAAATCAGAAAATCTACAAACAGTGCTGCCATGGAAAGGAATAAAATATAGGAACATTCTTATATTAACAAGACATCATCAGTCATCACTGTGTCCCACTGAATTTTGATTCATTTGCTTCCAAGAGGAAACATTATAGTACAATAATATTGTCTGAGAACATTCATTGTAAGAAAAACTAATTTTAAAATAATGTTGTCTCATAAATACTTAGAAAAATGAAAAGTTTTTTAAAAGAAAAAAGAAGGCTTTTAATGAGGTTAATTAAATTGATTTGAAAGAGTAGAAAAGTTAGAGATGCTACAACTAGGAAATGTGTTGAAATATGAAAACAGGAAAACAATACCTAAGTTATTAGTGGCATTTAAACTTTGCTCTCCCAGAGTCAAAATATAATGGTTTCAGTCAGATCTCATTAAATGTGTAGGAATATTTCATACCTATGGGGAAAAGCTTTATTTCATTATTTTAATATTTTACAATGTAATACTTTATAAAGCTTTAGTAAAATATACACAAAAGGCACATGAACATTTAGTTTAGCTTTTTCTCTAGAAGCAGTGGAAGAAAATAAGGTTTCAGAGAGAAAGAGAAAGACATGATAAGTAAATAAATGGAAAACAGACATTGTTACTCTCTTCCTTGTAGTATGAAATCAGGACCAGATGAAGGGGAAGAAAAGGTGATTGTGGCTATGATCAGTGAAATGATGTCGTGTTTTTAATGTACTAGATAACCATATGCATCATCCATCTATCACTTATAGCAGTGACTTTCAAAGGAAAAGAGAAACAAAGTAAGCATTCAAAGACAAAGTGGAAATCATTCCTAGTTAGTCAAATGACCTATTTCAGAATGTATCTAAGTGGTAAGACTACCTGTATTTATAAAATTATAATGCAACAATTATGCTTGACAAACAAATGTATCTTTCAATCAAATGAATCCAATACTCCACCTTTGAGGATTTTCTGTCAGGAATGTAAATGGAGATTTTACCTACTGATAAATAAGTGAATAAATTACCTTTGTTGAGTTTCTCTTTTTATAAATTATGAAAGAAGGATACTGAGAATAAAGAATCTGTCTACAGAGTGTAATAGAATTTAGGAGGAAAATAACTGTTTCTTCCTGCTGAGTAAACTTTAAATGGCCAGTCTGCTCAGATAAAAGAGCAGTACGTATTTTGGCAATTATCTAAGAAACCACAAAAATTATACAGAAATCTCAGCATTTTAGATCTTGAAGGGGACTTAAAACTTTAGTCTGAATAATTTATTTCGGGAATTAAGAAGCAGAAGACCTAAAGGGTCAAGCACAATCTGAAATACCCTAGAAATATTTTAAGATAGCATGCATTCTTGGATATGGCAACTAGTGCTATATTCTATATTTCTAGAGATTTTCAGTTTTCCTTTGAAATAAATTCAATAATTTCTACTTTGCACAGGAGTGAAAAACTTGAAAGTATGATCACTTATAATGCCATGGGAATGTTTAATTGCTATTTTTTAATGCAAATTAATTTTCTCATATGCTTAATTTAAGTATCATCCAATATTCCTCTCTGTGGCCTTTTGCTTAAGGAGTAATTACATTGCTGACATTTTTAATTAAAACAGTGCTATCTATTTTAAAAAGCATTAAGCCTGCCATTGATTTTTCTTTTTTTTCTTTTTTTGCGGTACGCGGGCCTCTCACTGTTGTGGCCTCTCCCGTTGCGGAGCACAGGCTCCGGACGCCCAGGCTCAGTGGCCATGGCTCACAGGCCCAGCCGCTCCGCGGCATGTGGGATCTTCCCGGACCGGGGCACGAACCCGTGTCCCCTGCATCGGCAGGCGGACTCTCAACCACTGCACCACCAGGGAAGCCCTGATTTTTAGATCCTGAATAAAATTTTGGTTGATGAATCAGGATATGTGTCTTAATACTCTATGAAGCTTATATGTATTAGCATACCATTTGAATTGAATATTATTCAGATAAAAATTCATTTATTAAAATTCAATAGCATCATTAAAAATTAGGATCCTAATAAAATCAAACAGATTATATATATATATGTATGTATATATGGTCCATTTTAATGAGGCTACATATCACCTAATTTAATTTATAGTTGGATATTAGAGATTTAACATTTTAGCAATCTTTAGAGCTCTGAAAAATAATCTGTGATTTAGTATATATTTATTAGATATATTTCCCAATTCTGGAGAATGTTTCAAACTCTTAATGAAGTGAAGCTGCGAGCCATTTATCCAATACATTGAGATTTTAGTAATGTTATACAGGATGCTTCTTTTTTTTTCTTTTTTTTAAATAATTTTTTAACTGAAGTATAGTTGATTTGCAATGTTGTGTTAGTTTCCGGTAAAAAGCAAAGTGATTCAGTTATACATTTTTTTTTTCAGATTCTTTCCCCTTATAGGTTATTACAAAATATTCAGTATAGTTTCTTGTGCTATACAGTAAGTCTTTGTTGATTATCTATTTTATATACAGTAGTATGTTTAAGTTGATCCCAAACTCCTAATTTATCCCTCCTCCACTTACCCCTTTGGTAACCATAAGTTTGTTTTCTATGTCTGTGGGTCTATTTCTGTTTTTCTTTTTTTTTTGCTGTACGCGGGCCTCTCACTGTTGTGGCCTCTCCCGTTGCGGAGCACAGGCTCCGGACGCGCAGACTCAGCAGCCATGGCTCACAGGCCCAGCCGCTCCGCGGCATGTGGGATCCTCCCGGACCGGGGCACGAACCCATGTACCCTGCATCGGCAGGCGGACTCTCAACCACTGCGCCACCAGGGAAGCCCTATTTCTGTTTCATATATAAGTTCATTTGTATCTTTTTGTTGTTGTTGTTACTGTTAGATTCCACATGTAAGCGATATTGTGTGATATCTGTCTTTCCCTGTCTGGCTTACTTCACTTAGTATGATAATCTCTAAGGCCATCCATGTTGCTGTAAATGGCATTATTTCATTCCTTTTTTTATGGCTGAGTAATATTCTATTGTATAAATATACCATGTCTTCTTTATCATTCATCTGTGATGAACATTTAGGTTGCTTCCATGTCTTGACTGTTGTAAATAGTGCTGCAGTGAACATTGGGGTGCATGTATCTTTTCAAATTACAGTTTTCTCCAGATATATGCCAAGGAGTAGTATTGTAGAATCATGTGGTAACTCTAGTTTTAGTTTGTTAAGGAAGCTTCACACTGTTTTCCATAGTGGCTGTATCAATTTACGTTCCCCCCAACAGTATGGGAAGGTTCCTTTTTCTCCACACCATCTCAGTATTTATTTGTAGACTTTTTGATGATGGCCATTCTGACCAGTGTGAAGTAATACCTCATTGTAGTTTTGACTTGCATTTCTCTAATAATTAGTGATGTTGAGCATCTTTTCATGTGCCTTTTGGCCATCCGTATGTCTTCTTTGGATAAATGTTTATTTAGATCTTCTGCCCATTTTTTGATAGGGTTGTGAATGGACCTATGAATTCTGAAAGGTATTAATTTCAGTGGACAAAGGAATCTCAGTAATCTGTAAATGAGAACAAAGCAGAGATCTAGTCAAGTATGTAGCAAAAGATTCTTACCTAAATATTCCCCAAACCAAGGCTCTGAGACCTAGATGAAAGTGGCTCTTAATCTAATGCAGATGGATCTATATTACAAAGTGAGGGAGTGACTGAGATCAATCCTTGGCAGTTCTGTATAACTTGACTTTGGTTTCAAGGATCATTCTACTCTTAATATCTTACACTGTGGACAAATGAAGTCGATATGCACATCTTAAGTGAATGGCATGAAGGGGAAGATACAGTTCTTATATTTACTGTATAGTAAAAAGGGGCTTTAAAACCAAAGATACCCATACAATATAATTTCTATGGCTACCTGCTTACTGCTTATATCCCTCCTAGTCTATTCTTCATTCTGTAATCTTCACATTCTGAAGTTAAATAGGCTTAAAGATTCATATGTGTATATATATACATATATATATATATATATATGACTCATATATATATATATATATATGATTATATCACTGGCATTTAATGATTAATTTAGTTTAAATGTTTCTTACTTAGAAATTATCTAGTGTAGTACATAATCAGACACACAATTTCTCAGAACTTAGACTCCATTCTCAAATTCAGATCTTGAATAAGTTTATCACATTTATGACACTCATGACTTCATTCCATCAATGTTTACTTAACCCAACAATACAACACAGACTTAACTTTCCTCCCATAATTTCCTTTGATTTAAATTCCCTCCACTGTGAAGGAATTTGGTGTATTCCATACGTGGCCAGGGGCTAATTGTGATTTTTCCCACTATGCAAGATTATGGGTGGTAATATATGTTTTCAAAGGCTGCATTTTCTTCTCTAATTTGAGCCTCTTTCAGCTAATTCTCATGCTGAAATTCTCATTTTGTAGCTCTAGACATTAAGCAGTGGGTGGAATTTAATGATGAAAGCAGCTGATTTTATTAATGCAAATACAGCAGCTGCATCAAATTCCTATTTAGAAGATGTGATAGTTGGGAAGGGAGATGGTCAGAGCCTTTCTTATTGCCTCATGACTACTTTTCATATTGAGTGAACACAAAAAAATTCTGCCCAATTAGGGAATATTTAGAAGTCACAATGATGAGGTGAAACAAGAAACTAAAAGGTGAGGAAAAAACGTTGAATATACCAGCCATAAATCAACATTTGGGCAAAAGCTGCATTTGTCAATTATTGGGCTTACTAAGGAATAACATTCCTTGGCAATTAATAAAATATCTGGAATTAAGATGAAATAAAACTCTCTTTGATATCCATACTGTCTAGCTAAGGAAATAATTCATTTTTAAATTAATTTAAATATTTTTTGAAGCATTTTAACAATAAAAGTATTTGCATTTTAGCCATTATTATCTCACTTTGTAGGTTTAAATTTGAATGATTCACTACATGTAGAGTGCATTTTGAATCTGAATCATGAGGTATATAAATACAGATTTGTGTACATATGGAAAATGTTCTCTGTATTACGTTGAACATTTTCCCTGGGCATAAAAAATGTGAGACCAGAGAAATTAATTTAATTTTCTCTACTTATATAAGTATACAAAAATATTCAATCACTAAACACTAAAGCTCAAGGAATTTAAATAAAGAATAGTGTAATATTTTTGTTTTATTTGTATTTAATAACTTTATTGAACTTCCAAATACTGTTTGTGTAAATGTAAAGTGGTAAAATCTTTCTCTGAAAACTTAGCAAAATGAGTCAAAGACAAAAACAGGCAATATAAACTTTGATTTGCTCCAGATACACACTCTAGAAATAATTTGACAAATGTCAAAAGAAAATGGTACAAGAAAGTTTATTGTAGCTTTCCTTATATTTGGAAGTATGCAATAGATAATGGACAGATATAAAAGATAATTTCAGGTAGGGTTGATTATTGTAAAGGAAGTAAAATATAAAATAGTATTATAGTTGAGCATGATGGGAAGAGGCTAATTTAAGGTGCTTGGGGAAGGCTTCTCTGTGGAAGTGACATTTGATTTGATACTTAAATGATAAGGAATAGTTTACCAATGCAATAGCTGTAGACAGAGTGTGAGCAAGTGATAAAGAACTGAGATGAAAATAAGCTTGGCATTTTCAAAGATAAGAGAAATGATCAATGTGTGCTAGGCAAGTACAAAACTAGGAAGAAATTGGGCGGGGCATCATAATCTTGGGTGATAGATGCCATGATAGGAAAACCTGAAAATGGGAATCTATTTTTAATAGATATGTAGTTCCTGTTGGAACTTCTGGAATTAAAAAGCCAGAATAGCATTCTGGAATCAGATAATATAACGTTTTAAGCCATAGGAAGGTTTATAGATTTATTTAAATGTGCACAGAAGCCACTAGAAAGGTTGGAGAAGCACCACACCATTATATTTTAAAGAACCATATGCCTTCTTCTGTTGGGAGAATGTACTCTGATGTGGGGACAAGTTAAGGTCTGAAGCAGTGAGATCCATTAGAAGCTTATATAGTAATATAACTTCTATTATTATATTTATGACCTTCAGAATACACTTAATTCATTTATTCATGTTCATATTGTATTCTGAAGATCATAACAACTGTAACAGTTCCACTGCAACGACTAGCAAAGCTAATTCCATTGCAAAAATTATAATTTTAAAGACACTAAAGAGCGGTGGAAGCAACAATGAATCAAATCGGAATTCCAGAGATGGGGGACTCTCCTTATGTGTTAGCTGAGTATCCCATCATTGGCTATATTCTTTTGATGATATTTGCCGATTATAAGCTGGGACCAAGGAGGGGCTTATCTCTGGGTCAGACTTAGCCCATGCTGAGGAACTCCACTGGAAGTAAGAAAAGCTGTAAGTCTTCTGGAACTTTACAGAGTTGATACAGGAAACAGACAATGTGAGAATACCCCAATAGAGCCAGTTTTCTCCAATGGACAAATTCTGAATCTCAATCTGCTGGCAGGTGGCTTGTTTACTACTAAACTGAGTAATATCTCCTGTGATTGAGTTATACTTAGGACAGATCTACTAAAGAAATGGAGCCTCTCTCAAAACACAGTTATTTTTTTCCTCAACATATCTGCAAGATTTAAAAACAGGAGGAGGCAAACATCTGGAGAGCTAAACTTAAAATTTCTGCAGGTCAGAATCTCCCAGGTTTTCAGGGCTGAGGAAAAAGAGATCTGACAAGCTCCCAGTCCAACGATTAAAATGTCCCAATAACATGCCCCAAGAACAGACAGACCGGAGGTAGATTGAATCTTATGTAGACTGGAGCCCAGAGGCGACCCAATTCAGTCCCTAATTCGAGATCAGCTCTTCACCCTATCTTCCTAGAGAAGAAAGGAAAATGCTCTTTGGCAGAAAGAAACCTGCTGAAGGCTCCATGGTTCTTTAAAAAAATAATCAGACAGGCAATAAGTAAGTAAAAGGTGACACAAATGATAACTATGTAATGAGATGAGTATGTTAATTAGCTTTATTATGGTAATTATTTCACAAGGTATACATATACCAAAAAGTCACATTGTACACGGTAAATATATGCACTCTTATTGTCAATTTTACATCAGTAAACCTGAGAAAAAATTTTTTAAAGAAATAAAAATGCATTCAATTGTGTTAAAAGCTAGAGAGAGATCACTAAGATGAGAAGTATATTGGTTCCAAAAAGGTATCAACCCTAGGAATTGGATCAATCTGCTAACCAACTTGGATCAAAACAATACAGTCAGTTTTTGACTCATGCAAAGTCCTGTCTGCAAGATCACATAATTCTCCAGGACACCTATCCTGCATGCAGTGACTCGGTGAACCTGGTGACCTTAATACTGTGGCTTTGTATTCTCAACACAGTGCCTCCCCCTTGAGGAAACAGACCAGAGTATCATGGAAGTGTCCCCAATGCCTCAGCTCCAGAACATCACACATCATGCATATTGGCCAGACCAGTCATACACAGACTTTCACATAGGACCGGGAGAAAATGGAGATCTGGATATTGGTAAGAAGTGGTTATTGGTCTTCCTCAGAGACAGAGAAGGAAAACTTTGATGTATCAATTATTGAGATGTAATGATAGGAAAAACATCTTCTCTACAGTTATTCAAATAACTAATGGATTGAGTCCTGGGAAAAATCATGAATTTATTTTTTCAATATTTAGTGTTACATTCCAAATTCTTCTATTTTTACTATGAACCTGTATAGCTCATACTTTAAGGCATATAGTAAATATAAAATACTAATTAAAAAGGAGGAATTTAAGCACATGTTTTATCACAGGGAATACGTGAGGAAATACTGTGTCAGAATGAGGCAGGCAGTTTACAGACATAGATTATAATGTTCCTTGCAATTTCTAAGGGTTCAGATTTAAGGCACCACACCTCTAAACTCTTGAGGCCTTAACATTTATGTCTTTCACCTTAGACATGCAAACATAAAATTCTCTTACACTTTTCAGATCCAGTCACATACATGATGGAAAACAAAAACAATCACTTTTTAGAAAATGGGTAAAAATGAAAAATATGTGTACCAGTTTGCATTCCTACCAGCAGTGTACAAGGATTCCCCTTTCTCCACATTCTGGTCAACATTTAAGTCTTGTCTTTTTGATAACACTCATCCTAACAGATGTGCGATATCTTATTGTGGTTTTGATTTGCATTTCCATCTTCATCCAGGAGCCCTGTTGATTCATATTTGTATCCCCAGATCCATTTATCCATCTATGCTGGAGAACTGCATGAGGATATTTAATTGGCTTCCCCAAATTAACATGTGTAAAACAGAACTAATATTCTTTTCTCCTCACTCCAGCTCATTCCAGGAAACAGATTCTGGCTTCATATTTTTATTTTAATTTAACCAACAGTACAAATATTCAAAAATTCTCAAATCCATCTTACTTGTCCCTATGTATTTATTATGGACCACTTATGAATCATCAATTCCTGACTCTTTTGTCTTCTATATTGATGACTTTTTTTGCTTACTTCTCTCCATCTCTGTGGCCAACAGCCTACTTCAAGTTTTCACCTTGTTTTAAGTAGGTTTCTGTAATAGCTACCAAACTTATTTTCTTGTCTCCATTCTTAAACTCATTTGATTCATCATTCAAAGGAGTCAGCATTCTTATTCTTAAAATGCAAATCAGCTTATTCATTCTAGTGTTTTAAAACTTTCGCTGGGGGTTCTATTGCAAATGGAATAAAACCACAGTTGTTACTTGGATTAGAAAAGTCTGCATGATCTCTCTCCTTCTTGCTCTGCAACGCTGGTCTCTCTAGTGGGATATAAACATGAAAAGGGAACAAAGATAATCCATCAAGAGCTGGAAGAAAAAGATTAAACTTCTATATTTTTTCTAGAATTGAGAAGTATATTAAACTTAGTATCACATATTTAATGTACAAGCTCTGTTGTCTCCTTTACTTGGTCTATATGTCAGACAAGTTCTCAGGAGAAAGAATAAGGGTTTCAAATGCACAGAAATTAACAATTATTCCCACATTTATTCTTTTCTTTTAGAGTGTTCTGGTATTTTGTAATTTATCTGTGCCTGATTTACAAATTATGCCATTTAACTAAACTTACTTTTATAATGTACAAAACTCACTTAAAAGTTTTCTGTCAACCCCCTCCCTCACATTCAAGGAATTACCATTAATGTCATTATACTTGAAAAAAAATGTAGCATTCATATTTCCCCTGCTCTGATGTAAGATATAAGTTTTATTATGAAATGCAATGGAAATTGAATCAGGTAGAAGAAAAGTTAGGCAAATAAAATACTTGAAATGCCATTTTTAATTTTTATTAATTTAAATATATTAACCTGCATATTTACCCTAAATGTGTGATGCCTACAGATATTAACAAATGACAGTGTGCACAAAGAAGCAACATAGATTTCTAATCTGTTCAACCATTTTCCAAATGAGGTTCAGTATATTTTAAACCCATATTTTAGAACATAAAAATGCAACATTCTCTTGATTTATTTGTGAGAGTTACTGAGTGTCCAAAGAGAAGATAAAAGAATAGAGCTGTTCTTTTAAAAAGGCAAGTTTGGAGGGTGGAATTGAAAATATGTACCCATGAATTTAAACCTAGCTGAGAATACTGTTCTTCAGTCTGATATTATTACAATAATATTTTCAGTGAGAGAGAAATAAAACAGTATTGTTGTTTCACTGATAAATTCAAAAATGTTTTTCTTCACCTTGATCTCATTGTTTTAACATTTTATGTCTGGTGTATTTTGATAACATATACTATTAGTGCTTGTATTTAGACAATGACTTAGTGTAAGTAAGTAAATGTTTATGTACTATAAATGAATATTCAATACTTTTAAAAGATGAGTTGTGCATTCAGAAAAGTGTGAAGACCACTATTCAATCCATGTTTTTTCTCCTCTCCTTGTTTGTATTTTAACACAGTCCTCTGTTATTTGTACCTATTCCTTGCTACTTCAGACCCTTTTCTCACACTGTTCTTCTTTATGGAAGCCTAATTTTAATTTTCCACTGAGAACATTAGCCAGAAAGACAGTATATCTGAATGTTTGTTAAAACAATACCCCTAGTACCTAGCACACTGCTTAGCACATATTGACAGTAGCTAGATTTTTCTTGAATGAATGAACTTTTGTTTAAAGTTGTATTTTCCTGGTTTTGCATATGAAGACAAAAGAATAGTGGTGCTTTAAAAGATTGAAGCACATAAACTTTCCAGTTAATTCATTAGCAGAGACATTTAATATTTCTATAGTGCTTTTCATACATTAGCTAATTAATATTCAAGCAGTCTTAAGGGTACTTTTGGGAAGTGCCATTTAAAGAAAACAGAAAAAGAGATGTTAACATTTGGCAAGGTTTCAAGAATTGGTCCATAACATAGCTGTTTCTAAAGAACTTAGACTTGAAGTTTCTTATTCCTGTGACTGGAACTAAAAGTTAAATGATTCAATTCCATGAAGAAGGAAGAAACTGACTCATAAAAGTATAGAGTTTCAAGGATCTTTATAGGTCATCTCACCAATCGCCCTTTTTCTAAAATACAACTGAAATCAAATGTCCTCATCTCTGGAACTAAATTTGAATATGTCCTTGGAGAACAATGCTAGGAGTTTTCATATGAACTCTAAAATAGAACTGAACTTGTATTTCAGATAACTATTTTTCCAGAGAATAGTTTTCAATAATTTTCTAGGTAAACAGTCCATTATAATGCAATAATCCATTATCTATACTTAAATACAATGGTCATTTTTCTATTTCTATTTAAATTGCTCTTATCATAATTCTAGGTTAAGAAAGTCTCAAGACCACTAGTTCCATTTACTTAATACTATCAGCATAGTCTAGCTACTTCATCTGATTCAACCAATTCTTACCTGGTTTTATATTTCCTAATTTCTATGAGAATGAAAAAGTGAGAGCATTCCTTACAGAGGAAACCTAGTGGGTAATAATCCTATAACAGAAGAAATAAAAATTCCTTCGGGAAATGTGATAAAAGGGTTTGCTATTATAAGGAGCTTTGCTCTTTACTGGATTATAGGGAACAAAAGGTAGAGAAACATAGAATCATGTGACAGAGGTGGACAAGAATTAGATCACTTGAAATTGGAGACTGTTAAAGTTATTTATCCTAAAAAATGGGAAACCATTTTGTGGTTTTAAAAATATGCACCCTTGATGAAACATAGATAATACACTAGGAGAAGCTAACAGTAATTGAGAGGAAATCAACTAGGAATCTGGTGTGTAATTTAAACAAAGAGATGGTGATACTTGGAATGGTAGTAATAAATACTGAGAAAAATGGATGTCCTGAAGGATATATAAGACATAATATTGACAGGACATGATGAGAGATAAACTTGGGTGTTAAAGTTGGAGAGGTATCAAAAATGAATATCAAGTTCTGAATTATGCAACAGGATGATCGTTGGTGGATTTCCATAGAATATTTCTCAATTTTCCATAGCCTTGATTCCCTCAACCTTGATAGCGTCAATACATTATTAATGATAATAATAATAAGAGGTGCCTACCTATATATTATAATGAGAACATAATCAAGACATACAGTTTGGGTAAATAATTGTTTTATTTTATGATAAGCTTAATGTGGTATTAAAAAATAAATGAATATATATGTTAAAGCTTGCAATAGATATATAGCTGCTTTAACACTAACAATGAGGTTTTGAAGCTCAAATATACCCCTAAAATATAAATAATTATTATTAATAATGATGGAATGTTATATTTACAGGAAGAGATTGCTGTATATTGAATGTGTCTCCCGAAAATTCATATCTTGAAACCTAATTCCAAATAGGATGTTATTTGGAAGTGGGGACTTTGTCAGGTGATTAGGTCATAAGGTTGGAGCCCTGATGATTAGGATTAATGCCCTTCGGAAGGAGGCCCCAGAGCGTTCCCTCATTCCTCCTTCCATGTGAGGACACAGAAAAAAGTTGCAATCTAGGAACCAGGAAGCAGGCCCTCACCATACACCAAATCTGCAAGGGCCTGATCTTGGATTTTCCAGCTTCCTGAACTGTGAGAAATAAATTTCTTTGTTTATAAACCACTTAGTCTGTGGTATTCTGTTTTAGCAGTACGAACGGACTAAGAGATAAAAAGAGGCATGTAATCCAGAGTCATCACTTCCTTTTCAACAAAATTAATAATCTAATAATTACTACTCACAAAGATTAGAAATATTTTCAGACCCTAAAGCAGAAAAGAAAGTGCTAAGTCTTTATCACCTCACTTAGTAATCCTCTCAAATTATACTAGAACATCCTTAAAATTAAGGAGGCCTATAGAAACTCCAGATTCAGGAATAATAAGTGCTCTGAGACATAAGGAAAATTCTCCATTTCCAGACAAAAACGAACAAATAATAAAATAAAGACATTGAGATGGTTTTTCATCACAAGGACAAATTATAAACATGCTTTAAATCATCCTTGAGATGTTAGTTAACTGATCCTTTGTTCATCTGCATTGCTTATATTCTTCATGCACACCAGTATTTTGACATCCCCAACTAAACAACACATCCAGATTTGATCACATTTGAATACTAAAAAAAAAAGATTACTATATTCTCCCATATTCAACCAAAATATCCATCATTGAAATTAACCCACTTTGCTATTGACTAGTCTTGACTATTCTAATATCTAGATAATAAATTATTAAGTTTAAGTAGCTGTTTGTAATAGATTCATACTTCAATTCTCCCCTTATGGGAGAGATTGACAATATATAGTCAATATCAAACTTTATTTCTCAAGAAATGTTAGAGAAATATGGAACAACAGTTGGATCTAAATCTTTCTAATGCACGACTTGTTCTAAAAACAGACTTAGAAGCACTGTCTGTTAAAAAACAGTTTTCAGTAACAGTTAAAAAAATTAGTACAATTGGAATATTCCAGCAATGTTTGTTTTTATTTGCCAAGATGTCTGCCTCCCGTTTTACATTTTATTTTGTTCTTCAACTTAATTAACATTTTGTATAATTATGCAATTTCAAACATTCCTCTTAGCTAATATAGCATATGATCACACAGATATGACCAAAGGCTTTATATCTTTCAGAACCATACTTACTGAGCTAGTTAAAAAATGTATTCTCATTTTTGATAAAGGACAAAGTATAATTATACTGAGGCATATTCTCCTTAGTTTGTTCTCCCAAAGGGTAGTATTACAAACAGGTTATAAACCTATGGAGGACTCCTAGAGGCTGAATTAATTTACATAAAATAGTAAATGGAAAAAAAAGAAGACGTTCTTCTGGGTAATGGCACAGGCAAAAAAAATTAAATTGAGGGCTCTGATTTTTTGCCCTCTGATATGGAATCTCCAGGCTCCTCTTTCCTTTGGTATAGTGACCAGTGATGTCTGGGATTGTGGCTGTTCTGTTAGCCTGATTCCCTCAGTGACTATCAAGAGTTGGAGTGTCACAAAAAATGTAGAATACCCAGTGAAATTTGATTTTCAGATTAAAATAATAACAAAATTAGTATAAGTATATCCCAAATATTACATGGGACATACTTGTGTTAAAAAGGTATCTCTTGTTTTTCTGATATTTAAATTTAACTGAATGACTTTTATTTTTATCTACTATATCTCTGGCCATTGTATCAAGCCTCCCTGACACACATAACAATACATGTAACGAGCAAAAAACAAATTACTTATTTAAATCAAATATTATTACGGTAAAGCCTGGCTAATTTAGATTGCTACATCTACCTAAAGTCAAACATCAGTTTGTGCCAGAAAAGAAGTAATTGTACTCAAACAGATTATAAAGTGTTTAGGTATATAAATTATAGATTTTAGATATATAGACTATAGGATATTTAAATTTATATTCTTGACTCTTCCTCTAAATTACAAGGTCCAATATGCTTCACATTTAGTTAACAGAATCATCCTAATTTCTGTCTATGTAACATTCAATTGCTCCAGCAGAATAATTGACAATTAAGCGTTATTTATTTTAAATTTTTTACTGTATGCAAATTTCAGTTTATCATATGTTATGCAGCACTGAAATTTATATTTCTAGCATTGGCTATGCATTAACAAACATGTTTTTAAATTAATATTATCTAAGTCACCAACAAATGGCTGTCCAGTACAGAACTCAGTGCACTGTAGCCAACTTTGAAGAAAACCCACCAAATGACAGTACTGAAAAGCAATGCTGGAGATATCTACATGATTATTTTGAAAGCCTACAAGGAGACAGATGTTGAATGCACAGAATCACTTTTGCATCTTACTGTGTCTGGATATTCACATTTTCTATATAACCACAGGCAATCATTCCTTAAAAAGGTAAAAAAAGAATGAAGAAGTAGTTTAAGAGAACACTTTTGTATACTCTGCATGATTTTGCTGTCTGTTTTCACATGAGGGTAATAAGTATGTATCTTTGAAATTGTAACAAGGCAGGATATTTAAAACTAGTTCATTTTAAGCTCAGAAAAATTCCATTTGAAAAAGAGGCAAACACAGTTTTTCAGTTAGCATACACATAGGCTCTTGCATCGGCTTTGAAATATATCTCGTAGTAACTGGGACTTGTGCTGACTGATAAAATAGAAATCTTACCTCTAACTTGAAAAAAATACTACTCCACAGGTTTTCAACATTCCTTTAAAAAACTTGTAATAGTTGATCAAAGAGGGGAAAAAAAGGAAGGTGGTTGAACACTAGGATATAAAGAAAACTATATATTATAAAGTCTTCAAAAATAGCTATGTTGCCAGTATAAAATTCTATTTTTTTTCTTTACAAGATATGGACTAAAAGTTTATGATAGGATATTTGCAAGCTTTCATCATGTTGCTCAGAAAGCAAGGAGGATTTAAAATGAAATCAGCAATATTTCAATTGTTGCTTTTTTTGAAAATTTACCATTGTAACTTTTTTTAATTTAAAAAATTTTAAACTTTAATCATTTGTTCAGCAAAAATGTCATACTACACGAGGCACAGTTCTAAGTGTGGGTTTTGAAACAGCTAAATTACAGAAATGAAACACTTTATGTCGTTTTCATTCTAGTGGAGGAACATAGAAAATAAACAAAGTACAGATCTTTGTCAACTTATGATGGGGTTACATCCCAATAACCCCAACTTATTTACAATAAGTTGAAAATATTGTAAGTCAAAAAGGCATTTAATACACCTAACATACAGAGCATCATAGCTTAGCCTAGCCTATCTTAAATGTGCTCAGAACACTTACATTAGTCTACAGTTGGGCAGAATCATCTAAGACAAAGCCTACTTTATAATAGTGTTGAATATTTCATTTATTTTATTAAATATTCTACTGAAAGTGAAACACAGAATGGTTGTTGGGTATAGAAGTTTCCTTTACCCAAGACACATGTAGAAAATTATTTCAGATTCTTGTAGGAAGACTAGAGAAACATTTTGTGTATTTTACCTTGAAAAGCCCATTCTTTGTGCTAGGCTGTTGGCCTATGAATAGACTCATGTCTGAGAGTTATTGACAAGCTAGGGGCATATGTCATAGTAAAGCAAGTAAGCATCTAGTCAACATTCATGTTATTTTTAACCATTAAATCTGGTATAACCATAACAGTAAAAACAGGGAATGATCCTGGAATGTTCAGAGGAATGGTCCAACAAGGATCTTTGACCACTCATTCCTGGTATCGAATACTATACAGGAGAAATTCAGTCTTTAATAACCTAATTATGGGACTGGTACCCCTTCACCTCTGCTGTTATATTTTGAATAGAAGCCAACCATTAGGCTCAGCCCACATTCAAGGGAAAGGAATTACAAAAGGCATGAATACTAGAAAGCAGCAATCAATGGGGACATCTTATATGTTTACTTAGCATACATACATATGTATATATATATATATATATATATATAGCAT
>NW_020175684.1:1910880-1981841 GCF_003031525.2 Neophocaena asiaeorientalis asiaeorientalis | reverse complement strand
TTTTTTTTTTGCGGTATGTAGGCCTCTCACTGTTGTGGCCTCTCCCGTTGCGGAGCACAGGCTCCGGACGCGCATGCTCAGTAGCCATGGCTCGCGGGCCTAGCCGCTCTGCGCATGTGGGATCCTCCCGGACCGGGGCACGAGCCCGTGTCCCTTGCATCGGCAGGGGGACTCTCAACCACTGCACCACCAGGGAAGTTCTATTAGCATATATTTTTGAGAGGGAATTTTAGGTACAAGATTAGTGTCATTTAAGGTTATATGTATGGGAAGATACATTTGTATGTTTAATTTAGGACTAATCTTATTAAAAGAGATTATACATGACTATTTACATGACTTAAGAAACATAATTGTATTTTTCAAAAATTTTTATTGGAGTATAGTTGATTTACAATTTGTGTTAGTTTCAGGTGTACAGCAAAGTGAATCAGTTATACATATACATATATCCACTCTTTTAATGGCCCCTATAGGCATTACAGAGTATTGAGTACAGTTTCCTGTGCTATACAGTAGGTCCTTATTAGTTATCTATTTTATGTATACTAGTGTGTATATGTCAATCCCAATCTCCCAATTTATCCCTCCCCCCTTACCCCCCGGTAACCATAAGTTTGTTATCTACATCTGTAACTCTATTTCTGTTTTGTAGACTAGTTCATTTGTACCTTTTTTTAGATTCCACATATAAGTGATATCATATGATGTAACTGTATTTTTAAAGGAGGTGAAGAGTTTAAAATTTGGAAAGGGATGGCTCACTGATTTTCTGTGTCACCTTTAGGTTAAAAATATCTATTCTCCGTATTCTTCATGTCTTTAAAATATTCATATCAATGGGGATCAAACTACTAATGCAAATTAAAATAAGTTGTCAGTAAAGTTAAAGTTTAGATTGTACATAATATTATTTTGATGAGAGCTGAGGAATACCTGCTTTGCTAATCAACACTTCTCACGGTAGGTGCATGATAAATAAATAAATAAGGAATCCAGGAATCCTATTATATTAATTAAGTCCATGTTAAATGACCTTCAATGCAGACCCCTGATAAAGTTGATTTATGAGAGGCAAGGCAGAGGTCAATAAGGAAAAAGACAAAGTGAAAATACGAGAGAGGAGTCAAAAGAATAATGAGGTAATTTCACAGCATTTTACTTTTTTGCCAATATTTTTTTGATAATAATAGCATGAATAGTAATTTTTCATATAAAAGATAAAATGAAAGATATCTTTGGGGAAAACATTAGTAGTTTGAAGCAAAATTATTAGTGAAAATGAGAATATCAGACTGACAAAAGAAAAGCCTCAGGAACTGTTCATATAGACTTGGATAATTGTTTTGATTCCTTTAAAGAAATTTTGCAAAGCACTGTCTAAAAGACATTAAATTAAGTAGGAAAAGACATTCATCATTCAGAACAAATGGAACAGGAATTAGAAACATATTATATTCTCTCCTTAATTGAGAGTAAAAATACATCTTGGCAATGAATATTTCAGTTGAAATAAAACTTTTTAGAACTTCCATTTGAATAGAAGATGAAGCTAAATAACCAATTCAGCTAGACTGAAAGTATCAATAACCTTATTTGTTTCCTTTGACAAGAGAATCTTAAAAAAATATTATTCAAACTCAGGAATGGACAAAAAGATGTAATAGAAATGTCTTGTCTGGCTTACTTTTCTGTGATCAGTAATTTTGAAATATTAGGTAATTAAAATACGGAGCTTTCAAAAGCCAATCAAATGTTAGATCACATCATTTTTTAGATTGCTAAATAAGAGATTAAGAGGAATTAGTTTCTTTATAACTGTCTGCCTTTTCTCTACACTGTCAATAGCCTAAATCCTAGGCAAACCTGTAAAGTATTTGAGGCTGCATTCTGGAATACTTCTAGAAGCAGAGGTGGTAAGGAACTGCATAATTAAGGAAAGAGAGGAGCTTTGTTTTATACTGGAACATCCGTAATGAGATTAAGGCAAAACCGAGAGATGAAATTGTAGCAGGGAGGAAAGCCAAGATTATAAATCTGAAAAGACAAGATTGTGGAATGGGTAATGATTTAGCAATATAATCTATGAGAGAGTAAGTTTCCAGAAGAATTACAATTTTGAGTGAAGAGCAAGGTTACAAAAAGAAGCAATAGGACGGTTGAGCAAGCTGAATCTCGAATATTACTTTTGCAATTATAAATATCGTTTAGCAGAGAACTATCTGTAAGGTCATAGCACGGTTATCATCGTGGGGGATTTTTTGCACATACTATTAGAATTTGATAGAAAAAGATATAGAAGTTTTGACAATGAAGTCAACAATTGCTCACATGTTTGTGTTTGGGTGTGTGCAGAAGCCTGTTCTCTAAAATGAGATAATTCCCATATTGTCAAGCATACATTTAAAAAAAAGTATAAAAACTCACTGTATACCAGAGCAATAAACAGAGTTTCCAAATACCAATAAATTGATACAATACATTATCACACCTTTTACCACAAAGCAATAAAATGATAAATTAGAATGCAATTGTAAATCAAAATCTTCCCTTTAGTTAGAAATTAAAATTGAAAAAAAACAACCACTTTTCTAAAATATTCGTGAATCAAAAAAAAAATATTTATTGCATGAAATACTTACAGTTGAAAATCCAAAAATAAAAAATATCAATGCTTATAGGTGAAGCAGTTGTCGTACCATGAGGAACAATTCTAATTTTAAATGCATATATTAAGAATGAGGATATTTGACAATTAATATGCAAATTTAGAAAAGAAATGACAAGGAAAAGACAGTGAAGCTGGAAGAAGACATAATAAAAATAAGAGTAGAAATTAATGAAAAAGGAAATAGAAAAATTAAATTCTTCAATGAAATGATGACCTATGTATAAACACAAATAAAGTAGAAAACAAAATGGTTAATCTTTCAACAGTGTCCTACATGATAGTAAAATTTTGTAGTGACAGCAAATGTCCAGGAAGGAAACCTGTGGGCAAATTTGTAAAATCATTTGCTGTTGTTGCAAGTACAGTGCCCCACCCTTCATCAGTCACAATTATGAGAGCAGGGATGTTTGTTTCCTCATAATTCTATATTCAAAACCAAACACAGTTCCTGACATATAGTAAGATCTTGCTATAACTGCCTGCTGAATTAGTAAGTTATGTAGAAGTTCAATAGAAAGTTTAAGGAAAGAGAACTGGGATACCATTAGTAGTAGCTGTATTAAAATTTGCTTTCCACAGAAAGGATAAATACTTTTATTTCATCTTCAAGGAAAATAAGGTTATGTTTTTAAATTTTGACACAAGGCCAAATTTTTGTGGGTGACTTGGCCTCAATTATAACAATGTTTACAATAAGGGAGGATGTATAACATTATATCATTACATTATATATTGCATATATAATTCATAATTATAAGTAAAAATGTTTATTTGAATAGATTAACAATTTGCCATTGATGTAATTTCACACTATATCTGCAATTTTCTTATTTTTCCCGTCCTTTGTACCATGCTTCTTGTATATCTGCCCGCTTAAGCTCATATGCGTATTACCTAGTTTCAACAAAAATCAAGGAAGCTACTGAGCTAGCTTTAAAGAATATCTAGTGCAAGGCCATGTATATATTAACATTAACTAAAAAAAAAATAAGTGATGAGGATAAAGGTGATATAATGTAATTATATCTGAACCTACAAAGGTGTAATTAAAAATAAATACTAATGAAACTCCCACACACCACAAAAAAGTCCATAGAACATGAACTGACACTAAATTTTCAGGTAATTGTTCTAGTGTAAACTGAACCATCATTAAGGCTAAATTTGCACAAAAGCAATTATGAAATGTATGAAATAGTGTGATCAAGCTGCAGGGCTAAATACATGGACCGCCTTGCCCTGACAAGCCCACCAGTTGTCAAATAGGTTCACTAACTCAAGCATAGATTGATATAAGTGGTTAATTTTATTAATTACAAGCTGTTTATAAGATGTTCCTGGTCTATTTTACTTTTATAACTCAGAGATCTTTGTTTTGTCATCCACTAAGTAATAATGTGTTAGACTTTTTGACAAGTTTCTCTGCAAAGTGCCATGAGATATATATGAACAGATTCATGTTGAAATCCTAATGCCAATAGTAATAGGAGAGGGGGTCTTTGGGAGGTGCCTAGGTCGTGAGGGTGGAGCCCTCATGAATGAAATCAATGCACGTATAAGAGACCTCGCAGTCTCCCTAGCCCCCTTCTGCCATGTAAAGATACAACTGAGAAGTCTAAGATCTGGAAGAGGGCTCTCAACTGACCATGGTGACACCCTGATCTTGGACTTCCAACTTCCATCACTGTGAGAAATAACTATCTGTTGTTTTATAAGACTTTCAGTCTGTGGTAATTTGTTATAGCATTCTGAATGAACTAAGACACAATTTAAGTAAATGTTTGTCTTATTTTTAATGTTTTCATTTCCAGGCTTATCTTAGAGGATTGGCACATAATTTTTCTGTAAATGATGATCTGTAAATTTAATAATAAGTAAATTGAAGAACTAAGGGGAGGGGAAATTTGACAGACATTAGTGAAGTTTAGTAAAGTGAACAATAAAATATTTGATCATAAAATATAATGTCCAGTGTATTTAAAAAGAAAGGAGGAGTAATACATGCACACACACACACACACACACACACACACACACACACTTTCACTTTTAGTATACAGAAATTTCCAACGTTTTCATTTGTCTCCAAAACCTTTCTTCCTACAGTACAGACTACTGTTAAAAATGTAAGCTGATGACTACATGTAGAAATAAATTTCTAGTCATATCAAGTAGTTATTAATTTTAGTCAACCAAATTCTGTATAACCTGGGGATGGATATACATGCTGAGAAATAAACAAATAAACTGTAGCAAACCCTCAAGAAGAGAACTACAGCTTACATCATGGAAAAAAAGCACAAATGACTTCACATATTTAAAATTAACATTGCCAGTAATAAAACTGAAACATTTATGGTCATTGCTACCATAGAAGGATGATTTAATTATTAAATTTACAGGATGGTGAAGCCTCATTCTCATACATTAACTATGTATATGGCAGTCTCTTTCTAATGGAAGAACAGACTATTTATTGAAATAATTTATCCTTTTGTCTATTGAAAAGGAAAAATAAAACTTGTTTATCTTACAATCAAAAGATTTATAAATGGAAAGTATAAAACATTTTCCCTGAATTTAATTAAAAATATGTGTTTAGATATTCCACCTACATTAATCTTGACAAAATAAAGTTCTTGCTAAACTAACTTTATGAGATTTATATTAGAAAAAAAGAGTGTAGGGCTTAGCCTCGTAGGTCAATAGAATATGGATGGAAATGATAGTGTGTGATTTCCTTAAAAGGAATCCTGTGTTTCTGCTTGCCTGCTCTTGTTCTTCTGCTCTCATGATAAGGACATGCATTGTGTAACCTGCTAGATCAAGGTGCATGACAGACACATGGAGCTAACCCGGAGCCAACCCACAGCTTACTGTAATCAGGTCCATCTCTGCTCAGTCTAGAGCAGCCACATTCAGCTGACCTGAGAAAAATTACTGAATTAAATATTTTTTTCTTTTTAACCACTGACACTTAGGATATTTTCTTACATAAGCATCATTGTTTCAGTAGGTAACTGATACACATGGATGGAAAGGAAATTTTAACAGTGGTGACTTCTTTTCTGCATTTTTTTAATGTTGTACCTCACTTTTAATTAAGGAAATCACTGTTAACTTAAATTGTTTATTGAATGTATAGAAACTAGATGTAAATTAAGGTCCTAAGACAAAAAAATGACTAAAACTCCCGCCCTAAAGTTATCTAATAATGGTTATTAAAAGTTGTATATACAAAAAAAGATGTATGAGAATTTAGAGTGTGCCACACAGACATACAGAAAGTCAGTGGAGAATTTATACTCTCTTCTAAATCTTGTTTAATGCTAAATGTTTATACTCCTTAGATTTAATCCCTCCTTCCTTAAAAAAAAAATAACATTGATATCTATCTCTTCTCCTTATCCCACCAAAAGGATTTCCTCCAGGGATGCCATTGATATTGAGAGTGATAATTTGATTTCTTTAATCCATCATCTAACCATCTCCTTTTGACAGGATGGCACAAACTGCACCATTTTCTTATGATCCAATATTATGCTATTATTATTGTACAATTCTTTTTTAATTTCGAAGTTTTTGGAGCTTTTACTTCTAAACCTTAACAAGTTTATGTCCTTAGATAAATTCTGGATAGTCTAACCCTTATGCCATCATTTTACTTGGAACTTGACATTTAGCTTGTTTCAAAAGTGAACCTGTGTGCTTTGGAGGGTGTGATTGGATTGGGCTGCTAAGACTAGGTTAACTTGCTTCTACATGTTATTTCTTGACTTATCAGTCACAGTCTCCTTTGTCTTATGTTTTTTCTTCTAGTCAACATTATGATTCTTTAACAGAGGCATACAAAATCTTTTAAATTCCTCAAGTATATTTGGCTCAAAGGATATAATTACAAAGCACATATACCAATATTTTAAAAAGCACTTTTAAAATAGCAAAGATATGAAATATTATGGACTCAGTTGGATATGGTGTAGTCAGTGGAAGTGTATGAGATTTTTATTCAAATCAGCCTGAAACTAAATTGCTGTCCTAGGCTTAATTATCTGTATGAGGCTGGGCAAGGTGTTAAAGAGTTTCAGTATCCTTATCTATAAAATTGAGTTTTAAAAAGGCTGGGAATTTTATTGTTTCTACTTTCATGAATAATATTAAATGGCCTAGCATACAGTAAGTACTACTCATTTTTTAAGGTCTTCATATCAGTATGGGGAACTGAAAAAAATGGAGAAATAATTCAGGGCATGTAATTTTACGGTTACAAGACACAGAGATAATCTGTTCCAACCCTCACATTTTATAGATGCTAAACTGAGGTCAAGAGAGATTTAGTGTTTTGCCCAAAATGTCTCAGGAAGAGAGCAGGAAGAAGAAGATAACTTGTTCATAATTATGAAATAAATCTAAAAGCTGAGCTAGGACTTTGAAATTTTTGCTTTTCTCTTGGAGAGGGAGGCCCATCTATGTTAGCAAAGCTGTGTTTGAATATCATTTAAATATTATCTCCAAAGAATTTAAATATGTTTTAGCCAACTATTACATTATTCAGTATTCCTAAAACATCCATGTTTGTTATATCTGCCCATTGAAATCTTCTTTAAAAGTCTGCTATGCCAAGTGACTGTAATGCAAAAGAAAAAATAGTGCAAAATGAGTTCATTTCTTGAAAATATCTTGTTTCAGCTTTAGTTTTTGAGACTAACCCCTCTTTTTTTTTGGTCCGGTTAGCTTACCTAGATCACTAGAAGGGTCAAATGACACTTTTAAAATATGCACTACCTTTTTACTCACCTCCTCTAGAAAATAAGACTGTAGATCAGATCTTGATTTTGAAAAAAATAATCATAATGGGATTGAATTATTCATATTTTCAGCCTTTAAATTCTAATATTTCAGGCAATGAATTTAGTAAAAGTGGAAACTCCTTAAGCTAAATAAAATTTTAACTTCACTAAGCACACAGATTTTAATCCTTCTTCCATCATGGACTCTGGGAAGAGTTGGTGTTCTTCCTCACATGTGGATTTATATTTCCCTGGGTCCTGCATTTCCTAGTCTTAGCTGAAACAATAGAGATAACTGCTCATGTCACATTTTCTCCCTAGACACAATCCAGGATTAGTAAAAATCTCATAAGTTATCTTGTTTTTGAAAGATTTACAGCAAGATTTTCTGACCAGGTATGTTGGATAAGTTAGCTTCAGATTTGTATCTGAAATGAACTCCCTTACCATTTAAGGTTTATCATGGGCGATACCATCGAAAAGTAGCACACATAGCTTACTTTCACTGGCGTGAAAGAGCTTTGGCAGGCTGCCTAAAGAGAAAATACCTGCGATTCAGAGAATTATGATGACATTTTTTAAAGCTTCCATACCTTTTCAAAGTTCCCACTGAATCAGGGCCATTTAGCTCTGCTCTTTACTTCAAATTGACTTTAACCTTCCCATATGAACCTTGATACAAAAAAGAAACCCACGGTAACCAGGAATTTTAATTATTTCTCTCAGGTTTTGGGTGGGGTTGTTGTTCTGCTAGATAATAATTTTTAAGTGAATGGGTAGTTCTGGAAGGCAAGAATTTTTCCAATTACTGCTTTCTGTTGCCTTCTCAGTTGGCTAGCACCCATATTTATTTGTTGGATTTCTCAAAAATCACTGTTCTTCTGCTTTTTGTGTTTGAAGAAAACAGCAGTCATTTGTACTCAAACACACATTTTTTATCCTATTAGCTTTAGTTTTCTTTGGAATTAGCGTTTTCAATTGAATAACAATTTCACAAATGAGCATTTGCTTGTTTTCCTCTCTGCTACCACAGTGCCTTTTCACTCTTCTCTCTTTACTACATGATGGAATTGCAAAGACCAAGCAAGTCTGGAAAATAATTCTTTGAGGTGGAGTCTTCAGGTATAGGAAATAAGAAAATAAAGACTATCGTGTAGATCTGTTCCTGCTTCTCTGAATTACTGGAATTGTGTGAATCAGCTCTTTTCTCCCAGTGCGTTCCACACGTACACACACTGTGGAGTTAGGCTGCCTTGATCTCTACAGACTGGGCAAGTTACTTCACCTCTGCATGCCTCAGTTTCCTCCTGTGTAAAGTCAGAGAAATGATAGTCCTGATTTGATAAAGTTTTAGAGGATGGCTCAGTACGGGATGTGATGCACACAAAATAAAACACTGATTAGGTGTAGACTGTTTGCTATTATTGCATGCTACCTAAAAGTGCAAGTTAGTATAAATTAAAATGGCCCAATTTGTTAGAGACACAGCATTGGACAAAGGAAAAAAGAGTGAAATATAACTTTTGACTTCTTTAGTTTTCTAACTTCAATTTGGCTTGAGCAACCTGGAATTTGTGAAATCACAAATCATCACTAACTAACCCCATCCTTCCGAGGGGGTCCTGAAGTTAGACTCTGGAAAGCAGAGGAGTAGCCAGAATAAATGAGCTGTATTCACAAGTGTAAATCACAGGGAAGAGTAGAAAATAAAAGGTAAAAATGTCAGATTAGATGCAGGAAAGGGAAGAGTATTAGTAGGTATGCAAAACCAGAAGGAAAAAGAAGGAGAGAGAACTCTCTCTGAGGAGCAAATCAGACCTGGTTTTAGTGAAAACAAGTAGGTTGTGAACTCTCTCAAAAAAAGCATTTCTACAGTGTTTTGTTTTTCTATCCCCACATAGCATGTTGCATTTTAAAATAAATTTTGACTGAATAAATTCATTTATCAGGTGATGTGAATTGTTTGGTTTACATGAGGTCAAATGCCAGTGATTGTCAATTGAAAGAAAACCTAGCGATGAGTTTTCTTGTTACTTTTTTATCTATTTCTCCCCAGGAAATTCTAAAAGTATTTCTTTAGTCAGATGGCAAAAAGAGGATCTTCAAGTCTTTGTCTATGGTTCTTTTGACATACTATTAACACTACTCATATTTAAAATACATAATTTGTAAATTTTGCCGTATGAAACCACTGCAATTCCAGATTGTGAACATAGCCATCAAGCGCATATTTTCTCATGCCCCTTGCCTTTTCTCTCCCCTGTTCTTAGCCCCCATCCCCTTCCATCCTCAAGCAACCACTAATCTGTTTCTACAGGATAGAATAAATTGAATTATCTAGAAGTTATTTAATTGTAATCATGCAGTGTGCACTCTTTTATCTGACTTTTTTTACTTAACATGATTATTTTTAGATTCTTCCACATCCATGCATAAATCAGTAGGTTACTTTTAATTATTACTGAGTAGTATTATATTGTACTAATACATCAACATTTGTTTATCCATTCACTTGATTATGTATATTTGGGTTATTTATGTTTTAGGCCATTAGAAATAAGGCTGCTGTGAACATGAACATTTGTATACAAGTCTTATATGGACATATGCTTTCATTTCTCTTGGATAAATACCTACTAGTGGAATGCCACAACCATGTAGTATGTGTATATTTTATATTTGACTTTTTAAAGGGATTATCAGTTTTTTTTCCAAAGTGGATATATCATTTTATTTGTTCACCAGTAGTTCCTGCACAATCTCTACATCACTTGGTAGGGTCAGATCCTTTCATTTTAACCAATTGAATGGGTGTCTAATGTTATCTCATTGTTGTTTTGATCTGCATTTCCCTAAAGACTGATGATACTTAGCATTTTTTTCATGTGTCTACTTGCAGTCCATATTTTGTCTTTGGTAAAGATTCTGTTAAAATATTTTGTCCATTTTTTTTAATTGGATGGGTTTCATTGAACTTCCTAGATCTATTGGTTTATAGTTTTTATCAAACTGGAAAATCATCAACCATCATTTCAGCATGTATTATGTCTACCTTTTCTCCTTCAGTGACTCTAACTACATGCATATTTGGCCCCTTGAAATTTTCACACAAGCTTATTGGTAATTTTCATTAAGCTTTTATATAATTTTGAATCGTGTTTACTGTTGTGAATTCAGATTCATTAATCTTTATCTTTTTCAGTGTAGAGTATGCCATTATACCCATCTAGTGAATGCTTCATCTTAGACATTGTAGTTTTTAGTCTCTATAAATTCCACTTTAGCTTTCTTTTCTTTTCCTTGTTTTACATTGTTCATGTCTCTTCTAAACTTTTGAACATATGAAATACATTTATAGTAACTATTTTGTTGACTTGTGTCTACTAATTTTAACCTCTTTGTCAGTTCTCACCTGGATTGACTTGTTTAATTTTCCTCCTTATTACCAGTTGTGTTTTTATGCTTCTTTTAATTGTGAATTTTGCCTTTTGGTTGCCAGATATTTATATATATATTCCTACTTGATCTTTGGCTACAGTTCCTTTTTTTTTTTTTTCTTGTAGACAGTTTGGTCCATTTAGGTGTTGCTTTTAAAATTTGTGAGGCAGGACCAAAGTAGTGTTTAGTCTAAGACTATTTTTTTCCCCACTAGTAAGGCAAGATATTGCTGACTACTATATCCAAAACCCCATAAATTGTGAGGTTTTCCACTCAAGATGTTGGGAACAGGGCTGTTCCCAGTGCTTGTGTAAGCATCAGGTAAGTTTCCTCTAGTCGTTAGCCTCAGGTAGTTTCTTCACACATATTCACTGATTAGTAAGTAGTCTGTTGAACTCTTGAGGAGCAACCTCTGCATAGCTCTAGAGAACTCTTATTCTGTCCTCTGACCTCTAGTTCCCTTGTTCTCAAAATGTGATCTCCATCTTCTCAACTCACAGGATCTACAGGGTTCCTCCTGCATTCATCCTTCTCATGTCATAGCCTGGAAACTGTCAAGATTGTAATCTGAAATAGTTGACCTATATTTTCTCTACCTCTCAAATATCACTGATACCTGGTGTTTTGAAGACAAGTGTTTTATATATTGTGTCTTTGTTGTTGCTATTTCAGACAAGTGGGTAGACAGAAGTTTCCTCTTTACTTGGTCCTCAAGTATAAAGACCACCTTGCATAATAATTACCTATAGTTTGTATAATATGTGACATAAGACATTTATTATACACTCTGAAAGTGACTTTCCTTCCCTTTTTCTGGAAGGTAAGAATATGCTAAATATCTCCAAAGTGTAGCACATGAACAGGAAGGTAAAGGCCTGAGAACCAAATCTTTTTAAAAACACTGAGAAAAATGTAAAAGGAAGAGAAACTAGTGGAAAGTAAGGGAGGATTTTGTTAAATAAGGGACAATATAGTGATTAGAGTGTCATTAAATAGCTAGAAGGAGCTTTTTAAAATCTGATCAAAGTACAAAATGCTGCAGTTTAAGTAGGATGAGTACTGAGGATAACTCATTTGCAGTAGAACCTGCAAAATGGTAAGTCTGTTTTCATCGGAATGTAAATTTAGAACTTATGTTTCAGAGTCTAAGAGCTAGAAAGGGTAAAAAGACATAATGAAGTTGGTGACTGCTGCTAGTTACGAAGCATTTCATTAACATGAAGGCAGAAAATAGAATGGCTTCTAGCAGTAACAAGAAGATCATGTAAAGATTTAAAATATAATAGTACAGAACTGTGTCTTTTGCTCAAAAGAGGAAAATACTATAGAATTATTATCATAGATGATTTAATGACAAAATAAAAGTGAGAGTGATGTTGCTAATTTTTTACTTTTTCTACCATATAAAATCTCATGGAGTTCTTAAAGTGTCTGGATTCCCTGACATGGCATTTGGAGGTAATGAAGTTGTCCCTAAAAAGCAGAAAATAACTGCAGCTGCTAGGCTGTCTTGTCATACTTCCATAGATTTGGCCTGTAACTATACAATGAGTGCAGATGGATTGAGAAAAAAATAAGCAAGATCTGCATGGTGTCAGCTTCCTATAACTGGAAGAGGCAGATAGAGGTGACAACTCCGTCATGGAGAAGCAGATTCTATACTGCAGCTAAGCAGCTTTATAGCCTGCAGCTGTACCCTAAGGAGGATGAGGTGGAAAGCTCCCTGGCTCACTGGAACCAGGGAGATTAATGAGAAACCCTGCTTTCTCCCACAAGTTGGAGAAATGAAAGGGAAATAGCCCTGTCACAGTTCTTCACAAGACTGCCTATCTGTCATACCCCTGGGAGGATTACAGGGTGCTACACAAACACTTGGGTCAGACTGCATGTAGTCTTCTCTGCTCGGTCTATGTGGATACAGGCATTGTAGCCGTGGGGCCATGGTGGAGCTGTTTTCCTAAAGTGGTTTGTTCAGTTACAGAATAGGTGGAGGGTATATCAAATTGAGATGAAAAATGTAGGAATAGAAAATGCTACAGACTGAATGTTTGTGTCCCAAATTCATATGTTAAATCCTGTTCCCCAGTGACATGGTATTTGAAGGTAAGGCCCTTGGAAGGTGATAGCTTATAAGGGTGGAGCCCTTATGAATGGGATCAGTGCCCTAATAAAAGAGACCCCAGCGAGTTCCCTCGCTTCTTCCACCATGTGAAGATACAACAAAAAGACAGCTGTCTATGAGCCAGGAAGCAATTCCTCACCAGACACCAAATCTGCAGTTGCCTTGATCTTAGGCTACCAATGTCTAGAACTGTGAGAAATAAATATCTGTTGTTTATAAACCACTCCAGTCTGTGGTATTTCGTTACAGCAGCCCAAACAGACTGAGACAGAGAAAACCCCAAGCCTACATTTCCTGAAGAAAAAAACCCAAAAAACAGAAACAAATGAATAAAATGCTACCATACTACTGCTGGAAAAAGAAAACTGTCCTCAATTCCTCTAAAATCAGCAGAACTAGAGAGAAAGTTATTTGAGGATGGGAAAATGGGAAGTTGGCAGATTCCATGCCTGGCACTTTTTATTAAAATATAATGGTATAGGACTTCCCTGGTGGCACAGTGGTTAGGAATCTGCCTGCCAATGCAGGGGACACAGGTTCGAGCCCTGGTCTGGGAAGATCCTTAATGCCACGGAGCAACTAAGCCCGTGAGCCACAACTACTGAGCCCGTGTGCCACAACTACTGAAGCCTGTGCACCTAGAGCCCGTGCTCCACAACAAGAGAAGCCACCGCAATGAGAAGCCCACGCACTGCAACTAGAGAAAGCCCACATGCAGCAACAAAGACCTAACACAGCCAAAAATAAATAAATTTATTTAAAATATATATAATGGTATATCATGTATTCTTTAACATAGACTGCCTAACAATGGTCATTAAAATGCTAAATGAAAATAAATATGTTTGCTCTTTACATGAAAGTTAAGGGGATCCAGATATTCCAAATCTATTGTAATATGAATAGTCATAGCCACCACTGACCCTTACTCAACCACTGAACAAGAAGGAAGCACGCTGGCATTGCTATCTCCAATTCTGAATACATTTAATCATTAAGAAACAGCAAAGTTCATTTGAAATGTACAACTCCTGATTTCATAAATGCTATAAATATCCAGAAGTGGAAGAAATTTAAAGGTTATCTAGATCAACATGCTCATTATATAGAAGAGGAAACTGAAGTTTCTTAAAGATGAAATACTTTAAATAAATGCAGTGCTGCCAATAGATAGAAAGATAGGTATAGATAGAGATAACGCATTCCCATTCGCAATTTAAAAAAAAAAATTCCACAAAACTGTTGAACGTTTATGCATGGAGATGAAAGCTTCCAAACAAATACCAAGAAGAAAAAAAATGCATTAAAAGTTTTTATATGCGTTGCCATATTTCCAGAACTCATAAAGACTAGTACTGCCATCTTGTGTCTTATGGCTATTTATCAAAAATAAATTTTTAACAAAAATAAATTGTTTCTGTTTTTATTATCAACATGATGATACAGTCAAAGATGCACTATATAGTAGACGTTGCTGTGCATTTTTGATACTATTTTTAATCATTTAATTTGAAATAAAAACATATATCACCTTAAAACTAAAATTATTGGTATTTGTTCGGAAGCTTTCATCTCCATGCATAAACATTCACCAGTTTTGTGGAATTTTTTTTTAAAAAATCGCTAATGGGAATGAGTTATCTCTATCTATACCTATCTTTCTATCTATTGGCAGCACTACATTTATTAAAAGTATTTCATCTTTAAGGTAAGTTATTATGACCAAATAAAATATAAATATATTTCCTGTAGGTGCTTTTTTATATCACAGAAGTCAAGTGACTTTTTTATATATGGGAAATTACATAATAATGATAGGCAAAGGCAGAAAAATATACCTATCCTTTATATTAATATATATTCTATCTATTAACATATAATTTTATAAGCATATTCATTTTAATAGCATAATAACTTGGGGCTTTTTGAAATATGGGATATACATTGATCAAAAGTTAAAGTAATTCTTTAACAAAATTTTGCTCAAGAAAAATACTTTTACTGTAGTAAAGCTAGGGGAAATTTTTTAAATTTTATAATCACAGAAGATAGAGACTTACCACAATTAGAGTATTTATCTATTCTTTGTCATGAGCAATCTCGTTGTTAAAACTGGATATAATTTGTCAAAATATATTATTTTCAGATTAAAATAAAGTCATTTCTAAAGGAGATAAAAGCAAAAATGAATTTTTCATTAATGCATTTATAGCCATTGAATTAAATAAATATATATTATAGAGGATATACTTATATTTATTAGTTTTAAAAAATGTGTCACGGTCCTTGGAGTAGCAAAGGTTGAAGTAGTAAATATAATTACTGTTCTGAATATCATGGACTTAACACTCTGAAAAGCAGGTGAATATTCGAGGTCAAATAATTAGCAATTAGAAGAGTAAAGATCTCAGCCAAAGTGTTCTGACACCAAGTTCATCTGTCTTTCAGCATCACAGCTGTCTCCCCCAAAGCTATCTATAATCTATTCCTTACTAAGATATACAATTTACAAAATCAATGATGTATGTGCATGTTTTACAAAGGAAAGCATTCTTCTCTTAATGCGTTATCAGCGAAATAAGTAGATTGGAGTATTGGACAATGCAGTCTATGTACTTTTATAAAATACTTTGTGCTGTGCCATATTTTAATCAATTTATTTCTCTCTCCAAGTTGTTATTTGTTCTGAGCATACAGAATGATTTTATTAAAGCATTAGGAGCTAGGTTAGTAATTGACTGCTGCTGTCTGTGAACTACAAAATCAAAAAGAAAAATATTAGATAAAAGAGATGACACTTTCCAACATTTTGAATTCTTTACAAATTACAGAATAAGTGAGTAAGTTGCTGGTTATGCACATCTATTCAAAAAAGTTTATAAGACACAAAATAAGAGTGAATAATAACTATGACTTCAGTTTTACAAATAGCTCTTGCATGCATTATTCCAAATGTTCCTCAAAACAACCTAATGAGGCAAGTGTTTCATTGACATTTTATTGATGAAACTGGGCCTCAGAGAGGTTAAATTACTTCCATAAACTCACACAGCTGGTTAAGTGATAGAATCAAACACAAACTTTTAGATTCTAAATTTGCTCCACTTTCCCCATTCTATTATGTTACTAGTTTTTCCCTAGACACCTATAAAAGTAATTTGCTTGTCATTTTATATGTTTTCGTACCATTGCCCAAAATGAAGACTTGCCTCATCCCTCAATAGGTATATTACTAGATTTTGATGAATTTTAGACAAATTTATCTGTAGCTTGGGCAAATAATCTGTAGAATGTGAAGGAAAACTTTGAGATTGGCATCTGTCTAGTTTTGATAATTTCTTGTGCAATCTTCAAATAACATTTTTGTGTGGTGTGTGTGTGTGTCTATTTTGCTATTTTTTAACTTTTATTATGGAAAAATCAAAACATATATAAATTAAGTTAAACCAACATTATAATGAACCTTCATGTATCCATCACCCAGCTTCAACAGTTATAATTATTCTGCCATTTTGCATCATTTATACTTTAACCCACCCTTCGTTTTCTCACTGGAGGGAAATTATGAGGACAACAGTGAAGTGATGATGACTATGATGATGATGACCACCTGTGCAATTTTTCCAGTATACATTTTTATTTAGGTGTAATTTGCACTTATTAAAATTAAATTCTTCTGTAGTATATATGTTTATGAATTTTGACAAAGGCCTACACTCATGTAACCATCACCACGATGCCCAAATAATCTTCAAGTCGGAATAATAAATTGATGAAAAATAAGGGTATTGATAATATTATTTCAATGACCTAATGTAAAAAATATGTCTGGAAAATCTAAATCCATATGGTATCAAAATGAAATATTTTAATTTTTTAATAATTTATTCCCTGAGCAGACTGGTTAATTCCCTAAAAAAATAGCAGTTTATCTAGCCATGCAGAGAAAAAGCTGAAATCTATCCTTATGAAGAACAAGAACCATGGTAAGGGCAGATCACAGGAAAGCAGGACTTGGCATACACAGCAGGTTGAAAAGTCTCAATCCTCATGCTCCATAATTACATTTCATTAGATTCTCTGTATGGGCCTGTTTTTCTCTGATCCACACTTCAAGAAGAAAACTTTTATTTTTCTTTTAAGTATCAATTTGATAGTCAATGGAAGCTCATTGTCTTAGCTCTGGTTTTCAACCCATAATTATTGACCACCCTACCTACGAACCCATTGACCAGTCTTCCAATATTAGCTAATTCCCTGAGCAGGAGACTCTTTGAAGGGATGGTAAATCCAGCCAAGTGTGTCAGTTTCTGCTTTTTGCTTACCAAACAAATGAAAAGTAATGTTAATTGGGCTAGGCAAAAAGGAAATTTCTTTCCACGTACATTGAAATTTTCACTGGGTAGGCTGGCATAAGTCATGGCTGGCTTCAGGGCTCAATTTTGTTGTTATGAGTAAGTTTCTATTCATCTCTCAGAATTGCTTTTCACTATGATAGTTTTATTATCAGGTAAAAATACAGCAGCCTCAACTTCAGCCCTTGCAACTTTTATGTGTAGTGTATTAGGGAAAACAATAAGTCTCTTACAAAGAGTTCTCATCAAGAATCTTATTGAATCATTTTGCTTTGATTGGTTTATGTGACGATACATGAAGCAATCACTGTAGTCAAGGGAATAACATAAACTGTTTCTTGTAGATCTGAATTTGTAAGATGGATCCCCACCAAAAATTTATCAGCCAAATATGGAGAAAGAGAGTTCTCCAAATTCCTACTCAGTGGAAGTAGAACTAAGGGGTCAACATATTGAGTGCACAAAAAATAATAAATGCAACTTACGCTGGAAAATTGGATTTTATTGGAAGATAACTGTCATAGCTAATTAGTAACATAAAATATTATAAATAAATATTTTTGTTACCACTCTGAAATAAGAGCATTTCAACACTGAATTCCTTTTGACAAGAACAGCATTATTCAACTCATATTGAATATTGAATTTGGTGTTTATGATGTTACTATATGATAGAACTCTTAGTACTTTGCAGAAAATTACCAAAATGTTTTAAAATGGGCTGTTAGTGTCATATTTGATATTGGCCTAGTAATAATTTAACTTTTTTTTTTAATTTTATGAAAAGTAAGTTAAAATATAATTGCCTGAAATTCTAAAAACATTGATATTAGTTTTTTTTTTTTTTAAATCTACTTGATACTCCTTGATTACTTATTCCAGTTATGCTAAAGACACAGGTTTATGCAATGAAAGTCAGAGAACAGATCCTCTGAGGGTACACATCATAGGTGCATATAAGCACAGGTACAACACATGATTGAATTATGTGTTTCTAATGAAAGAACACATGTTAATCATATATGGAATACATAATGTATTGATGTATTGTGTTAAAATGTCAATAAACCATATTTTATGTATATAATATATAAAATCATTGTATATAATATATTCATATTATTTCTATTTATATTAATTAATATTATATATTTTATAATATTTATATGATATGTATATATAAATAGTTTCACCTGAATTTCCAGATATTATGGCCAACTTGTAGTATCACAAGCAAATAAAAATTTTGTTTTTCTGAATCTAACAATTGATATATTAAAAATAATTGTTTACTTTTTTCCTTTATTTCACATATTAAGTTATTGTTAGTTCATAGTAGTTCAGTGCATTTCACAGTTTCCCTCTACCATACACTAGATAAATAGAAGCCACTGTAACAAGATGATTAGTGAAATTTAAGAGGCATGCTAAAATGTCTGGAAGATATTACCATAGAGGGCCTACCCCAGATAGTTTTGAAATTGCAATTAATATCAATGATAACACAAAGAGAGTAGCAGTTACTTACAAACTCAACTGCATGCTTAATATTCTAGCAGAACACACACTTCTTTAAGACCATGGTAAAGAAAAGACAGTATATTGCTAGACACTCGCAACTAACATTTAGGTGTGTGTTACTAATGAAACGACTAAAATTCATATACAGAATTTCCCCAGGAGTCTAGTAAGCATGAAAATTACATAAGATTAAATTATTACATTTCAATCACTAAGGAAAATGATTAAAATTAATGTAGAACCTCAGAAATAATTTAAGAACTCAGATTAATCTAAGTGAACATATTAAGTTTCTCAATGCAAACGTACACAGATTTGTTTTGAGGTCCTGTGTGAAGTTTGTGCTTTCTGACTAAGGATAGAATCACCATTTTCCTCAAAGTTAAAAAAACCTACAGTGATTTTTTTTTAAAACATGGACTGGTTATTATTATTCAAATTACTGCAAAGTACAACAAAATTAATTTTATTCAATTAAATGAAAAGGCATGTTCCACACCCCAACACAATGATTAACATTAACTTGCATTTCACAAACTATTTTTTTCTTGGTAGTCCTCAGGTGGCCATGTTGCACAGCATGAAACAATAGTGAAAAATTCTACATGATTCTAAGTCTCAGGCAAGAAAATTAATGGGAATTACCCTTATTTCCAGTCACAACAGACCAGACTAGGTCATGAGTTGTGCCTTCACATCACTCCACTCTTCCAGTGGCCGAATGTCCTCCCTGAATTTTCTAATTAGAAATTATTTCATCTGTCCGGATGATAATCAACTGATATAGATGCCCCTGTTGAATGGTCCTAAATAAAATTCAAGCATCTATTGGGCCAGATCCCTCTAGTATCCTGACTTTTAAAAGATCAGGGATGCCTTGACACATTCAAAATTCAGCACACCAAAGAGAAATATTCTAAACATAACCCATCTTGTATGGATCTAACTCATACATTTATTTGAGAACATGGAACACATAACTGATGTACCAGCATCAACTCTGAAATAGCCACAGGGATATTTAAATTTTGACTCTTGTTTAGGAGGAAATTTTTGTAGATAGGGTGATGCTTTATCAATTATGTGTATTTCAATAGAAATCCATCTACCAGGATATTATTATATATGAAGTTAAAAAACGCCAAGACTGAGGTATATCTGAACCCTATCCAAGACCCATGGAGCCTTTCAGAGAACATATTATAGGCATCTTCTTGCTGAGAGTAAAACCTTTATTCATACCTAATAAAAATATGGCTATAAAAAGTAATAAAAAAATACCTGGAGATAAATGAAAACAAAAACACAACAATCCAAAATCTATGGGACACAGCAAATGCAGTTCTAAGAGGGAAGTTTATAGCAATACAAGCCTACCTCAGGCCACAAGAAAAATCTCAAATGAACAACCTAACCTTACAACTAAAGGGACTAGAAAAAGAAAAGCAAACAAACCCAAAGTTATTAGAAGGAGAGAAATAATAAAGATCAGAGCAGAAATAAATAAAATAATGACTAAAAGATTAGAAAAGATCAATGAAAATATTAAGAGCTGCTTCATTGAAAGATAAACAAAATTGATAAAACTTTAGCCAGACTCATGGAGAAAAGAGAGGACCCAGAAAAATAAAATCAAAACTGAAAGAGCAGAAGTTACAGCTGACACCACAGAAGTACAAAGAAACATAAGAGATTACTACCAACACTTATACATCAATAAAATGCAAAACCTAGGAGAAATGGACAAATTCCCAGAAATGTACAGTTTCCCAAGACCGAATCAGGAAGAAATAAAAAATATGAACAGACCAATTACCAGTAATGAAATTGAATTGGTAATTGAAAAAAAACAAAAAAACTCCCAACAAACAAAAGCCTAGGATCAGACAGCTTCACAGGTGAATACTACCAAACACTTAAAGAAGAGTTAACACCAATCCTTCTCAAACTATTCCAAAACATTGCAGAGGAAGGAAGACTTCCTAACTCATTCTAGGAGGCCACTATCACCCTGATACCAAAACCAGACAAAGACAGCACAAAAAAGAAAATTGCAAGCCAATATCACAGATGAACATAGATGTAAAAATCCTCAAAAAAAATTAGTCAATTGAATTCAACAATACAATAAAAGAATCATACACCATAATCAAGTGGGATTTATCCCAGGGATGCAAGGATAGTTCAGTATTTGCAACCAATCTGTGATACAGCACATTAACAAATTGAAGAATAAAATGTATATGATCAACTCAATAGATGCTGAAAAAGATTTTGACAAAATTCAGTACCCATTTATGATAAAATCTCTCAACAGTGTAGGTATAGAGGGAACATACTTAAGCATAATAATAGCCATATATCTAATAAGACCACAGCTCACATCATACTCAACAGTGAAAAGTTAAAGGCATTTTCTCTAAGATCAGGAACAAGACAAGGATGCCCACTCTCACCACTTTTATTCAACATAATATTGGAAGTCCTAGCCACAGCAATCAGAAAAGAAAAAGAAATAGAAGTAATCCAAATTGGAAAGGAAAAAAGAAAGCTGTTACTTTTTACAGGTGACATGAAACTATATATAGAAAATCCTAAGGATGCCACCAAAATCCGTAACTCTTCGATGAATTCAGTAAAGCTAAAGGATACAAAATTAATATATAGAAATATTTTGCATTTCTATACACTAACAATGAACTATCAAAAAAAGAACTTAAGAAAATAACCTCATTCAAAACTGCATCTAAAATAAGATAGTACCTAGGAATAAATCTAATAAAGGAGCTTAAAGACCTGTACTCAGAAAACTCTAAGACACTGATGAAAGAAATTGAACATGACAGACACAAATGGAAAGATGTACCTTATGGATTGGAAGAATTAATACTGTTAAAATGGCCATAATACCCAAGGTAATCTAGAGAGTCAGTGCAATCTCTATCAAAATACCAAAGGCATTTTTCACAGAACTAGGACAAATAATTCTAAAATTTGTATGGAAACACATAATACCAAAAACAATCTTGAGAAATAAAAATGAAGCTGGAGATACCACTCTCCCTGATTTCAAACTATAATACAAATCTACAGTTATCAATACAGTATGGTACTGGCACAAAAAAAGACAAATAGATCAACGAAACAGAATAGAGAGCCTAGAAGTAATGCACACTTATATGGTTAATTAATCTACAGCAAAAGAGGCAAGAATACACAATGGGAAAAAGATAGCCTCTTCAATAAATGGTGTTAGGCAAACTGGAAAGCTACATACAAAAGAATCAAAGTGGACTACTTTCTCACACTATATACAAAAATAAAACTCAAAATGGATTAAAGGCTTAAATGTAAAACCCAAAACCATAAAATTCCTAGAAGAAAACATAGGCAGTATGCTCTTTGACATCTGTCTTAGCAATATTTTTTTTATGGATTTGTCTCCCCAGACAAGGTCAATAAAAGCAAACATAAACAAAGGAAGTTACATGAAAATCTTTTGCATGGTGAAGGAAACTACCAACAAAACAAAAAGGCTGCCTACTGAATGAGAGAAACTATTTGCAAATGATATATCTGGTAAGGGGTTAATACCCAGAATATACAAATAACTCATACATTTTAACAACAACATTAAAAAAAACTTTTAAAAAATGGCCAAAAAGGAATATACATGTTTTCAAAGAAGACAGACAATAGACAAAAGGAAAGATGCTCAGCATCATTAATCATCAGGGAAATGCAAATCAAAACTACAAGGAGATATCACTTCACACATGTCAGAATGGCTCTTATTAAACAAATAAGAAATAAGAAGTGTTGAGGAGGACGTGGTGAAAAGGAAACCCTTGCGCAGTGTTAGTGGAAATGTAAATTGGTGCAGCCACTACAGAAAACAGTATGGAGTTTCCTTAAAAAATTAAAATTGGAACTCCAGTATGATTCAGCAAGTCCATTCCTGGGTATTTGTCCAAAGAAAACAGAAACACTAATTTGAGAAGGTACATGTCCCCCTATGTTCATTGTAACATTATTTACGATGGCCAAGATAGGAAAGCAACTTATATTCCCGTGAATAGAAGACAGGATAAAGTACGTGTGTGTGTGTGTGTGTGTGTGTGTGTGTGTGTAAAATAGAGAAAGACAAATACCATATGATTTCACTTATGTGTGAAATCTAAAGAACAAATGAACAAACAACAAAATAGAAACAGAGTCACAAATATAGAGAACAAACGAGCGGTTGCCAGAGGGGTGAGAGGATGAGAGAAATAAGTGAGGAAGATTAAGAGGTACAAACTTCCAGCTACAAAATAAGTGAGTTATGAGGATGAAATGTACAGTGAGGGGTGTGTAGTCAGTAATGACCTAATATCTTTGTATAGTGACAGATGGTACCTAGACTTACCATGGTGATCCTTTTGTAATGTATAGATATAATGAATCACTGTTGTGTAATGTATAGATATAATGAATCACTGCTGTGCACCAGGAACTAGCATAGTGTTATAGATCCATTATACTTCAAAAACAAACAGATAAACGCATAAAAAAAAAGATTATATTTATGGTTACCAGAGGCGGGGTGTAGGGGGAGGGAGAACTGGGTGAAGGTGGTCAAAAGGTACAAGCTTGCAGTTATAAAATAAATAAGTACTAGGGATGCAATATACATGATTAATATGATTAACACTGCTGTAGGTTATATATGAAAGCTGTTGAGAGAGTGAGTCTTAAGAGTTCTCACCACAAGGAAAAAATATTTTTTTTCTTTATCTTGTATTTTGTATCTATGTGAAATGATGGATGACCATTAAACTTATTGTGGTAATCATTTCATGATATGTGTAAGTCAAATCATTATGCTGTATGCCTCAAACATATCCTGGGCTGTATGTCAACTATATCTCATTAAAACTGGCAGACAAGAAAAAGAATGATTTCCCTATTTTTTAAAAAATATTATTTATGGAGAATAATAGGGAGAATGTGTATTAGTCTTTCCTTTTCTTTGTGTCAATGCTTCTCAAAACATACTGATCTGAAAGATAACACATGTTCCAAGGTGAAAGTCTCCTCTTCATACATAGGTGTGTTATTAAAATAATCTACACAGTCATATGTATGTATATGAATTTAGTTGCAGGACTTGTCAGACTACAAATTATTGTGAACATTACATAATACTTACTGTGTGTCATGTAGTTATAATCTCTTTATATTTAAGAAATCTTGTAATCTTTTTTCACCTCTTTTATTGATAAAATTCAAGGAAGTATAAATAATTCTAAGTTTGAAATCATTTAATCTTTAGAACAATCTAATGAGAGGGATACTATTATCATTGCTATTTAAAAGATGAGAAAACATATAGAGAGATAAACAACTTATCTAAGGTCACACAGGTGCTAAATATCCAAATGCTTATGATGACTCGTCAACAGTAAGATTTAGAAGGTATCGTTTCCCATGCATATTTGAAAATATTATCCCCACACAAACATCAAATTTTTTTCAAAGCATATGTTCTATGGAACAAAGTGTAGCCAGTGTTATTTTGTACAGTCCAAATATTTCATTGTCCTAAATCAAATTCTGGGACAACTATATGATAAATATCATTGCTTCTCTTAGATTCACTTTTACCAATATTTACCTTGGCACTTTGCTTTCTAAATACATCACACATGCTATGTAGGATACGAATGATGAGATTTATAGTCATGACAAAGTAATAGAGATAAGATTTATCTTTCCACATTAAGTAACTAAAGCAATATACAAAGTATATGGAATAATGGTTTTCAGCCATTGGACCAAAGACAGCTCAGGACAGTAAACTCTGATAGAAGATAAATAAACCAAGTGAAGACAAGTGCCCAGTTCACTACATAAAGAGTTTGTAAGCCACAGTGCAGGAGGGGGAGCTCAAAGACAGCCAGCTCAGAGATATTGTTGAGCTCACAGTACAGGAAGGCAAACTACCAGAAGGGAAAGGCTTGCACAGAGAGGAACAGTCCTTAGATCTGCAGAGAATTCCCTTGAGTCTTTGTGTGCATGGAAGGAACTATATGAAGGACCACAGAGAAGTAGATACAAAAATTATTGGAGACCACACACACCTGGCAAGTCTTCCTAACACAAGGTAACCAGCAGAGAACTCAGAAAGGGATTGCCTCGGGACTTCCCTGGTGGTCCAGTGGTTGAGAATCTGCCTTCCAGTGCAGGGGATGCGGGTTAAATCCCTGGTCAGGGAACTGAGATCTCATATGCTGTGGGGCAACTAAGCCCACACACCGTAACTACTGAGCCTGCACGTTCTGAAGCCCACACACCACAAGGAAAGATCCTGCGTGCTGCAACGAAGATCCGCGTGCCGCAACTAAGACCCGAAGCAGCCAAATAAATAAATAAATATTTTTTAAAAGAAAGGTATTGCCTCAGTAATGGGGCTAAATTAGCCTTAAAATCAAGGCTATCATAATGCTACCTAATAAAACCTCAAAAGTAAATCTCAGATTGATTGAACTGTTTCCAAGGAGTATAACTGGGTCCCAGAAAAAAAATACCAAAATATTTAAATGTACACAAAAGAGTCCAACATCCAATTAAAAAATCACCCAGTATACAAAGAAAAATATTATTCATACTGAGATGAAAAATTCAATAGAAACAGACAAAGAAATGACAGAGATAACATAATTAGTGGCAAAGGGTGTTATTTTATATAGACCCCCATGTGTTCTTTCTTTGATTATGGTTAGGAATTAAAAATGAGTGATAATTCCCAAGTTTTAATATCTCTTTAAGCTTACAGGGACTTTGCATATTCCTCAAATGGAAGCAGTTTTTCAGAGAACATTTCTGATTTTTCTTTCCTCCCATATTCCTTCACTTAGACCTCTCCGCCAGAGAAAAAGTTTTTGTGTCAGGAGATTTGACAAAAGGACTCAGATGTCATAGTTGTTGTCTTCTGGCTGGTCTTCCTCTCCTATCAGCATGATCACCCCATCCGTGTGTGTGTGTGTGTGTGTGTGTGTGTGTGTGTGGTGTGTGTGTGTGAGAGAGAGAGAGAGAGAAAGAGGAAGGGAGAGAGAGAGGGGGCTTTTCTTGTGAGGCCTTAACATTCTCCTCAGCTTGACTAAACTTTAGACAAGCTCCTTCCTGACTTAAAGCCTCCACCTCCATTTCCTTAGAGCAGTTACTTTAGAAAACTTGCAGTTGTACACTCTTTCTCTGCCCCTTGGAGACTCAAATCTTCTATAACACAGGACTGTCTTTCTCAATGACCTGGGAGCCATCCCTTTGACATGTCACCATCAAGAATCATAAGGCTCCTCTTTCCTACTCCCTGTGGCAGGGTAGGAGCCTAACTTAGATACAGGACAATTAGTGAACATAGATGGTCCAAACATGTTGGCCAGCCTACCCCATGAAGTCCTCTAGTACTTCTCCACTAACTCATCCCAGGCTTAAAGTCCCCTGTGTTATGCTTCAATAGAGTTGAGTTCAATCTCTCTGCCTTAACACGTGCTGACTGTAGTACTTATTTTACAGGGTACAGACCAGTAGTTTTGAATGGATCAGTTAAATTTAAGGTGGAGAATTGGAAGTTAAAATGTGCTTCTGAACAAAATTTCCTATCTGAATCCTAAGCAGGTTTTTTAATCGGTATGGAAAACATAGAGGAAAGTGATATTAACTGAGAGGTAGGAAACCCAACACTGATTATGAGGAAATTTTCACAGCTAGGACATTTCCGGATCTCTCTTTCTCTCTCTCTCTCTCTCTCTCTCTCTCTCTCTCTCTCTCTCTCTCTCTCTCTCTCTCTCACACACACACACACACACACACACACACACACACTGAAAAAGCTTAGAGCACTCATTCTATTTTTGAACTATCAAATGAGTGAAGGAGAAACTGAATTCTCTGCCTATACACAGAATCCACACATTATTATAGGTTTGAAATTTTAATGAATGGTGCAGACCTTTATTTAAAGCAGAAATTGTGTGGCACATGCAGGCAAAGTCATTGCCCCAAGGGAAGCTAATTAGCAAAAGAATAGAGAATATAATTCAAATTTCTCAATGTTTCACTACCCTAAACTGCATCTCTATTAATTTCTCCCTGACTGCACTAGAAGGCATGTTTTAAATCAGGATTTTATATAGAAAGGTAAAAATAATTTTCATGTTTATCAGATAATCCCAATAGTTATTGGTAATTAAAATGAACTGTGTGCATTAGCACATCTTAACCCACGTCTCTTATGCAATATCAGGGACTCCACTGTGCTCAGTTTCCTCTAACATTTCATCGATCACGACCTGGTGCTCTCTTGTACATGTGCTTGAGGGGAGATGCATAAGGCAAGTGGCAGTGTTAAAATAACAAGAATGATACAATTATCAGCATGCAATCCAGTTACTTTTGAATTGGATGCCTTATGCTATTATCGGCTTCATTTCTCCTGAAACAAAAATGATTGATGGTCTGCCTGTTTGCAAATTGCCTCAGTTATGGATGGTATACATTGCTGTGTTGTCGAAATGGAGGGGAGAAAATTTTCTTATGGCGTTTCATTTGAAAAGCCAGGAAACGACTCTCTTCAGATTTTCTTTAGTCTCATATTAATCCCATTTCATTGAGATTCAGAACCTGATGGAGCAAACACTAGATTATTATGTATATAATTAATGTGCCTGCATTCACGCACTTGATTATTAATCAAATCGTATAATTATTCTTTAGCATTTTATATTTCTCAGCAAATAACTTGTCAATATAAATATATCTTGATCATGTACTGATAGATTTACGAAGTTCACCAGATAAATGTTGCTATGTAAATCATTTTAAAAACAATACAGCAAACCTCAGGCCCCCAGACAGCAATTCACAGGGTGACTAGAAACGCTTTCTGGCACAATTCTCGTTAGACTTTCTCTAGTTTTGGCTAACAGCAATTCCCAGCCTAAGTTTACTGTCTGCAGTGATGCACCCTGATGAGTGAGAGCTTTTCTCAGCATGGATCTTATTAGCATTTTTCTGTGCTTGGCAATAAGCAACTCAGTACTCCCTATATCGTCACCCCTTCATTGCCCCCAGCAGACGGCTCTGATTTCTTTAAAGAAGGAAGCCTTCTCCACTGGCTGTACAAAACATTTTTTTTAAGTTTGCCCTACTGGAGACAGGTGAAAGACTGACTTTCAGTAGCTGCACAGGAGACTACTTCCAAGGGTTCTTTGCATTAATATGTAAAGCAATAATCAGTAAGTAGTACCTTTTGACAACAGGTGGCTTTTCATTCTAAAAGAGGCAGTATCTTGTTGTGAATCAAAGGTACCCCGTGGTTCTGCTATCACTTCTCTGTACCTCCTACCAGCTCAGGGTATATAGATATCTTCACAGACCAGAGCTGCCTTCCATGCTTAAATTGAACTTCAGTGATCTGGCAAGTCACTTCACCAGTGGACGATTTCCTTGTACTCTCAAATCACAGGGGGCTTTTGAACTGAAAAGACAGGCTTCATAATCGGAGAAAAGAAACTATAATAGAGCATTCCCTGTAAAAACTCTCAACGCTGGGATAAGCACACACAATGCAGATTTTCTTTTGCTTTTACCCCATATTTACTACCCAGGACCATGTGCTCTGGATTGAAATACCTTTTATTGAAATACCTCTTATATGAACATGGAATTCAGCTATGAAACAATTTCTAACCATTGATAGTGTACAGTGTTTCTTATTTTACTCTATTTAGTTGAGGACACAAGCAAGATTAGAAATACTGAGATCAAATTTTGGCCCTAAAAGAATGAGAAATTAATTTTCCAAAGAATAAAATACAGATACTTTGATTTTGTCTGCAATGCTAAGCATCATATTAACATATGTAAAGCAGATTAAGATGAGTTAGATGTGTATTAATGCAATATGAAACCAACCCAGAGGTACCGTAGACGATGAGACCCTCGCTCTACCTATCGTGCTTAGTCCTATTTATAACATAGACATTGGAATAAATGTGTGAATGTTATCCCTTTCTTCCACATAACAAGGAAATTACTGAGAGGTGTCTACTGTATTTTAATAAGTATTTTCAACCTTGGGATTTTCAAATACTTGTAACCTGCATGATATATATTGGGTTAGACTTCTAAATTGTTTTCTTTTTGGTGTCCAAACACATTTAAGTGAAAAATATTGTCCTTATCTCTAATTCTATTTAGCTATCAGTCATCATATTTTGTATGCATTTAATGATTCATTTAAAAATTCTCTTATATTCCCAGAATTTAGTGATATTCAGAATTGTTGAGTGACCCAACATGCTGGATTAACTAGAGAGTGGAAATTAGAGTTTATTTTAGAGAATTAGAACACAAATAACACTCTAAGTAAATATGTTTGGAACTAACTGAATTGAGAGTATTTGATCAATTAATCAATGAGTATTCAAGGTACTTTACTAGAGACTGGGGAATGCATTATCAACCAGGAGTCAGGAACAGAATTATCTGCATACAATTACTTAGAGAAAAGAGAGAAGAGCTTAGAGTAAGAAACCATTGAAATACGAAATGTAGAAGACATGAATTTCTAACAACTGTGACGTAAACCAGAAATAAGATCCAATTATTAACTTAATTACAAGACTGTGAACCTTATCAGCTTGGGGTGTAAGGCACAAGAATGTTTTAGAACGTCTTAATCACTTTCTCTTTATCTTTAGGCAGCCTTTACAAAAGCAGTCATCCAAGAAATAAACACCAAATCTAAGATCATGAAAGACACTATGGTTACACTGAAATTTTTCAATGCAAACTTGATATCTAATCTACAAAAGTATAAGAATTTACAGCAGGAACTATTTTTGTTTTTATTTTGTTTCTAGTCTAACCTGGAGTTTAGACTTTATACTTCCCCAAATGGAGAAACCAAGGTTCTAGGGGTTTAAATTATTTGTCTAAAGTTATTCAAGTAAGAATGCAGGAGAGTGCTTCATATGTAGTTAAAAGTGCTTTGCAATATACTGGAGTTGTGTTTAAAATATCAGTTTAATAATGGTTATTGTTTATTGAGTCTATAATGTGTAGTAAGAAGTTTTTTATTTCATTCTGTCATTGCAGTAGCCTTTCTCTTGTAGTTTTTAATCCCCATCTCATAGGTGAAGAAACTAAGCCAAATGCAGGTTAAAAAGTCTGTACATTTTACAGAGTCAAATTAGATAGTCAAATCAGTCAGGATCAAAATAAAACACACCTATGTACTAGTGTACCATGTCTTTTCAGGGATAGAGAGAATTTTCCATATTTATGGCTTCTCTCTGAACCCTGAACCATAGATTTTAACAGCCTACCAAAATGCCCCGCTAGAACAGTATTATGGATAATTAATGTTTTCTAGTGAGCACTAAAACCTTTCTGTATTTAAGTGAGTTACTCAAATAAGGGGGGAGGGGAGCTGTGCACCCTGATAAAATAAAAAGAACAATACCATAAAATGAGCAAATCAGATCATAGTATAGCATGAATTAAAGCTATCTATCTGTCTGTCATCTGCCTGTCTATCTATCATCTATCTATCTTCTGTCATCTATCATCCTTATGTGTTAAACACTGAGCAGCAGGAAATAATGGATGCAGATGCATAGTGCTTCTCCAATTTATTAGTGATACTTTTAATATAAACTGTGTTGCAAACATGTCATACTTGAAAAAAATGTATAAGGATTCTGGAAGAGCACACATTATAATTAAATAGAGATATTTCCAAGGTCACTTGTAATGTATGTAATGTAGTTACAGATAAAGAGCCAGCAAAATGACAAAAAGTAGTAGTTTACACTACATGCAATGATCTCAGCTGGCAACTACTATAACTGTGTCTAAAGTTACTACTTAAGCTCCTGTGGCTATTTATGCAGATAATTCACTTGGATAAATTATCCACTTACTTTAATATAATTACAAATTTGTTGTTAATCTAAATATTCCACAGCCAAGAAAACATCTTAACCTTCCTTTATGCAGGAAAACATCCAGTTCTACTAACAACTATGCTTTAACGGTAATGAAGAGTGTTGTCTAAGTGTTGTCTAAGCTGGTGTTACCCTCAGCAGGAGTAAAAGAGATAAGTGAGATGAGAACTTAGCACAAAGATCCCTGCCATGTTCCTAAAGTACCAGCAGACTAACAATTATAATTTAATGTATTTATGCAAAAAGCCCTATAATTGAAATCATTTACATGCTTGGACATTATTTATATTTTTATAGTATTGTAGTAATTGTACTGATCTGATAATCCCTACTGAGTGTTTTGAAATATTTAGAAGCTTAATTTTTTAACGTTAATGCATTCTTCCTAGAGATTAACCCCTATTTAATATCGACTGAGATATGATTTTTCTCTTCCAGATTTACACAAGTTTTTTTGAGACATCAACATATTTATTATTTCTTAATCAAAAAGAAAGAAAACATACTGTATCTGTTTATTTTTGTGATGAACAGGGTATTTGGACTCTTCTAAAGCACAGATTCGTTTGATTCACACCTTTCTAAATGAGTAGCTATAGCTCATTTTATTTTCTGACAAGCAACAGATGCAAGACTGCAGTTTGAAATAAGATAACATGAAATTGTACTGTTTTCTTTTTAACTATTTTCTAACTCCGAATTACTCTATTATGTTCTGTTACAAACCTTGTTTTGCCACACAGACTAGACTGCCTTTTACCTGTCTTTTTTATTTTAGACAAATTTTGGAGGCCTAGGTTTCTTTAAGAGCCTATCAAAGATGTTAAATCGTCTTGGCAGCTAACATGCTTGGACTACTGTCTCTATATCCTCTCTTTATGGTTCAAAATACTTTTGACGTGAATTTCTAGCATCCACTTAAAAGGCACACAACAGGGCTTCCCTGGTGGCGCAGTGGTTGAGTCCCAAAAAAAAAAAAAAAAAAAAAAAGACACACAACAAGAGCCATGAGTTGAATTGTTATTCAGGGTCTTGCTGAGGACTATAGCCCAAGAGACAGACACTCAACCCTGAGGAACTGCTCTGAGGAAGTAGGGGAGAAGTCAGTTTATATATGATTTTTGGCTAGAGAATTCATGCAGTCAAGCATACATCTTGGTAAAAGATTACTGCTAATCGCAAAGAACAGCTTACATTAAAGATTTTAGTGCTTTTCTATTTTATGGGAAGATGCAAGAATCTGGGGTCATTCAATTTCTTTCTGAGGTATGTGGCATCTAACTATCTAAGGGCCTGCTAGTCCAAAGCACAGAGTGCCTCATCCTGTGTTTCATGCTGAATTCCTCTTAGGGTGCACTGTTGGTGGTCAGCTGCAGTGAGCTACCCTTGTAGACCTGGATGGTGAACAGCACTCTTTTTCTTGGGGATCCTAATTTTTCTGTATCCACACTAGGTACCAGGTGTGAACAGATATGCAAAAAAAGGAAACACCATTACTTGAATATGTTGACAGAGGGAGACTTGCTCCTGAAAGTATGGTAGATACGACAGTATATGGAGCCACATTCTGGCAGTCTGTACATTGCAGAAAATAAATAAACTTTCTGAACAAGTAAAAGTATTATTCAAGAAATGGAGTGAAGTTAGGAGCCTCAGAAGCCATGCCCACAGAACAGTGATCTAATGCAAAGCTGCCTTATAGTAATTAAATTTGGTCTACAGTTTAGAGTTCTGAAAACAAAACTAAACAAAATCTATCAGCTTTATTTATTCTGTCCCTTTTTACTTTACAACAGGGTAATTTCAATCTCCAGAAGGCTTCTGTAATCTCTTTTAAAGCAGCTATTACTTCCATATTCTCAAATGCAAATACGCTTCAAGATCTGTATTAGGTAGAGGGGGAAAATGATATTCTGAAGTTATTTTATCCAGTGCATGGGGATGCAGCAATTTGCGTAGGAGAATCTGTGTATGTGTATGTGTTTTTAAAGAGAAAGCAAGTGCCTTCTCTCAGGTCGCAAAAGAGGTTATTAATAAACATTGGTTGAACTTACATATATTTGAATCTCTTGCCTCTTGACTGCTCCTTTCAGCCAGACTGCCTGCTCTTGACATGTGATTGGCAAAGAGTAGTCAACCATGTCTAAGCCAAAGGGAAAAGATTTATAACTATTTAATAGAATCCTATCATAAAAAATAACTCTGTAGAGGAATAAAGTGAAAAAGTGCACTGGAGCATTTCACATACTATGCTAACTCTGAGCCAAAACAAAACAAAACAACTTTTTAAAAAAGGTTTAAGCACACAAACACAGGTAAAGCACTTTTTGTTTCTGTTCATATAGAGAATGCCTCTGTAAGTAGAAGTACATAAAATACAGTTGTAATATGGGTCATCTTTAAATATCTATGATTTCTAAAAACATTAGAAAGGCTATCTTACATTGCTAAATGATGGTGTAGGCTAACTCATAATTTTTCTGCATGTAATCAAGAGATATCTTTTAATTGTCCAGGGTTCTAGGTACAAATATGTATGAAAAAAATCATCTGAGGTGTAATTAGATGTAAAATTGAAAACCAGTATAATATTTACACCTTCATTGCTTCTATGATCACTGTAGGGCAATTAAAAATACAGAGAGGCAGCCAGTGCACATCTGGTTTGACAGTGAGAGCCATAGGATATGTTTATACCTCTACAACTATTAAAGTTCAAACTAGGACAAAGACCTTTGTCCGAAGCCATTGTTAAAAAAATTTTGATATACTCTTCATTTGATGTTTGCCAAGTAGCACAGCCATGCCCTACATCAATATTCTTATAATTAGGTGAAGCCAAAGAAGTTCCCACAAAACCCAAGAGCTTAAACATATTATTTAGATCAGCAATTTACTATATTATTCTATTATTTTCATGTTTAAGAAGTTTTTGGTTCTTTTTAAGACTAAAGCCCAGATTATTCAAATTTCACCAGCTTTCTCATTAATGTCCTATATCTGGTGCAGCATTCAATCCAAACACCACATCCCATTTAGTCATATTGTCTCCTTAGCGTGCTTTAATCTGTGACGGTTTTTCAGTCTCTATTTTTCATGATCTTGAGATGTTTGAGGCATACTTCATTACGTATTTTGTAGTATGTCCCTCAAGTGAGATACGTCTGATGATTTTCTTACAGTTAGAGTCTAGTATTTTAGATTCTAGAATACCACACTTTCTTTTCTGATTATCTCACTTTGTTTCTCAGTCACATTTACTGCTTTTTCGTCTTCTCCCCTACCTTTAAGTTTGAGTGACTGACAAAAAGAAAACAAAAAAAAAAAGGGAGAGTTAATGATGTGAGGTGATAGAGGTGATGGATGTGTTATCTTGATCTTGGTAATCAGTTCACAATGTATATGTAATCAAATTATCATGTCATGGACTTTAGATATAAACAACTGAATGTACAATTATTTTTGTCAATGATTCCTCAATAAATTTGTAAAAAAAAATTGAGTGACTCAAGGCCCAGTCCTAGATCCATCACCTTTTTTATCTATTTCTTTTCCTTTGGGGTTTTATCAAGCTCTATGGCTTTAAATAACATCTGTATAAGTTGAATATTTGATTTAAGAAAAACAGTACGTGCTTCAACATTCCATTAAACCACCATAACAATCCTGAATGTTGGTTTGATTGCAGAGAATGTGATTCTAAAATGCTGGCCATACATGGCCTGGAAGCTTCTCTGAAACAATATTTTCATTTTTATGAAATGAATTCAGGTATATTGGAAAAGGAAGCCATCATTTGTTAAACAATTATTGGCTGTCAAAAACTGTGCTCGGAACATTTATTTTCCAGAACCTCAATGTTTTAGAAATCTGGTGGCTGACCCAGGATGGATTGACATTATTGGATCTGCCTGGAACAGTATAATTTTGAAATGATGGCCTTCAGGCTAGTATTTGCCTAGATGAAGAAGACCACAGGGCCTGTCAATAGATATCCAGACATGTCCTGCTGGAAGACGAAGTATGTTTCACAGTTATTAGAAAAGCATTAATCTTAAATCTAGGACATGAGATCTAACTATTGGGGCAATTGGCATGCTCTATCCATCAAACGACAAAATATTCAGACCTAAATGATGTTCATAGTTAACACAAATGTAAATAAATGCATCTGTATGTACACATATTATTTCAATATGTATATACTATTTAAAAAAACATTCTGACAATCACTTTTGTCCATTCAATCAACAACTTATTGAATGATAAAAAAGGACCAACATTACAGATCTTTTCAGACACCGTCCACTGAGAAGAACAATGTCTGAATAATCAAGCCAAGAGTTACAGATCAAAACACTTTTCTGTATGAAGCATAAATTTTTTTCCACAGAACTCATTCAGTCAAAAGTCAGTATTGACATGGAAATATTTCATTCAAGTTATAGTTGCCAGATAAATACAGGACACTCAGTTAAATTTGAATTCTAGGTAAACAACATATATTATTTTAGCAATGTAATATTTGGAACATACTTATGTTAGATAAATTATTCATTGTTTTACTAAAATCTAATTTAACTGGGAGACCTATATCTTTATTTGTTAAATCTGGCAACCGTAATTACAAATAAAAATAACCCATCTCTGAAATATTCATGTTTATTCATGCAGTACTTATTTACTGAGCACATAGTATAAGGCAGTAATACTAATGTACATTCAATTTTCAATGAATAAGAGTGATTCAATTCTTCAAAAAGCTTTCCATGTTATAGAACAGAAAGACAAATAAACGCGTACCTCCAATCAGCATGATAAGTATTATATTAAGTATTCACTGGGTATCAGGGCAATTGGATATGGAGCTACCTCAGCCTTTGCAGGGGATTTTAGAAGATATCAGAAGATATCAGAAATGGGTCAACATTTAAGTTAATTCCTAACAGGTTAACCTGGTAAGAAAGCCATAGATGAAAGTAAGATACAATGGAGTTTAGGGAAAAATCTTCAATTTGATAACTGAACATTGTATTTCCAAGTTACAGAATTTTAAAAATTGTTCAAAAGTAATGAATTCAAGTTCTAGGTTTCTAGAACTTGAATTTTGTAATAGTCAAGGTCAAGGCAGAGATAAAAATAAAACTAGTGTTTTGAATAGAACAAATTTAAAAGAAAATGTTCTTAATTCAGTTTCATCCATGTTGTCATAAATGACAGGATTTCAAACCTGTAGGACATTATGCTACGTGAAATAAGCCAGACTCAGAAAGATAAAGTATGATCTCACTTATATATGGAATTTAAAATAGTCCTAACCCTAACTCTAACCCCCATCTTTGCAGTCTTCCTCTAGTGCTCCTTCTTGGCAAAAACTAGAGGAAGCCTATTAGCAAAGTAGAAAAGTGGATCGTAGAGTCCAGCTTCAGCACCAGAAACAGGGTAGAGAATGACTGCTCAAAGTTGAAAGACAACTAGATGATTGGCACATCTTATAAGTCACTATATGAACATAATGCTGTAGACACTGTACTTCATCATTTTTTTTGTGTGTAATTTTTTTCTTTTTCTCATTAAGCTTTTCCATTAAATGATGGGAAAAAGTAACTTCTTTATGTCAATTGCTTTTTATCATTGACAATCATACAACATTTTTCTTGATACTTACAATTTTTCACATGCTCTTTTTCTCTTCGATTGACTTTATTGCCCTGCAGAATTCTCCCTTTTGCATGTTAATTTTTAATCCCTTGTTTTTATCAGTCTCTTCTGTAAGGGAAAATCAATGAAACCATGTTTCACCAATAATCTGGTTACTAATTGTTTTGTTATTCACCTGAGACTCACATTAGAGAGTTTTTTCCCTTTCTGCTGCAAATTAGTAAATTGAATGTAAGACAAAGCCATGTTTATTCCTAAAAATGAAGTAAGATAAGAAAATTCTTGATATTTTACATATTGATAAGTTAAGGCAGGAAAGAATTTGAATCCCTCCAATTTTCTACAGCAATAAACTATTTGCTACTATTATTAGCAAAGAATGTGACCACAAATCTATGCCCCCTCTGCACTTTTTGATCTCCACATTTTGTCCCAATATTGGGACCACTTCAGGTATAAGAAGCAGTGGCAAATATTCAAAGGTCTTTCATAAGATAGCTATAATCTATAATCAAAGACATACATGTCATATTTAGTGTAAAATTATTTTTAATCTCACATTGCATTTTGTGCCACAAATGGAAATTATTATTTTCCCACGTTATTGCAAAAGTAACCAAAAACTATATATGATGACACCTATTAAAATAGTGTGTATTTAACTAAAGGCATATGAAAATTATAATTCATAAACATAATTAACTTAATCTGACACTCATCATAATAAGCCAAATAAAACACTCTTCTAATGATTGTGAAAATGAAGTACAGAAATTAAATCTAAATTATAGTTAAGGGAAAAGACAACAGGTAGAGATTTTGTATCCTCTGAGTTAATACTCAACTCACTGAAAATGTTAAAACTAGCATTATTTTGAAGAAGCTGAAGGTGAACTCTGCATTCATAAGATTTTAAAATGTTCATATTTTAAAAAATTTTTATTGGAGTATAGTTGATTTACAATGTTGTGTTAGTTTCAGTTGTACAGCAAATTGAATCGGTTATACATATACATATATCCACTTTTTTTGGATTCTTTTTCAAAATGATGTTCATACTGTAGTTTTCTTGGGTATAATCAGAATCAATAAAGCAAAGCATGTTGTACAGTATCTGTCCAATTAATAGATTGTAGGTGGTTAAATAGTCTGTACTAATTGTTGCAAAGATGGAAAATTTTTAAATGCAGTGATTATTTTCTTCTACATAGTATAATATTTGGTAACTTCTTTGTCCTAATTGATGAATTGTTTTGCATTATATACTATATGTCGAATGTGGCTATAAAATGAAATTTCCATTCCTATTAAAAGACATTCGTGATCTCCAGCATAAAAGGCAATACAAATATGGGAGGAAAAGCTTCCATTCCCTAACTCATCAGCATAATTAGCAACATGTTTGGAATGCCTCTATCAAGTGGACAGGGATGAAAATATCTTATTGGTCTTGAGGTAGAGTTTACCTAAGATGAGCGATCCCAATCGCCACTAGTCACTATCCTTATTCAATGCCCATTAGAAAGTCAAATTAGTTAAATCACAAGTTTCCAATATTTCCTGAAAACAGTATTTCTCTGATTCTTGAGTGGAGTAAATGTCCTAGGAATTTAAAAGGATGCAGAAAAGTCTGAGTAAATAAATGTAAAAACATTTAGATTCTGTATAGATTTAACACAACTATTTAGTTTGATAGAAGGGAAAATATGTGGCTAATAAAATTGTCAGAATGGTTTTTATGTTCTTTATGGCTTAGACCATAAAGGAAAAAGCATTAAGGTTTCTTTTGTATCTTATCTTAAAGCAAAGTCATAATTTATACAAAACATTTATAGTAGTTAAGTATGTCTTCTATTTAGGAATATAGTCTCTCACTCTAACACAGCCACAGTATTAAGCCAAGGAAATATATTCAGTTACCCAAACCTTTTGGATGGTTTCTTAAAATTGCTGATTATATTAATATTTGTTCTATTAAGAATTGTGAGGGTTTATTTAAATGTTTACAAACATCTCTCTAGACATCAGTTCATTTAATACTATTTTATAAAACCCTAAACAAGACACTATTAGAGATGAAATCTTTCAAATAATGATCATACAAAAAATGTATTCCATATACACTATTATTCCTCTCTTCTGGATATTGAACAATCACTATCACACTGTGAAATAAATGGGTTCCTGCCTCCTCCTGTGCCTGTTTTCAGTGATTTTATTTAGTCAAGTAATCATATGAAATCCAACATGATTTTCTGTGTGGGAGATAGAAAAGTAGAGCAAGAAAATGAGATATGGTGAAGCAGAAAAGAACAAGAAGGAAGAAACACAAAGAAAGCATGAAGTCATTTAGTGAGAAGGAGTATGTCTAATCCACAAGACATTTATGAAATAAACAGAGACATCCCAACTTCTCAGTGTGAAAGGTTATTATCAGTATTGATTTTAGTTTACAAGTTCCCAAGTTCCTTCTCTTTCGCATTTAAGAAGGTAACATAAAATCCATAAATAATATGCGTCCAGAGAGTCAGTTTCACTAGATGGATCTGGAGAACTGCAGCACATTAATCTTGTGACTGTGCATTGGACCACTCAGGGGTATAAATTTAGAATGGCCTCTTGAGGGTCTTAAGAAATCAAGCTCATGTTTCTGCCCTCATAGCCCCCCAGAGGAATATTTAGTGATGGTAATGTAAACCCAGAATGCCTGTATACACAATCACACATATGTATGCTAAAGCAGGCACACACAGATATATACATAAGTAGACACATAAATGTTATGAAATTATGGACAGATTAAATATTCACAAAATTAATAGTAACAATTTAGCTACTACCACTGTCTTTGGTTTGATCCATTATATTCTGCTGCCTGTTTCATTGTTGTGACATTGGCTGCTACTAATACTACTCTTTGAGGCATGACCCAACAGTGGGGAAGACTCTTTGATATATCACACACAGTATAGAGACACAGATAACCAAAGGAAAGCACACCTTTCATAGCATAACTCCTTTCAGGTTCAATAGCAAAAAACAAAAGATTTTTTCCAACTCTGCAACAGCACAAATCAACAACCTTCAAGTATTCCCTTAGCTTACAATAATAAAATAAAATAAACAAAAAGAGGAAGAGAAGGAACAGGGAGTATAAAGGCAACTGTTTTCTGATAATAAAATAAGGGGGGGCCAAAATCAGAAAGCCTGGCACCCAATCACTGAACCAGATGCCATTGTATTAGTCAGCCCAGGCCACCCTAATAGAATACCACAGACTGGGGGCCTTAAACAACAGAAATTTATTTTCTCACAGTTCTGGAGAGTGGAAGTCCAAGTTCAGGGTGAAAAAAGGGCTGGTTTCTGGCCAGACCACCTTTTCATTGTGTCCTCATATGGCCTTCCACCTGTGCACATGCGTCTGGGGTCTCTATAAGGACACCAGTTGTGTTGGATTAAGGTTCCACTCTACGACCTCATTTAACCTTAAATACCTCCTTATCAGCCCTATTTCCAAATATAGTCACATTATGGTTTAGAGTTTCAACATATGAATTTGGGGGTAGACAATTCAGTCCATAACAACCATCAAGGAGCTTAAATAAGTGCATGAGTTTTCACATGGGAGTACCCGGTTTGAGTCATGGCTCTGCACTTACTGTTGCTATTGACCTTGGATGATATATTTCTCTCTTCATTATTCAGTTTCTCATCAGTAAAATTGGGATTAGAGCAGTAATTCCTTCATATGATTTTTGTGAAAGTTTAATAAGACAGTTCATGTAAAGTGCATAGTGCAGAGCTGGGTACATAAAAAATAATTTATAAATGGTACTTGTAAATATTATTTTATCTAGATGAAGTATACAAAGGAAGCAAGTTATGATGAGACTTTTTAATTATGCAGTTAGTTCTTTCCTTAGTCACTTGGACAAAACACTTCGTTGAAACACAAAACATCAAAACACTTTGATGAAAATAGCTGTTCTTCTTATATCATAATTATGGTATTAAAACAATGAGATCATGCCTATGTAGCTTTCTGAGCTTCACAGATATGAGTCCTATTGAAAATATGGATTCTAACTGTTAATAAACAGTAGCATATATATTAACTTAAAAGTCATTTCTTTACAATTAAAAATTTACAACTCACCTGAATGTGTAGTAGCTGCATAATTATGGCTTCGGGACCATTTTTATATTGTGCATGCTTTCTTTTTGTTTTGTTTGCCGTTTTTGATGAGTTGTATTTCTTTTTTTTAATTTTAATTTTAATTTTTATTTTTGCGGTACGCGGGCCTCTCACTGTTGTGGCCTCTCCTGTTGAGGAGCACAGGCTCCGGACACGCAGGCTCAGCGGCCATGGCTCACGGGTCCAGCCACTCCACGGCATGTGAGATCTTCCAGGACCGGGGCACGAACCCGTGTACCCTGCATCGGCAGGCGGACTCTCAACCACTGCGCCACCAGGGAAGCCCTTGAGTTGTATTTCATTTTGATTTAACATGAAAGCATTCACAAAAGGATAGAAAAAGGAAGAAACATTCTGAATGGCATTTATCTAAGCTCTTTCCTATTTGGCTAGGCTGCTGCTTAGAACCATGGAACACTGATTTCTATGTTGGACAGAAGAACCTGAAGGGAAGTCCTTGTCATTTTCCTGTTCTCCCTCTATTTGTAAGTGAATGAAAAATGTAGGAGAAGGAATTTAGGGAAAAGACAGTAATCATCAGCCACTTGTTATTTATACATTCACCTATATTCTAGATGAATTTTTCAGTCATTCTATTTATCAAATTAACAGTGCATAATATAACATATTTTTTAAAAAGAATGAAAAAGAACATATAAGTGTACTAAACTGAAAGAAAGTAGATTGATGCAAAATATAAAAATATCAACTCAGGTGCATTAAATAGCCATTTTTAAAAAGGGTTATAAATTCAAATACATAGCTAAAAGCCCCAAAATTACTCTTCTACTAAAAGTGTCGTGGAAACATCACATTTTATTTTAATTTGACTTTTTAAAAATAGGTTATATTTGAAGTGTTAGGCTAAACTATTTTTAGTTTTATAATCACAAAAGGTGGGAACATCAAACTTAAGCCACCCTTTTATGCTTGGCTTGTTCAAAACTTACATAACATCTTAATTAAAGCATTTTCTATCTTTCTCTATGGATTGTGTGGAAACATTAAAAAATTTATCTCAAGAGCAGTAGTAATTAAGAGAAACAGATCAAAAACAGAAAAATATATAGAAGCTGTACTTTAAAAAATAGTTATAAAATTACTTTTAAGGATTTCAGAACTTATAACAGACTTTACATTATTCAGATGATAGTTAATGATTTGTAGATGAAAAATAAAAGAGAACCCATTAATCGTTATTTCTATTGAATAATATGTATTTTCACTAAGCAAGCGCAGGGTAATTCTAGTTAGTTAAAATAAACATTTTAGTTATTAAAGATACTTGGAGATATTTCATTTATATGAATTCTTCTCCAGTCTGTATTTCAGTTTAATTTAACCAAAACTAATAATAGCAGAAATACCTATGTGAGATGCTCCACACCTTTCATTTCATTGGCTAAAGAAAGATATTGAAAAGACCTGTGAAGAGTGTGCATGTGTGTGTGGTTATAATTGCTTGCCTTTCTCAGATCCTGATGCATTATTATAATTGCAGATTTATTTCTACTATTATCTGATATCAGAAAGCTATCAGAAAACTGATATCTAGCCCTCCAGCCAGATACCAGAAACCTGATATTTGGTTTTCCAGAATACTTTTCAGCAGAAACACCAAATTATGTGTCTTTCCCTTGATGACATGCTTTTCTTTTTAATTATTATCTATAAAGACAATTTTTGCAAGCAAAGGAGACTTTAAGATTTCTTTTTCTTATGAAAAATTGTATTTTAATTTATTAAACAATTCAGAAAATCAGTTATTTAATTCTATTTTAAATATATCAAATCTTATTCATCTTTAGAGGTTTCGGAGTAAAGCTTCATCCATTTGCTGACTTAATATCTTCAGAAATTCTAAGCTGCATTATAACCTACTGTGTTTTATTTCTCTTTTAAGTAATGAAGTCTTATGATTAAATATGGTGACCTTTATATTCTTAAAAAATGTTATAATGGTCTGAACACGTTTAGGAAGAGCTTAATTTAATATCTTAGGTTTTAATCAATTCTTTAATTGTACCTACAAATTGGAATTACACAGTTGATACTTGGATGGGCACAATTCTCTTAAACACTACTAGAGTACAAAATATCAAACATGCACAGTTTCTTAACTCACAAATATAAGTGAAATGATTGCTCTTTATTTTCTTAATGTTTTACAAACTTAATTCTAAATCTTTCCAATTTTAAAAGTCTTACTCATTCAAGGAAGACAGTTCCTATCCAACTTAACAGGATATTACAAGCAGAGAATTTGGCCAGGTCTGAGACCAGAGCAGCAGACTCCCAGAGCGTTTTTCATATTATTAGTTTATCGTACTGAGACCTTTTTGAATAGGCTTAAGACCTTGAAAGAAGCTTGTTCCTAAGGCTTGAACTAGCTAAATCCTTTTCTTCTAAGTAAAATTTGAAACTTTGAGGTTGAACACACAATTGTATGTTTTATTTTCTTGGCTTCTAAAGCATATAAAGATATTTTTCCCAACTTAGAAAACCTAACATTTGTTCAAACTCATGGATATATAAACTTCGATGAATATTTAAAACAATATCCAAATGAATTCGAGATATAGTACCTCCCATGGCCATGTCTTGATTGCCATCACGTCCTACATCTCCAAGTCTGACCATAGCTTTCTACTCCACTGTATGCTTTCAGCTTAGGCTTTCTATTGTTCTGTTCTTCGAAACCTTGCAGCACATGTTGCTTGAGCACAACAAGGTTGGCCAGATCCCTCACAAGGTGGACTAGTTGTCTCCAGATTCCTTTTAAAAAACTGGATCCTGTTTCTTGTCAACCTTGGCTTTGGTAGTGTTCTTCATCCAAACTGGTTGTACCGCTGAGAGCCAGAATTCTGTAATCTGCTGACTTGCAGTGTGCCCAAAGCTTAATGAGCATGGTAGCATAAGACCATTCTCCCAATAGACACTCTAGATATAAGCACTTGCATAAATTAAGTCAAAAGGCAACCCCTCCCTTATAGATTATAATTTGTAACGAAGGGTTAAACCTATGGTCAGAAGACTCCTCTTAGACCTGAATGCACTCAGTTCTAGCTTCTTCCTTTTAGTCATTGATTATGACTGAAGTACTAGCAATCTTAGGAACTAACTAACCCATCTGAGAAAAGACATATTTGGGACATTTGAATACTATTTCAACTCAAAAATACTATGTTTTGTTGTATTTGTTATTAGTAACATTTCTTAAATATCTGTCTTCATCTTAAACCTAGAACTCAACAAAATGCAGAATCGATGATTTACAGCTTCAGCTTTAAATATCATTGGGTTTTGTTCTATTTTCCTTCTTGAACACTTTCTATAAAGCAAGTGCCTTGTTGTTGCATTTTAAATATGCCTTACATTGTGGAAAAACATCACAATAGCAATATTTAAAAGTAGCCAGAGTCTCTAATGTCTTCAAAGAAAAAATAATCGATTAAACCTATATGAAAGGTAACAGGAAGATCTTGTTTTCACATTGTTCTAAAGAATCCTGCCTCGAAAACATTCAGACCAATGTGGAGGTGACACGAGAGTAAGTTATAACTCAAGGAAAGTCTAGGGCACAGTAACAACTACACCAGCAGAAATAGAGGTGACCCTTTTAAGGCTGAAGAAAGAACAGTTAAGGTTCACGGGATCATTATAGGAAGGGAAAAAAAGGAGTAATTGCTTTGTTCTTTTCAATATCTGAGTTAGGACTTCCTGACAAAAATGTAGCTAAAATTTGTTTGAATGAACATATATGATTTGAGCAACAAGAAGGATGTAAGGAGAGGAGGTAACAAGAATCTTTGAAAAATCCTGCTTTGCTGGTCAAGACTACATTGCCATCTGATGTGTGAGCATCCTTCCTTCATCAGGGAAAACAATGAGCTTAATGATTGTCCCTGAAGTAGCGTGATACATCAATACCTAGGCCATTCTTAAGAAACTATTTAAGTATGTTACATCAATGGGAAGCAATAAAGTCATGTGAAGTTTTTTTTTTTTTTTACTTTTTACATCTTATTCCATACCATAAGAAATGTCGCATGCTTGCTACTTGTAAAGGCTTTGATTAGAGAAATAAAAGATACTGATGATCAGTGCTCTAAAAAAGAAAATAAGGTTGTTGGGTGAAATCCTCAGTGTCAATCATCTAAGGTGTGGAAGAGCACAGGAGTTCTATCTAGGCAATGTCTCCTGTGCTTGACTGTGAATGAACCTCTCTGGGGTGCTTCCTCAGAGATTATGAGGAGGTGGAGCTAGTGAGGAAGGAAGTGCTTCCTCCCTGTGCACATTTCTGAAAAAAAAGAATTCAAGAAAACTTATTTAAATAACAGAAGGCTAAGAAATTAGGATAGTGAATACCAGATAATTATCTTAAATGTGAAGTAAAAGAGAACTGTTACTTTTTTTTTTAACAGCGTCTATCTCTTAACAACTGAAATTACCATTCACTGACTCGAGAAGAGACTGTTTTCTTTAGGGCATGTCAAAGAGAAGAGGGTTTCCTTAGACTTATGGCAAAAACAACAAAACAACCAATTATAAGAAAAGGAATTCTGGGCAGTGTGTGGTTTGGGGGGAGTCTGATTCTCCAGGAAATTCAGCTAAGAAAACTTCGGGCAGTGATGCCTCCATCAAGTTTGAGACAAGAGGTTAACAGATGAACAAGTAAACAAGCTTTCTCTTTTCTTTTTATCCTGCCACCACCAGGGAGTCTCTCTCTCTCTCTCTCTCTCTCTCTGTCTCCCCGCCCCCCCTTCTTTCTCTCCTTTCTTGATTCTGGAGATCAACAGATGGATAGATATAAATATAAATATCTGGCTATGATAAGAGAAACATGTAGAAGAGAAAAGGTATGAACTATGACAAAGTAATGAAAAAAGCATTGGTAAAATCTTTTAAAGTAAACTAAGGGCTAAATGAGGTATAATTTCCTTTGTATGCTTCTAGAAATTCTTTCTCTTCTTTACCAACCAAGCTACCTAAGGGAGTTTTTCTCTTCCCAGTAAAATTTTCTCAATATAGAATATGAATTGTATATATGATTCAGAGGAAAAGCCATTTTCTACTCTCCAAGAAGTCCAGGGATTTCACTAGGACGAGATGTGCTCATATTTGTGTGATGTTCACTAGAATTTTGGAGAGGATTGCTCCTTCCAGATGAACAGGTGTGCTGTACAAACGTAGAGAATATCATGAGGTTGTAACTCCATACCCTACCAACCAAAATAACTTCTCTTTGGAACATGTCACATCCCTGAGGAGACAATGGATAGAGAAATCAGAAACAGTTTATCCCAATCTCCCACACCTCTTCACATGAGTTTAATTAAATGGACACTTGAGACCAGGTTTCTACAAAGAAATAAAATGGATAAGTTCTGGGGATTTGTTGTTGTTGTTGTTGTTTTTAATAAACCTGGCACATATACATTGACTCCATTAACCAAATTTCCCACTTTTTCCTGAAGAAAGCATCATTCACAAATCCATGCAGTTTTCCTGCGTTGCTAACTGGATGAGTAGAAGTGGCTGCCAGGAAGCTGGGAGAAGGAGAAATAGAGGAAGGTTGGAAAAGGGTAAACACTTTCTAGAGGTGACTAGAATTGGTAACACTGCATTGTATAATTGAAATTTGCTAGGGTAGATCTTAAATGTTCTCACCAAAAGAAAAAAAGTAAATATGTAAGATGATGGATGTGTTAATTAACTTGATGAGGGGAATCCTTTCACAATGTATTCATATATCAAATCCTCATGTTGTATACTTTAAATATCTTATATTTTTTCAGTTATACCTCAATAAAACTGGAAAAAGGAAAAGCAGCTGGAAATTGGCAAGTGTTACTGACTTCTCTCAGAACATGAATCAGCTGTTCATGGGCCTCCATTTGCAAGTACTCATTCTTTAATAAAGTCTTAAAGCATCCTTAGAACATGGAGTGAGTACCCAAGCAGTTCAAGTATATGAAGAAACAAAATCTTTTTATAGTTGATTCCCCTTCTGTTCGTATAATCTGAGATGGGATGCCTGGCAACCTTGCCCACCGCTCACATGGTTAGTAAATCAGAAGCAATAGGCCACCTGAGATTTACCTGTGAGCATTTCTCAGTGGAAATCAGGCTAAATTTGTTTTGCCTCAACTGCTTTAGCTTTCTGAACGAGAATGTTTAGTAATACCAGCAACTAAGTAAAAATCTTGAGGGAATTACTTCTGAGTTGAAGCATGTTACTTTCACTTTTTCATGATAATTCCTTTAAATTCACAAACTGGATACTCATTCTTCATTCTTAATCACCCAACCTAGAATGTTCACAGACTTACAACATTTAGAAATCTCCACTCTATGTGACACATGAAAACTGATTAGACTCTACAAATATTCCCATATAGAATTAGAGTAGAGGTTGGAAAGTATAATCTTTATTACTTTCAAAGGCTTATATTTAATTTAGTCAATTCATGCTAGTCAATTTACTCAATTAACATTAATTAACAATTTATAAATTTCTTTGGCAGGTTTCAATTTCTTATTTATTGAAAAGCACTGTTACTTAACTCCCGACTGAATTTAATATATTTATATATCCAGGGAAAATATAATACTGGAAAAAGTGACTGCTTTCATTTTTTTCAGGAACTGTGTCCCATATTTGGAAACATTTTAATAAATGAAACTATGGAATAAAAAAGAAACTTGATTTTCAAAATGAATTTATCGTAATTAAATTGTTGCCATTTTTTAAAAAGTAAGAGAATATGGGCTGGGTGCTATTTTAGATTCTTTTAACCATGATGGGGGAGAAGATCCAGTACACCAACAACAGAAGCCAGTCAAATGGCTTTTACTAACTTTTAATGTTTTCACATTTTTCCTTGAATAGACTGCAGTTACGCTGTAGAGAATTAATTATGATGTTTAACTCATGGTGTACTGTCATTATCAGTCCAGATATAGCCCTCTTTTACTTATTTATTGGTCAGCATACTTATTTTTAGTTGTGTAATGACCCACACATGAATTCACTACCCAACAAAAAACAAGAACACTGACAATAACTTGACTGGGACAGAAATTTGGGCTTTGCCAAGATATTCAATTATAACTTAACTAACGTGCAGCAGTGCAGTTCCAGATTTATTTTTGTTAGTACAGAAACATTAAAAGCAAGCAAGAATAATTTTAGATGGAGAGAGAGCTCTCATAGGTAATTTGCAGGCATTCTAAACATTCCTGGTATGTTGTAATAGATAATCTACATTCTGGGTAGGAACACAAATGTTTCTGAGGAATATTGCTTAAGAACAATGGACTCTGGTCACAGCCTTCGACTTCCATCTGCTTCATAGAATAACAACAATAAAAAAGCAAAACAGTTATTTGAGGAGTGTTCAATGGTTTTCAAGATCGTAGGAGGAATGTGACAAGAGTTCCTGAAAATTTTCCCTTTTCAGGGGGCAGGTTGAGGCAATATTCCTTTCTTTATCTTCTCTGCAAAAAGTTTTTTTTATAATTTGAATAATTACCATCACACAGCTGCCAGCAAATGACATATACATATATATAATATACATAAACATGTATATTTATTAATACTTTTCCCAAAGTTAGGTAACATTTGCTTGACCCCTGCCATAGACCCTATTTTTTTTAGTAACGCTGCTCTTACATTATAATGACAATGCCTTATTGTTGCCAGATCTTTCTATCAGAGTCCCTGAAAATAATGAGATTTTTGTCCCAGCTTCTGGCACTAGCCTTAAGAAAAATAATGAAAGTTTAATTTTAATTATAAGAATAATACAAAAAATATAAAATCTCTTACCTCCTCTAGAATTCACCAGGTGGGATCTCACTGCAGAGCCTCTATACTTGCTATTCCATCTCCAGGCACATTAGCATCTCAGGACTTCTGTAAGCGTGCCAGATACATTCTGCTTCCCAATAGCTAGTTGCATTGCTCACTCTGTCACCTTCTTTACCAATGTGCCAAATGTCGCCCTCTCTAGAAGGTCACAGTCATGCCCTATTTAAAATTTCAATCCTATCTCTACTCCCCACAAATGCAGTTTCACTGGCTGTCTAATTTTCTTGGAAAATATGTATCCCCTTTTAACTCAAAACATAATTTACTTAGTTGTTTTGTTTGTGATCTGTCTTCACAAAAGGTGAGTGTGAGAAGTTAGGATTTGATGCATCCCCAGTGTGTAGAAGAGTACTGCCACACAGTTTCTACCCAATACACATGCAGCAAACACTGTTTTCATTTTATTTTTTTGACATTATCTTCTGGGGCTTTTTCCCCATTTGCATTGGTATTTCCTGTCTTTCAGTAAGTTCTGTGTTACCCAGCTCTCTGTCAGGTATCCCAGCCTTCCTCTCTGTACCATACAGGAGCAGAAGTCAGATTTGACAAGGTTTCCATAGCCTTCAGCCATTCAGTAGGAGGCATTTTGAGGCATCTTTGTGCCTGAGGGCTCATTGTCTGACACACTGTTCCCAGCATTTGGCAGCCTTAGGAGTCAATAATTCCATAACTGACTCCATTCTTACTCTCCATTCCCTGTAAGCTAAGTAGGGAGGTCTTTCTGCCTAAGTCTTGGTCCTTGGCATCTAAGATGCACAAGGTTCCTCTCCTCCTGATTTTCTGCCCTATAAGAAACCTGGCCAGGGTCTCATTGCTTGGTTGGGCCACACACTCCATGAAAAGTATCTTTTAGGGCTTCCCTTGTGGAGTGAGAGCTCGTAAACAAATTGAGCTGGTTCCTGCTTAGCTACACATCCAAAACTCTCACATCTTTTACTTCTTCAGTCCTAAAGATCCACCTCCTTCAACTTACATTTTTCTCTAAGATTAGTGCTTTGAGCATTGTGGAATATGTTATGTTGTTAACGTGATAAAAATATGAAAGGAAAAGGAAAATGTGTGATTTTGATAGAATTTAATTTTGCATCTATTACAAATAAAGCCCTGCTAGAAATCTTTGGTTGTGATTTGGAAAGATAGGACTGTCTGGGACTCAGGGCTGTGATAGAGATTGTGGATGTCTCCCAAAAGCCAGAGGACAGAGGTAGCATCAAAGGGACAGCAGTGTTTTCTCCAGAGGTAAGCACACAATGGCCAAAAGGAGGATTATCACAACTGTGCTAATCTGCTTTCTCCTTTCTTCTCTCTTGCATCTCCTGGAATTGTGCTACTGCAGAGCTGTGCTGACATTACATCTAATGAGTGGGAAGAGAAATCACCCTTGATCCTGTCTTGGAATGATGAAGACAGTTTTGTGATAAGGCCCTAGACTACCCTAGTCTGTTAGAAGATAGACGGTACATTCCCTCTTTAACAAAAAAGCTTTCAGTCATTTAAGGTAAATTCTCCCTCTGTAGCCAATAAATTTGCCCATAAAAATCAGAAAGAATCAAAAACTTTCCACATCATGCATAAGAGTTACCTTTACCTTTTTAGTCTTTCCTTAAAGATTACACAGATTAGATATATAAAACATTCTAATTATTTGCTCCAACTCTTGAGGTAGATACATAGAATGAAGTCAGGTAAATAAATAATAAATTCAAAAGTTGTCTTAAATTGATTCTTGCTTCAAAATGTGGAAGAGTCACATGGGCATATAATGTTAAATGGATCAAATTGCTCAATGATCCTTTTAGCACAGGCTTGTGTAATTCAGATTTCATCCTATAGCTCTTTGTGGTTTATGGTGTACAGATTCTTAATCTCTTCATTACATCATCAGCACTCACAATAATGAGGTTTTGACATATCTAAAAGGAAGTAAACCTAATTAAGAAATCATATACACAAGTCAAATTACATTTAAGATGTTTTCCTACTTCTCACTAGAATTAAAGATATAATTTAATATGGATTTTTGATTAAAAGCAGATTATTCACATCTGTTCTAAAAATGGAAAAAAAGACATTTTAACTAAAAAGTATAAGTCATTGAGGTATCTGCTGAAGAAGACATGCTGAATATAGTTTGATTCTGTTTTCATGGGTAGGTCCTGATACATGTCCACTAAAAGAGTAACTGGAATAAAAATAAGTATAGTTTTAGAATAATATCCTCATAGAAATCATCTTATGTTGCAAGATGTTCCAAAGGTCAGGTAGGTGAACTTTAAGATGATGTCATCTTGTCTAGGCAGGTATGGAAAGTTTCCAGAATGAACCCATCCAAGGTCCAAAGAACAATAGCTTGAGAAACTTGAGAAGGTGATATGGTCAAATAGGAGGAGATTTTCAGCTAGATTTTTGGGAATGAGGTTTTTTGTGAGACAGATTCTCAGGTGAACTTTATTATTTCTGCCTTCCACTGTTCACATCTTTATGTCATCACCCCCCACCTTGAATATGGCAGGCCCATGACTTGCTTCAATCCAATAGAAGATCATGGCAAACGTAACAGGATATATGTGATCACACATACATGATTGTATTGTATAACACTATAACACCCATATTGGGAAGAAGCTTTTTCTCCTTTGGTGATCTAGAGAAGCAACCTGCAATATTGTGTGCTGCCATGTTGGAAAGCCAAGGAGCTGAGGGTGACCTCTGGCTAAAAACCAGCAAGAAAAGGAGAACCTCTGTCCAGTAGCCTGCAAAGAACTGAATTTTGCCAACAACCACAGGCAAAATTTCTCCTCAGTCAGACCTCATATGAGACTGAAACTTTGGCCAACACCTTGATAGCATGTTTAAGTTCCTGAAGCAGAGGATTCTGTTAACCCAAGCCCAAACTCTGGACCTGCAGAGAGTATGAGATAATAAATGGGTATTATTTTAAGCTTCTAAATTTGTGGCAAAATGACTACATAGCAATACATAGCTAATACAATCATTTTCCAGTTTATACTTCATAAGAAGTTCCTTGTCACCAAAGAAAGGCAAAGCACTCAAGCTTGGCAGTGATGTTTTAGGAGACAGATGTAGACTTATCAGAATGGCTTAGGGCCACACAGAGATATCCATCTCTGGGCCCTCAGGAATGACAATAAACAATTTGTACAAAGGTAATACTGCTAAAATTTCCATATGAACCCATGAAAATATAAGTTAGCAAGCTTAATGAGGTGATATCTCAGAGGAAATAATCGTTTTTCCTCATTGCTTCAACTTGATAGTACATCAAGGATGGTGAAGATACATAGGAAACATCCTTGTTCCTTGTAGAGGCTATATGAATGCAACATTTCTGCAAGATGCTAAGATATTTTAGGAACATAAAGGGCATTATTCCTGAAACCAAGAGGCCACCTTAGTTTTGGAAGGCACCATCCTGAAATACAGCTAGTCATGTGACCAAGAATATGGTCCAAAAGTATGGTTAATGTCAGATTACTAGACTGAAGGCAAGAGCGAGGTATGACAATTTTAACAGTGAAAATTCTTATTTGGAAGTTAATAGAATATACAATATAATAAAGCCATGAATATATAAGAAAATTGAACATTAATTCATCATGTATTTATCCATTATAAATATTTTAAGTTTTGCTATAATTTACCAGTTCCATTTAAAAAATTTAAAGAAATGATATCTGCAAATTATTTTCTAGCTTGTAGAATCAATTGTAAGTATGCTTTCTCAGATACGTGCTATTATATACTTTTTTCAGTCAGGTTAAGAATTAAATAAGCAATTGTATGAAAATAAGAATTATCCATGTTGCCTTTTAACTTACTAAGTTTTTATGAATTCAGCCCATTTTTTGTGGAAATAGTATGTTTGTAATGTGCAGTACATCATATTCTTCTTGTCAATTTATTTTCACTTTCTCCTTTATTGAGAATACCTACCAGATAACGGATTGATATACACATTATCATCAGTGTCATTTTATAACTCTCAGCAGATAGGCATTAAAGAGTTTTTCTCTACAGTGGCAGATGGCACCTAATTAGATAGTTATATATTATTATATGAGAAATACATTGTGATGGATGCTATGAAGAAAGAGGTGACCAATAGTTTTGTTGAGAAGACAAGAAAAGTGAAGATTGAATTTTAAAAATCAAAAGTTGTACATCACTGCATTATTGATAAAACCATACTTTTCAAAATATCATTCAACACAATTGGTCAAACTACACCTCAGGAAAGAAGAAGGTCCTGCAGATATCGCAGATGACAGCCATGTGTACAAATTCCTAATCAAATCATCACCATCTGCATAACTTGTGATCAAATTTGCTTTGGCATTTGGCTTGGTATGTCCTCAAGAATATGAGTCCTAAATCACAGAAACCTTAAATGGAGAATGGTTCTGAAGATGAAAAAGGATGGCATGACCCACAGAGAACAAAGTCAAGAGCTACATTTATTATTATCATAAACTCTTTTTCCTGTCTCTCAAGAATTTACTGACTTCACACAGGGCAGGGATAATGTTCTACATTCTGACCCCTCTGCATTAACTAGTCTCCTAATAATTGATAAATGTTAATTAACTGACTCACTTGCTAAATACTGACTGGAAAACACAAGGAAAAATCTTGAGAGCAGGAAATCATTTATTTCTGGGGTATCCACAGGGTACTCCCTTGTTCCTTTCCTAAACCTTTCCAGAACTTATCTAATCTATGTATTAAAGAGTTTGTTATGTTTCTTTTGTTTCCTTTTCTCTTCTCTTCTCTTTTCTTTCTTTTTAATTCTTGTACCTGAGGGACTGCCCTGGTGGTGCAGTGGTTAAGAATCCGCCTGCCAATGCAGGGGACATGGGTTCGAGCCCTGGTCCCGGAAGGTCCCACATGCCGAGGAGCAACTAAGCCCATAGGCCACAACTACTGAGCCTGTGCTCTAGAGCTCGCGAACCACAACTACTGAGCCCACGTGTCACAACTACTGAAGCCTGTATACCTAGAACCCATGCTCCACAAGAAAAGCCACCACAATGAGAAGCCCACGCACCGCAACGAAAAGGAGCCCCCTCTCGCCACAACTAGAGAAAGCCCGCACGCAACAGCGAAAACCCAATGCAGCCATAAATAAATAAATAAATAAATAAATAAATTCTTGTACCTGAATTGAGGAACTAGGCTGAAATGCATACATGTGAGTAGTGAAATGGATCTTCAGAAATCTGTAATACTGCAGCTCATTTTGAGATGAACACAGCCAGAAATTCAGGTACTCTTAAACCTTATGTTATTTAATGCTTTTAAATATATAACAGAACTAACTTAAATGTGCCTCATAGAAACCAAAAGCAGGAGTTCATGGGAACTTAGGAAGAGACTGGAACCAAACACTGTAAAGTCCTTCGCCTTTGTACCTATTTTTATCTCTCCTTATTCATTTTCCCTTTTAGAAATTTCTTTGTTTCTCTAGACCACATGTCAAAATATGCCTGTCTGTATAGTTACTGAGCTTATGTATTATAATTCCAGCCTTTTGAACTGGCTTATTGGTCCTAATTGCAAATTCAGGGAGATATAAGATGATGAACAAACTTGGAAAGGTGTCCATTGCTCATCTAATTAGAAATGGCCAAGAGGATGAACCATGGTGGACTATAATGGCTCAGAGCAAATTTCCAGAAAAACTATAGTGCAATCTTAGAATGAATCTTAGAATGGGATCTTCTATGAATCCAGAAATATCATTTTAGTATCAAGATTTTAAAACTTTGAGCACTTTTATCACTGTATCCTTTGCCTTGAACTTAGTGATGTGGACGTATCTCCTAGAAAGGAATCTGACCTTTGGCCTCTTCATTTCCACGTTCATAAATAAGACAGGTGAGGGGTAATTGCCAATGCAAGTTTTATCCAGGCTGAAATTACTGGAGAAAATTAGTAGTGAAATCCCTTGCCTCCATTATCTTTCCATTTCATACAACTATACATTTTTAAAAAGGAATTCATAAAGAGAGATTTACATAAAAACATATATGTTACATATAGCTGATTCACTTTGTTATACAGCAGAAACTAAAACAACATTGTAAATCATTTATACTCCAATAAAGATGTTAAAAAAATAACATAAATGAAATGGACAATGTAGAGGAATGGTCATGTAATTTTCTAGGTCTGTTGTTTGATTACCTTTAGACATGGCTTTTTTTTTTTGGTCAATTTAAAGAAAGGTGGTAGATGTTTAAACCAATTTTGTTTTCAAAGCTAAATTACTTTTTAAGCTTTTATAACATGAAATATTTTTTCAATTAATAAAAACTAGTTAAATCCTAGTTACTTTACTATATTTTATTATCATATATGGTCTTGAAGTATTTTATCTATTTAGATAATGGCATGCTACAGCACATCACATCCCAACTTTGCATTCAGTGATGACACATTGGTAGTTCAAAAGTGGTCCTAGTGTGGGATATCCACATGACAGAAATCACATACCATCAGCACTTTTTGTTGTTCAGAGAGGTGATTATTAAACATTTACCAACTTACTGTCTAGAAATATGAATTATGTATTTGGGGGCTTCACACTGCAGTTCTCTAGAGATAGAGGGATAAACTGAAAATCCTAAAGAGCATGCTTGAGGAAAGACATTTGCTGGGGAAAATGATCTGTTTTGCTTGGTTTCTTTTGCTTGCCAACAGTGGTCCTGTTGGGTCACTGAGTGCCCAGTGCAACATAACAGGAAATGTGGGACAGTTGCTTGAATCAGGCTAATTTTGTAAACTATGTATGGAGATGATTGTCAAACAGTAAATGAAAGGTTGAGGCAGGAGATACAGAAAGAGGAGCCATAAAGGGAGACAAAAATTATTATAAATATTTTATATTTAGAAGATAAATGTGCTAGGTAAGGTGTAAATTATCACCCTCTCCCCAACCTCATTATGATTTACATTATCCAAAAGGCTTTTGGGCTTGGATTTTATGTTTTGTTCTGAGGAGTTTGGGAGTCATCCAGACACTGAGAAATAGGCACAACCAAGATAATCTAGTCACATTCACCTTAAATCTATTAGGTTGTAACAAGTTATCTTAATACATTAATTCTTTAACCCATTTCTTTATTATTAAATAATCTTTAATAAAAGTATCAACAAATACTTTAGAGAATAATTCTGTGTACATTATTCTTTCAAAACCTTCCTATTCAATTTTTAATATCATGATAGTGTAAAAAATGGGATAAGATTTAAAAGCTATTATTCATCAATACCAAAATATATAAATAAAATGAAAACATATTTTTTAAATGACTCATTTCCCTGAGATGATTAAGGGCACAAATATATGCTGAAATTATCTAAAATTATCTTGTATAATAGCATAAAGCAATGAAGTTAAACATTAATTCATTATATACTAGAAATAATTACTCTATTTTATTGTTTGGCAATTGGTATGATTTACCTGTTGGTACAATTAATGTAGAATATAGGATGTATCAAATATAAGAGCCACACTGAAAAAAAATCTGCTTCTTCAATTTCCTTATATTCTGATTTTGTCCTAGCTGAATAATTCACTGAATGTGTTTAATTTTGAACCAAAGCATTTTCAAAAAGTCTGAAAAGAAAATGGACTCATTTCCATTTTAAATGTCACTGAAATGAAAACACTGAAGTCTTGGATAAGTGATTTCCTTTCATAAGGTTAAATATCTACCAAGAATATTAGCAGAGTTCCCTCAAAATTGCCCTCTAAGTGCTATTGCTGCCAAGAAACAATACAAGGAAGTAAAGCTGGTATTGTCTGAAAATCACAGTGCCCTGACATTGAATTGCTATGATCTTATTGCAGCTGGGCTGTCATTGCCAATGTTTATTTTAACCAATTTTATAAAATGATTTTTATAGCTACCACTTGGTAATATGCTTACCAACTTAATTACTGCCCTGTAAACTGATAATCTAGTGGGTGAGACATACTATAAACAGATCATTGCTGCACAATGTGTTAAGAGCTATGACAGAAGTGCCAGTAAGGCACTTTGCAGCACAATGAAGAAGGATGCTACCTCCCAGAGACCAAGGGAAGGTTTCAGAAAAAGGCAGCATTGGGGTATATGTTTAAAGATAAGGAGGACTTTGTTAAGCCAAGAAGAACTCTCCAAAGAGTCAGGGCAAGGAGGGGTGGGACGAATTGGGAGATAGGGATTGACATATATACACTACTATGTATAAAATAGATAACTAATAAGAACCTACTGTATAGCACAGGGAACTTTACTCAGTGATCTATGGTGATCTAAATGGGAAGGAAATCTAAAAAAGATTGGATATATGTATACGTATAGCTGATTCACTTTGCTGTACAGCAGAAACTAACACAACATTGTAAAGCAACTATACTCCAATAAAAATTAATTAAAAAAAAAAAGTGTTCAGGGCAAAGACAGAAATGTTCTAACAACCTTAATGATTAATAGGATGATGTTCAGTATAACTAAAAATCAGAAAAATTACATTAAAGGAAAAATTAGCCATTTATATTCATAGGATCTTTGTTTTAGAAGAGCCAGTTTTCACAATAGGTGGAGTAGCTCATAATTGCTAGGGAAACTGCAAACTAAATTGGAGTCTTTAAGAAAAAGGTCACAGGTATATTTATTTTGAAATAATTATCCAGGAGATTCTAATGCTTGTAACACAAAATATTATTAGGTCAAAGCATTATTTTCTAGCACAACAATATGCATTTTTATTGTAAAATTTCATGTTGTAACTTCACTTTCACTGTGTGTCAAGTCCTATTCCATTATGGCTATGAATGTGTAATACCAACTTGATATTTACACACAAACTACAATGGTTCCCAGAAGTCTCTGTGTGAACAGGGAATTCTCTAAATGCTATATTTCTGAGGCTCTGATTTTTTTTTAGCTTTGTTGAAGTATAACTGACAAATAAAATTATAAAATATTTAAAGTGCACAACATGGTGATTTGATATATGTATATATTGTGAAAGGATTGCTTCCTTCAAGTTTATTAGCATATCAATCACCTCACATCCTCACACATTTACCTTTTTTTTTTTTTTTTTTTTTTTTTGGTAAGAACATTTACTTTCTAGTTTCTTAGCAAATTTCAATTATACAATATAGTGTTATCATCTATAGTCACTATGTTATGCATTAGCTCCTCAGACCTTATTTATCTTTTAACTAAAAGTATGCTGTTAACAACCTCTCCCTCTTTCCCACATCCCCTCATCCTTGGCAACCACCATTCTACTCTATGTTTTTATGAGTCTGGTTTGTTTAGATTCCACACAAGTGAAATCATATGGTATTTGTCTTTCTCTGTCTGGCTTATTTCACTTAGTATAATATCCTCCAGGTATATCAGTGTTGTCACATATGACAGGATTTCCTTCTTTCACTGCCAGAAACTGACAAATCAATCTTTGTCAAGAATTTAAACAACTAATTTCAATGTAATCAACTAAATTTACCCAGTTAATAAATGTAAGTTCTCTTAAACGTAGTAATATGGTAGTTTTACAAGCTGTCATGTCTTTCTACTAAAAATCACAAATCCGAAAACAATTACTCAATATAATTTCAAATGCAATTGTAACGAATCTTACATTTTGATAAATATTATAAACACTTTAAAAAATATTCACAATTTCTAAATTCACACAGATATGTGAGAACATGGGTATGATTTATAACTTCTTATGTCTATATTTAACTTGAAAGTTTCCTAGTTTAGTAGATCAATACAAAGGGAACATTGTTATTTTATAAAGGTGTTAGATTGTCATCCAAAGCACATAGGATTGAAGTATCAACTCTGTCAAGGACTCTTTTTTTTTTTTTTCATTTTTTTTTGCGGTACGTGGGCCTCTCACTGCTGTGGCCTCTCCCGTTGCGGAGCACAGGCTCCGGACCTGCAGGCTCGGCGGCCATGGCTCACGGGCCCAGCCGCTCCGCGGCATGTGGGATCTTCCCAGACTGGGGCACGAACCCGTGTCCCCTGCATCGGCAGGCGGACTCTCAACCACTGCGCCACCAGGGAAGCCCTAATGTAAATATTGAACTCACCCATTCTCACTAATGAACCAAGTCTGGGCTTTCTTTCCCTTCATCCATTGACCAAAATGGGCCCTCCCTGCTCTGATACTACATTATATTTTCCTCTCACTTTCTAGGGTGCATGTATCTTACCAAAGTCAGCAAATCACTTGACACTTTTTGCTCATTTTGTCCAACTATATTCATAGGCCTGTTACATCAGTAAAATTTTTAACAGTCTGGACCATGTCTGAATATTCCCTCTGAAGTAAAGGACAAATTACATTTCACACCTTCCAACACCAGGAAGGATGTGGTAGGGAGAATAATGGGCCCCCAGAGATTTCTGTGTCTTAATACCTGGCATTAGTGAATATGTCACTATATGTCCCAAAAAGGGTTTTGCAGGTGTCATTAAGGACCTTGAGACGGGAAGATTATTTTGGATTATCCTAGTAGGTCCAATTTAATCACATGAGCACAAAGAACTTATCCCTGCTCTGGAGAGAGATGTAGTGAGGCCGCAAAGTTGGAAGGATGCAACCTGGCTGGTTTTGAAGGTGGAGAAAAGAGGCCAAGAGCCAGGGAATGTGAGAAGCCTCCAGAGCCTGCAAAAGGCAGGGAAATGCATTCTTCCCTAATTCTTCAGAAAGTAATGCAGCTAGGCCCACACCTCAATATTAGATATGTAAGGCGTGAGTCTGACTATTGACCTACAGAACTGTAAAGTAATAAATTTGTATTGTTTATTCTCTCTAAGTTTGTGCTAATTCATCACAGCAGCAATAGAAAACGAATACAAAGGAAGCACAAAGACTGGTAACTTCAGTTTTTGGAAGCCTCCTTCAGTCCAGCATCTTCAGACTTTAGCTATTTATTTATTTATTTATTTATGGCTGTGTTGGCTCTTTGTTTCTGTGCGACAGCTTTCTCTAGTTGCGGCAAGTGGGGGCCACTCCTCATCGCGGTCCGCGGGCCTCTCACTATCGCGGCCTCTCTTGGTGCAGAGCACAGGCTCCAGACGCACAGGCTCAGTAATTGTGGCTCACGGGGCTAGTTGCTCTGCGGCATGTGGCATCTTCCCAGACCAGGGCTCGAACCCGTGTCCCCTGCATTGGCAGGCAGATTCTCAACCACTGCGCCACCAGGGAAGCCCCAGACTTTAGCTTTATATGTGCTCTCTCAGCTCCTGCCAGTATATGTTTGCTAGGTTCTGCAGCTCCTTTGGTACAGTCTTTCTTTTCCCCATCCTTGAGCAGGTTCAGCCCTGGGTTATGCTGTGACTTAACTCTACTTCATGGCATAGAGCAAGAATCAGAAAACTTTTTTCTATAGAGGGCTTGATAGCTAATATTTTAGGCTTTGTGAGACAAGAAGAAAATTCAAGAATTTTTTTTTAGCTTTCTGTGTCCTGCAGTTGAAAGTGATTAGGAATAGTGATTCCCATCTTAAGGACTTTCCTCTTGAATCACTTCTAATACCAATTATTGCTGATACGGTTTCTAAGAAGCAGATCTTACATAAAGATTAGCATGCAAGAAGTTCATTAAAGAGTAATTTTGAGATCAGTGACTGTGGGGAAAAGAAGAAAGCAGAATTGGGAGAGGGAGAAATTGGGGTCTACTGTAGTCTTAACAAAGGCCTCAGGTGATCCTTCAGAAAGCTCAGAAACTGAGGCAGCTCTTCGGAGTTGCACCGAGTTTGGGTGAAGATGCAGGCTGTCCCCATAAAGGGTATGACATTCAGCTCAGTGGTTCTCTTCAGCCTTGGCAATTTCCAGAGAATCCTGGAATTGAGGGTTCTTAGCTAACAGAATCCTCTGCAGCTGGGGGAAAATCTATTTCAGTCTTAAAGGCTATTTGAGTGATACATTAGAGAATCCACTACAGTGAATATTGTAATTATTACTTATATAGAGAAAAAACTGGTTGTGCCCTGGAATACACAATTCCAGAAAGGAACAGCATCATCATAATAAACCTCCTCATTAGCTAGACTCAGTTCAGGAACATCTGTCTATAACCAGAGGCTGTTTAGTCTAAAATTTAAAAGAAAATAGAAAATTAGAAACCTAGGTATAACTCTGTCAAATGAAATATCTGCTGAGTTCTTCCTTTGGAAGTTTATTTATTATTAAGTCTAAGGAAGAACACAGTTCCCTGTCTAAAATATGTATTCATCCATGTGACTGAAGATAAATCATATTATGAAGCAACTGAATGCCAAGGCCAAATACCATTATATTTTAGCCCCATAGGTATTTCATTTTTTTAATACTAGGTGGATGTCAATATCAACACCTGAAATAGGATGTGCTACAGGAAGCCCAGCTAAGAGAAATACAGTTGTAAATATGTGTCTGTGCACGTCCTCTTGAAGGTGTTTATAGATAGATATCGGAGATTGATTTGTGATTATGTAACAGTTGATGTCATTGGAGTGGGTGAGATTGGCCATGGAGTGTGTGTAGAGTATTAAAAAAAAAAGAGAGAGAGAGAGAAATAAATCATGGCAAAAAATAGAAAATATTAAGAAATAACCTCAAGCTAGTCAGAGATCAAGGAAGAAAACAGGGAATGTGTGTTTAAAGAAAGAAGAGAAAAAGAAATTAAGAAGTTGACTGGGGTTTATAGTATCAAATTGTTAGTGCTTTTGAAAAGCCAAATAAATCAACTACTAATTAAATATTATTGACTTTGTTAAACAGATCATTAGTGACAATTGGTGGTTTCAGTTACATGCAATGGTAGGAGCAGAAATCAATTTATTATATATTGAGATCAAAACTTGAAGTAATATAAACAAACAGAAGTAAGACATTTGTTCTTCAAAGAGAAGAGAGAAAAGGGATACAAATTTAGTTAATAGCTTATTTGTATTTTAAATTGAATACACAAGCATGTGTAATAGGGTACAAAAATTGCTTTGAGATATTGTACTTATTAAATTTTAAACCAGTTATTAAATTTTTATTGTTACACAAGAAAAAGTAATTTGATCAATTACATCAGGTACACCTTATTTTTTTAATATATAAAAGTAGCTGCCAGTCATTAAACTACTCCCTGATAATTCAAATATAAAGAATCATAAAGTTATAAAGAAAGCAGTTTTCAGGTCAAAATCTGGAATATAGGAAAGCTTTTATTGTAAAAGCATTTACTTACAAGCAGGCATATGTAGTTTCTACATGATGTTTGGTAAGCTCATGGAAGTCCTATACCTCTGTCCTTTTAGGTGATCTAAATTTCCTTACAGCACAAAGGCTCACTCAAGGCATCAAGGCAATACTCCAGCGGTAGGATTCATGATTTAGAGTCTACATAATTTCACAAGAATCCTCTGAATAACTGGTTGGTCACTGACTGTCCAGGAATCATGTACAAGGCTCTTCTGCTGCATATATAAGCTACTAGATTTACTATATATTTTTTCATGAAAAGGTGAAGAAACCATTTAGAGTATTTATATCAATCAATGTATCTTGAATTCTGCCAATTTTCTACATTAAGAACACATTTCTGACATCCATTATGTGAATAATAAGACTAAAAATTCCCCTACAATATCTCAATTTTTGAAATTCCTAATGCTAATTACGAGATCTATTACATTCCCTGAAATTTAGAAGGCACATGTTTTTATCCTAGTCAGTGCCTGGAGAGTACTAGGCCTGGGATGTAGATTTCTGATTAGAGCAATCCATCACACAAAGGGTGTATCTTAAGCTAATTATATATTCCAGGGTAAAACATTTAAAGTAAATTATAAGCAAGTCTTCTTCAGTAAATATGTCAATATTATTTTTTTAATTGTATTTTATGCTAAAATATTTTCAAACTCAACAAAATTAATAATTATTATTTAGCAGGATACAATATTTGAACCATATTTTTCTCTCACTAGCTACTCCCAATGTATCTTTTGTGTTCGATCAGTCCGAGCCAGGCTACAATTTCATACTGAACTTTGCATCTGGGTTTTCTGCCCTTTAATTTGTTGTTGTTGTTGTTTTCAATCTTCAACACGCTCTCTCCTTGAGTTGCTTTGACTTACTGAAGAATATGATCCTATTTTTTGTAGAATTTTCTTCTTTCTAATTTGTGTGACTCTTCCTTAGGGTATTGGTTAGCTAAGTTCTTAATCCCTGTAATTTCTCTAGCTGGAAAGCAAGTCTGCCATAGAGGAGATGTTTATATGACCAATCAGATTCAGCTACAAGAGCCAGATATCTCTGTGTTTGAGGGAGTGTGGTAGGTGGTAGAGTGAGGCAATTGTTAGGTGCCCCCATCCTGACTCAGCCACCTTCTAACTTGTGCTGTGAGAAAAGGAGCTATTCCACTAATTCTATAATACTTCCAAGTTCTTAGCAACCTAGGGTCTTACCTGCTCACCCGCTAACTCAAAAACTGACTGAAACACAGATGTGAATATGTTCTATTTACTCTCCTTGACAAGAGTTTGCTGGATGCAATGGCACCTTGATCAAAAGCTCGTGACTGGGATGTATCTTGGGTTGCAGAGACTGCCTGACAGGTTGAAACTGATGGGGTTCAGGACATGCTACCCCAAAATATGGCACCTTGAAATATTGAATTTTTAAGCTGAAGGAGTTTGAGAAAACCACAGAAGCAAGCAGGTCACTCTGACCTCTTCCACCACCCCCCAACCTTTCTCCACTAAACAGGTCATAAAATTTTCAAGTGAGAGATTATCTCCCTGTACCCAGAGGAAAGGAACATCCTTATCTCCAAAGACAAAGGGACACCAAGAAGAATACTAACAAACAGGACTCGCTTAGTTCTTCCCAGTTTACTGTGCTTACCTCATAAGCCTTAACCTGTCATAATCTTTCACGACTGTCCATCCTTTAAACTTAGCATAAAAATGCACACGCCTAACAGTTTCTTTGGGTCTTTATTTCCTTATGAAGACTATTATGTCACATAAAACTTATATTAAATAATTTGTATGTTTTTCTCCTGTTAATCTGTCAGTTTAATTTTCTGACCCAACCAGGGATAACAAACCCACAATATCTCTGAGGTGTGCCTGTATTACCTAACGCTCATAAGCTTTTGCTATATATAACAAAAATAAGGTATCACCTCAGAGATATTGCAGATTTGGTTCCAGACAGCAGCAATAAAATGAGTCACACAAATGTTTTGGTTTCCCAGTGCTTATAAAAGTTATGTTTACACTATAGTGTATTCTACTGAGTGTGCAATAATGTGTCTAAAAAATTCCTTAATTTAAAAATTCTTCATTGCTTAAAAATGCTAACCACCATTTTTAGCCTAATCAGCCTTCATTGAATCATAATTTTTTTGCTGGTGGAGGGTATTGCTCTGATGTTGATGGCCGTTAACTCATCAGGGTGGTGATTCCTGACTGTTGGGGTGGCTATGGTTATTTCTTAAAAATAAGACAACAGTGAAGTTTGCCACAGTAATTGGTGCTTCCTTTCATGAACGATTTCTCTGTAGCATTCAATGTTACTTGATAGCCTTTTACCCACAGTAGAACTTCTTCCAAAGTTTTCTCAAACCTTGCCCCTGCTTTATCAACTAAGTGTAGTCTAAATTCTTTGTTCTCATTTCAACAATCTTCACATAATCTTCACCAGGAATAGTTTCCATCTTAAGAAACCAATGTCTTTGCTCATCTAGAAGAAGCAACTTCTCAACTGTTAAAATATTTTCATGAGATTTTAGCAATTCAGTCACCTCTTCAAACTCCATTTCTAATTCTAGTTATCTTGCTATTTCTAGTGTGTCTGCTGTTACTTTCTCCACTGAAATCTGGAACCCCTCAAAGTCATCCATGAGGGTTGCATCAAGTTCTTCCAAACTCCTATTAATGTTGATATTTTGACCTCTTCCCATTAATCACAAGTGTTGTTAATGGTATCTAGAATGGTGAATCCTTTCCAGAAGAGGTTTTAAATTAACTTCGCTCAGATCCATAGGAGGAATCACTATCTATGGAAGCTATAGCCTTATGAAATGTAATTTTGTAAATAATAAGACTTGAAAGTCAAAATTACTCCTTGGCACATGGGCTGCAGAATGGGTGATATGTTAACAGGCGTGAAAACAACATTAATCTTGTTGTTCATCTCTATCAGAGCTCTTGGATGAACAGGTGCATTGTCAATGAGTAGTAATACTTTATATATTTTTATTGAGGTATACTTGACTTACAATATAATATTAGTTCCAGGTATACAACACAGTGATTTGATATTTTTATAAATTGAGCAGTAATATTTTGAAATGAATCATTTTTTCTGAACACTAGCTCTCAACAGTAGATAGATTTATATTTAGATTTATAATATATATTTGTAAATTTAAATTTCTTTTAATATTTAAATATTTATAGGGTATAGTATGTTGGGTGTTTGCATTTGTGCCAACTGTTATTAATCGTATGGTCTAAATATTATAATTTTGTAAAATTAGAGGCAAAAGAATTATTATATCTCTACTAACAAAAATATAGCTAACTACATTGACTTAATCATTACTTCAAATAGGTAAAATAGAACCAGGACAACTGTTTAAATCAAAACAATCTTCCAGTCAAATATTTTCTGTACATTATTTGAATATAGTTTGAGAACTTAGCTTGAGTTATATATAGGAATAGGAAGAGAAAAGGAACAGAATTAGAGTCTAAGGAAATGTCCTTGCTTAGAAAGGATATATTCTAAAGTTACTTCAGTTTAAAATAGTGTGTTAAGTAATATGATGTTGAATTTCAAGTGACTTCAAGTAAACCTTCGTCTTCACTACCACTGCAGTCTGGAATCATTGCAAAAATTGGATTAACCCGAGTGAGAAAAGTGTATGGACAAACTGATTATTTAGAATGCCTGTTATTCTGGAAAAGCAAACACCACTTAGCAAACTGTGCTTTTTTTTTTTTTATAATAACCTTTTTCAACTCAATCAAGTCAATTCATTCAGTCCAGAGTATATATAAGCACAACATGTGAATCCCCAGAAAAGGTAATCAGGTAAATACCAGGAACTGTTTATCCAGAATGGTCAAAAAACAGTTAGATGAAATCACCTGAAGGTTTTTACATTCTCGAGAGCTTTGGGACCACACACACATACAAACTATTAGATACAAATGAGATTTTCAAAGCAACACTGAAGTTTGTTTACAAATCTCTAGTCATTTTTATGAATAAGTGATTAAATGGCTCCTGAATGTGTACTGAAGCAAAACGTTAGCTTTCAAGTTCAAAGTTAGGAAACATGTATGTTTAGAAACAGCCTATTACAACATGAGTACCTTTTTGGTAACAGTACTGTTGATTAATATGCTAACAAATATATTAAAATGTAGAATGGTCCAATAGTATCCTAGTTTTAATCAAGTATCAATTAGCCAGTCAAGATTTTTAGAGAAGGATATATAAAATCCAAAACTACAACAAAAATTAGAAGTTGTGGGTGGAAACAAGAATTAAGAAAATTACAATATAATACACAATTTGTAGTGTGTAAAACTAAATTGGGTTGTAACAATAGAGATCTTAATATGGATGAAATTTTAAAAAGCACTTTTTATGATTTTTCTTCAAAATTGCCTCAGTACCAAAAGGAGTGAATGACTACCCTAGCAAGTATCAAGGATTATGTGGAATCTACAAAAATGATACAAATAACTTGTTTACAAAACAGAAACAGATTCACAGTCTTTGAAATCAAATTTATGATTACCAGGGAGGAAGGGGGGGGATAAATTAGGAGTTTGGGATTAACATATACATACTACTATATGTAAAATAGATAATCAACAGACCTACTGTATAGCACAGGGAACTCTACTCAATATTCTGTATTAACCTATATGAGAAAAGAATCTGAAGAAGAATGGATATATGTATATGTATAAATGAATCACTTTGCTGTACACCTGAAACTTAACAGAACATAGTAAAATGACTATAGTCTAATATAAAATAAAAATTAAATTAAAAAAGTATGGTTGGCTAAAAGTATGAAATAAGCAATATCTTATGCTCTAATCAAAAATGAAAATGTTGTATATATTCCATCATGCACTTCCCATTCAACAACAACAGGGATACCTGCACTGGAGAAGAGAATGAGGAAAGAGAGAGAAGTATTTCAAAGAATGATGTTGTTTCCAAAAATGTCTACATGAAAATCCTGCTTAAAACTGCCTTTGAATTGTACTTTATATGAGAAGACTATAAACAGTATTCAAAAACACCAACTAAGTTTTACTTGTGCTGTATATCTAGGCCCAGGGAAAATTCTCCAAAATGTGTAATCTAAATTTCAGTACCCCATCCAGTTTAAGAAGATTAAATATATTTAATTTCAATAAGCATTTACCCACCCCAAAAATACTACCAAGTATACAATAGAAAATATCCTAAGTACTAATATATATATATAAATATATTTACATATACCATTCCATATATGCATCTCTGTAGCCCAAGTTAATTGGTTTATTCATTTTACACATTGGGATAAAGTTTATTGAAAAGAATATATAGAAAAGTGAGAGAAAAATCTAAACTAAAATTTTCAGTTTCCAGCGTCAATGTTTTCTGACCTAGATAACTATTCCTTCAAATCAACAACTTCATTCCTCTGTTCCTTTTTTCTTCTTCACAGTCTTTGATAACATTTTTAAACCACTTCTAGTAGGGAAATAATCTCCCCTACATTTTTTGACAATGTTTATTATATACACGTAGCCTATAATTAGATTACTAATAATATAATACACAGTTTCAAAGAAAATGGAAGTTAACAAAGTGAGTTAAAATCCCAAAAGATCTATCCCTTTGTGTAATTTTATATACATATAATCTTTGGGGGCTGTAAAAATTAAGAAGGAACTCTCATCTATATCTAAAGAATGATACATTTAAGTGTGTATAAAGTATGGCATGTCATTAAAGATCCCTTCAATAATAAATCACTCTTACTAGATGGTATTCCATCTGACTGTCGTCAATAATGGGCACCTTTGGTGGCACTGAAGATGGCAGACCTGTTTTATTATAATGCTGTATTCGGACATTTGCCAAAGAGAGTAAAAGAAACAAGTCAGCAGCTTGTAAACATAGTCACGGTAGTCATCCACATTTTCTATATCAAGTCTTAAAATGCAATTTTTCCCATGTGGAACTGGGCAAAAGAGAAACTCACACAGATTTGCAGAATTTAAATTACTTAAACCCACAAATCTAATTCCCTATTCAAGAATTTACTTGCATCTTAATTGCAATAGGGATATTTTCCCAAATAAGAATTATAAAATCATACACCATTAGAAATGTAAGTGCACATCAGGGTACCAAAAATTAACTTATAATTAAATATGTTAATAGTTTCCGTTTAATTTATTCTACTTTTCTACCTTAAGGGTTTTTGTTTTTTTTTTTCTTTTTCGTACGCGGGCCTCTCACTGCTGCGGCCCCTCCCGTCGCGAAGCACAGGCTCCGGACGCACGCATGGGCCCAGCCGCTCCACGGCACGCGGGATCCTCCTGGACCTGGGCACGAACCCGTGTCCCCTGCATCGGCAGGCAGACTCCCAACCACTGTGCCACCAGTGAAGCCCATACTTTAACCTTTTATTTTTTAAAATTCTCTTCATGGAGACCACTGAGGATTTAGAGTTGCTCCTAAAAATATCCTTATGCAGTTTTTGAAATAAAGATATATTTTTCTTATAAGAGATCACCTTTGTCAGTGTCAGATCACATTGGGAGAAAAATAAAAGACATTTTCATTGTTATCCATTAAAATGCTGTAGTTGCAGAGAAATAAGTAACAACAGAGGAATGAAGTAGAAAGGCAACTAGCAATAAAACACAGCAGGGAATTTTCCTTTATATGTTTAATAGTTTGTAATTTGCTAGCCTACAAAACTCTGCTCTGACTTATAACGGAAGCCATGGCTAAGTAAAGTTGGGAAAATATTAAATTCTTTTTCAGTTTTAATTAACCAATAATCTAAATTATTTGAATGTCATTCTTGAATATTTTATCTAGCCCTACACTTCTTAGTAGGCAAAGCAAAACTCCTTACTACATTTTCCTCTCCTTAAGAACTAAAGTTAATATTTAATAAGTAACAGTATTGCCAGGTAGCTCCAGAATTACACAAATGAAGCTTGCTCTTCATGATTTGAAAAGGGTTAAAACTGGTTTTTCAGGAGGAGAATCAGAGAATGGATTAAAAATATTTCAATGGTTGTAGGAATGGTAGGTTTTCTATGTACTGAAATCAAAGCAATTGGTAGAAGTTCTTCATACCCAAGAACTGGGGGTTGGTTGTGACCTCAGAGCAACCAGCATCCTGATGCCTTGAGACGATGAGTAAACAGAGCTCAACTGAGTATCCTGAACAGTGGAGATTCAAACTCACTGAGTCATTTGTCAACATTTGTACCACAGAAATAGCTCAAAGACAAAGGAATTTTTTATATGAAAATAACTGGGTTTACATATTTTAAAAAATATATTAGTGTACTTTTATTTCTCATCCTTCTGTATATACTGATTTCTATTTTTCCTGAGACATCCATCTACTTCAGGAAAGATTACAATTGAGAGAACAAAAATGCAAAGCAAAAGAGTCAGAACAAGAAGATGATCTTGAATTTGAAGTGATATTAAGAGAATTTTTTTTTCAGGTTCTTTTATGCTCTCATTAACATATCAGGAACTAGGCCTGGCATACTTCATAGCATTTTTACAATGGAGTTTAGAGTAAAGATAAAACAAGATATGATAAAAGGGAATTTCCTTCTCTTCAGAAACAGGAAAGGTCCACCCACACAGCAACCAGGGGAAAACAGAAAAGGAATTGATAGCTTGGATTAGTCAAAGACAAGGTCCTTAGCCGCCCTCTTCGTCAGTGAATGATTCATGTTCTAAAGCCTGAAACTTGAAAAATGAGAAACTTGAAGGATAAGAAGCCTCCAAATATACGTGGCGATGATATAAGTATTTTATTTCTAAAAGTCTGCTGAAAATGATTTCAGTGCTTACTTAATTCTTTCAAGGATAGTACCTACAATGTATGCCTTAGGACATTAGTGTTTAATTATGTCTCATAACCTGGTTGAGAAAGGCTGAATCTAGAAGAACCTATTTATTTTAAATGTCATCAAATGCAACTTGGCAGGAAAGAGATAGGACAGGGTTAGCACAGGGAAGTGTGCAGAGGAAAAATCTAATTTCCTGTGTCCCATTTATGGCAGACAAAACTCTGAGTTTCCTCAGTTCAGGGAACAGAAACCAAGGCACTAGGAGACTAACTGAACCAGAAAAGACCCGTATAACATGTTGATTAATAAATACAACTTTATATAAGAGAGAGGAAAAATAAAACCTTGGTTTTCAATTGGAATAAGTGAAGGTAGAGGACTTAGAATTGCTACAGTTCCTTAAGAATATAGTTTATATTACAGGGGTAGATTATCATAGTTCTTTCTCAGATCTATTTTAGACTGAGATTTTAAATAGTTAAGAGAATTCAATTGTTTTTCTGTGTTATTGGAATGAGGCATATGTTACAATTGATTCAGAACCAGTGGACCGTGTTTCTCCAATGACTTATTTTGAGGGAAATCCCATATAAAAATATATAAATAATTAATTATATATTTGAAATAAAAAAGGAAAAAAGAGAAAAAGAAAGAATATGTTAGTAGATATTAGAAATGTTTAAAAATCTTAATTTTGATGGATACATCTCTTACCATTTTTGATTATGATTATCTGAAAATGCATTTTTTTTTACTTCCTGATAAGATTATGAGTTGAGGACAGATATATTATTCTGTTACTTCAACTGATCATAATTGAAATAACCATAGAATTATAAAAATAGAGGCAGGCATGCATTACCATTGTAAAATAGGAAGAAAGGATGCCTTCCACATGTGAAAAATTCTGGAAGACAGTGAAGGTCAACTTGCAACTCCTGAGAAGATGACATAAAGTTATCAGAAATAAGTAAAACAGTGCTTCCCTGGTGGTGAAGTGGTTGAGAGTCCGCCTGCCGATGCAGGGGACACGGGTTCGTGCCCCGGTCCGGGAAGATCCCACATGCCGCGGAGCAGCTGGGCCTGTGAGCCATGATCGCTGAGCCTGCGCGTCCGGAGCCTGTGCTCCACAACCGGAGAGACCGCAACAGTGAGAGAGAGGCCCACATACCGCAAAAAAAAAAA
>NW_020175684.1:1871169-1910762 GCF_003031525.2 Neophocaena asiaeorientalis asiaeorientalis | reverse complement strand
CCCAAAAAAAAAAAAAAAAAAAAAAAAAAAAAAAAGAAAAAGAAATAAGTAAAACAGATAACACTGGTAGAAGTCAATTAACACCTCCACTTTGGAAAGGTGAAACCTGGAGGAGATTGCAGTCCTGTTGCAATCCTGTTGTTTCTGTTCCAGTTAGCCACAACCTTTGAAAGGACTTCTGCCAAGTGGCCCAGGATAAAGTAGCTAAGGGAGTGGAGAGTCAGGCTTGAGGCAGGCTCTTTTGCTTGATTACAGAGGTTAAGAGCTCAGAAAGTAGACTCAATGATCTTTTTCTTAAGTCACAGGGAAAATATCTTTGCAACCTTTTTTTTTCTGCCCAGATGTTGCACTTTGTAAATGAGGAAGAAGAAACAGCCCTAGTTTTCAATGGAAAGGAAGGGAAGGGAAGGGAAGGGAAGGAAAAGGAAGGAAAAGGAAGGGAAGGGAAAGAAAGGGAAGGGAAGGACACTGTCTTGCCAAAATTAAAAGAACAAAAGAGTAACACTGCACTCATGTCTTTTTTTTTTAACATCTTTACTGGAGTATAATTGTTTTACATTGTTGTGTTAGCTTCTGCTGTATAACAAAGTGAATCAGATATACATATAGATATATCCCCATATCTCCTCCCTCTTGGATCTCCCTCCCACCCTCCCTATACCACCCCTCTAGGTGGTCACAAAGCACCGAGCTGATCTCCCTGTGATATGCAACTGCTTCCCACTAGCTATCTATTTTACATTTTGTAGTGTATATATTGTCAATTCTACTCTCACTTCATCCCAGCTTACCCTTACCCTTCCCCATGTCCTCAAGTTCATTTTCTACATCTGCGTCTTTATTCCTGTCTTGCCCCTAGGTTCTTCAGAACTTTTTTTTTAGATTCCATATATATGTGTCAGCATACGGTATTTGTTTTTCTCTTTGTGACTTACTTCACTCTGTAGGACAGATTCTAGGTCCATCCAGCTCACTACAAATAACTTCATTTCATTTCTTTTTATGGCTGAGTAATATTCCATTGTATATATGTGCCAGATCTTCTTTATCCATTCATCTGTCGATAGACACAGTGCTTGCTTCCATGTTCTGGCTATTGTAAATCATGCTGCAATAAACATTGTGGTACATGTCTCTTTTTGAAATATGGTTTTCTCAGGGTATATGCCCCATAGTGGTATTGCTGGGTCATATGGTAGTTCTACTTTTAGTCTTTTTAAGATCCTTTACTCATTGGATTCTGCCATTTCCCCAGTTTTCATCAGCAGAATGTTAGACAACATTGCACAGGATAGCAGCCTAACCTGTGCTTGTCCTCCTGAATATCATATAATTATCTGCTTTATCATACACTCTTTACTCCCTTACCTTTGGAAAAGAAATTCATCATAAGCTTGAATGTAACCAGTGAATAAATGGCCAGGAGTTGTTCTAAGCATCTGACTTCCTGTTTGACTAGATCTTTTCAAACTAAGTCAAAGAAAGAAAGAAAGAAATTGGTCTTTCACTTAAAAAAAAACAGGTAATCTATTTTCATTTTATGGGACTGTGGCAGAACTGCAGGATCTTTAGACATTTCAAGACCCCCAAGTATTAAATACCATTGGCACCCACTCACCCCATGATTGTGATGATCAAATTTTCCATGGTCTAGAATGACGATCAGAATTGTTTATCTCTAAGACTATAGGTTAGTTGTCACTCCCTTTCAGAATCTGGTTTAATTTCCTTGGCTACTATCTGGAGGAATGTTTGCATAGCAGAGACAGATAAGGTAGTTATTGGGGAGGACATGCCCTTCTACAAAATCAGCAGCCATAATTGGAACTTTAACTTCATTATTGACTTCATTGGGTTGTACTGAAATACTGTTTTTGGTATCAGGGTGATGGTGGCCTTGTAGAATGAGTGTAGGAGTGTTCCTCCCTCTGCTATATTTTGGAAGAGTTTGAGAAGGATAGGTGTCAGCTCTTCTCTAAATGTTTGATAGAATTCGCCTGTGAAGCCATCTGGTCCTGGGCTTTTGTTTGTTGGAAGATTTTTAATCACAGTTTCAATTTCAGTGCTTGTGATTGGTCTGTTCATATTTTCTATTTCTTCCTGATTCAGTCTTGGCAGGTTGTGCATTTCTAAGAATTTGTCCATTTCTTCCAGGTTGTCCATTTTATTGGCATAGAGTTGCTTGTAGTAATCTCTCATGATCTTTTGTATTTCTGCAGTGTCAGTTGTTACTTCTCCTTTTTCATTTCTAATTCTATTGATTTGAGTCTTCTCCCTTTTTTTCTTGATGAGTCTGACTAATGGTTTATCTATTTTGTTTATCTTCTCAAAGAACCAGCTTTTAGTTTTATTGATCTTTGCTATCGTTTCCTTCATTTCTTTTTCATTTATTTCTGATCTGATTTTTATGATTTTTTTCCTTCTGCTAACTTTGGGGTTTTTTTGTTCTTCTTTCTCTAATTGCTTTAGGTGCAAGGTTACATTGTTTATTCGAGATGTTTCCTGTTTCTTAAGGTAGGACTGTATTGCTATAAACTTCCCTCTTAGAACTGCTTTTGCTGCATCCCATAGATTTTGGATCATCATGTCTCCATTGTTATTTGTTTCTAGGTAATTTTGATTTCCTCTTTGATTTCTTCAGTGTCCACTTTGTTATTAAGTACTGTATTGTTTAGCCTCCATATGTTTGTATATTTTACAGATCTTTTCCTGTAATTGCTATCTAGTCTCCTAGTGTTGTGGTAGGGAAAGATACTTGATTCAATTTCAATTTTCTTAAATTTACCAAGGCTTGATTTGTGGCCCAAGATATGATCTATCCTGGAGAATGTTCCATGAGCACTTGAGTGTATTCTGTGTATTCTGTTGTTTTTGGATGGAATGTCCTATAAATATCAATTAAGTCCATCTTATTTAATGTATCATTTAAAGCTTGTGTTTCCTTATTTATTTTCATTTTGGCTGATCTGTCCATTGGTGAATGTGGAGTGTTAAAGTCCCCTACTATGAATGTGTTACTGTCGATTTCCCCTTTTATGGCTGTTAGTATTTGCCTTATGTATTGAGGTGCTCCTATGTTGGGTGCATAAATATTTACAATTGTTATGTCTTCTTCTTGGATCGATCCTGTAGTCATTATGTAGTGTCCTTCTTTGTCTCTTCTAATATTCTTTATTTTTAAGTCTATTTTTGTCTGATATGAGAATTGCTACTCAAACTTTCTTTTGGTTTCCATTTGCATGAAATATCTTTTTCCATCCCCTTACTTTCAGTCTGTATGTATCTCTAGGTCTGAAGTGGGTCTCTTCTAGACAGCAAATATATGGGTCTTTTTTTGTATCCATTCAGTCAATCTGTATCTTTTGGTGGGAACAACCAGACAAGGATGTCACAAAGAAAGAAAACTACAGGCCAATATCACTGATGAACATAGATGCAAAAATCCTCAACAAAATACTAGCAAACAGAATCCAACAGCACATTAAACAGATCATACACCATGATCAAGTGGGGTTTATTCCAGGAATGCAAGGATTCTTCCTTATACGCAAATCAAACAACGTGATACACCATATTAACAAATTGAAGGAGAAAAACCATATGATCATCTCAATAGGTGCAGAGAATGCTTTCGACAAAATTCAACACCCATTTATGATAAAAATGGGTTAGGGAGGGTGGGAGGGAGGGAGACGCAATAGGGAAGAGATATGGGAACATATGTATATATATAACTGATTCATTTTGTTGTAAAGCAGAAACTAACACACCATTATAAAGCAATTATACTCCAATAAAGAAAAAAAATACGTTTTTTCCTCAAATACAAATTTATATTTTCAAATTGAAAACTTAAAAGAATGCAACTGAAAATGAAATAATGTTAAAATAATAACAATAATAATATCATCTTATGTTGTCCCCACTATCCCTCTTCTCCGAGGCATATTGATCAGAGGTCTATGTATTAGTTTTGTTTATATGACCCTTTGTTTATATGACCATGTTTTAAGATGAAATATTGATTCTAGAAACAACAGTCTTTTTAAATATTCTTTCTTATTAGAACATGCTTTTGTCACATAGGATGATTATTATTTTAGAGTTTTATATTCATCACCTATTATATACTGAACTTTTGAGTCCCCCCAAAATGTATATTTGTAGCCCTAATCCCCAGTGTGATGGTTTTAGATATGGGACCCTTAAGATATATTTAGGTTTAGACGAGGTCATGAGGGTATAGCCTTCATGTTAGAAATAGTACCTTTTAAAGACGTAGAGATATGGTGCCTCCTCTTTCTTCCATGTAAAGATATCGCTAGAAAACAGCTTACAAGCCAGGAAGATAGTCCTCGCTGAGAACCCAATCTGCCCACAAATTTATCTTGGACTTCCAACCTCCAGAACTGAGAAATAAATTCCCATTGTTTAAGCCACTCAGTCTATGGTAGTTATAGCAACTGAAGCTAAGATACCACCATTTTGTCTGTTGTGTTATTGCTCCCATTATTTTCTTATTAGCTCTATTGTTAATTTGCTAAAGATATAATTTCATTTTTGTTTGTATATAGAACTCAGTTTTAGTCGAAAAACCTATAGAAAAGAGCAGGTGATACAGAATGTCCAGATAATTTTACACAGTGGCAACACTATAGGTCAGTTAAAGATTTAAGTGGGTATATCCATCAAAATAGGTATTAATTGTCTTTAAGACCAAAGACTAGGTTTTATTTATACAAAATGAGAGAAATTGAGAGTATTTTTCAAAACAACTCTGTTTAGAATTGTCAGTTGGTACAAGGTAAGATAGATGTTTGGAATCACTTAAATCAGTTAAAATAATACAAAAAATTGTAAAACATGAAAATTATTTCATTGTGTAATTTTCATTTTGATGATATTTGCTTTAAGCTGACTTGCCAAGTAGATAAAATAGATAAGTTGCTTCAGGTTGGAGGGTAAAACTTCATGATTGTTGGGCCAAATTTTACAGATGCCTATTATCTATATTGTTGGAGAAAGATTTGAACCTTGGTTCCTCTTTTCCCTTCTGTTTTCTACTTTTCACCTATTGCTTTGACTCTGTTAAATAGAGAAGACATTTTTTAATTGATAAAATTTAAAAGTTCATGACATTATTTCTTTTTAATAATTATATAATGTTTATGCAACAATTTATATGCAGTTATAAAATATAAATATAATATAAAATAGATTTATAAAATAATATAAAAAACTCAACAGTTTTACTAAACTGTTTACTATTTACTAGTCAAAGGAAATAAATTATACCTTAAATGGGATAGTCTGTGGTATTAATATATCTGATTCTTAAATTAAAATTTAATGTAGTTTTAAATGGTTTATATTCATAAGTTTTTCAAGTCCATTTCTCTAGACAGTGCATTAAAACATGCTAAATTTACATGTCTGTTTCACCTTCAGTAGCTGTACTAATAGCCGTACCTCCCAAAAATATGATTTCATTTCACCAGATTTTTAGTATGGAGAGAGAGAATAGAGAAGAGATATTAAGTGGGAAGTGGTTCAGTTTTGAAATAAGAAAATAAATGTACCAGTCATGGGTATTGGGTCCCAAACTGTACCTAATTTGCTTAAGGAGTAAACAACCAATGTGAAATGTTGTACAAAGTTCATACCCATTATTCATTTCTGGAGAAATATATTGCATTATCTTGCTAGAGATGCCATAACAAATACCACAGATGGGGTGGCCTAAATAGCAGAAATTAATATTTTCACAATTCTGGAGACTAGAAGTTGATAGCAAGATGTTGACAGGGTTGATTTCATTCTGAGGTCTCTCTCCTTGTCTTGTAGATAGCTGTCTTTTCCCTTTGTCTTCACATGGTCTTTCCTCTGTGTGTGTTTGTGTCCTCTCCAATTCTTATAAGGACATGAATCATATTGGATTAGGGCCCACTCATATGATCTCACTTTACTTTAATCACCTCTTTAAAGGTCCTACCTCCAAATACAATCATATTTTGAGGCACCAAAGGTTCAGACTTCAATGTACAAATTTGCAGGGGGACACAACTCAGTCAATGACATTGGTTTTCTAGTGACAGTGGACCAATACATTAAATAGCACTCATTATTGAATAGACACTGAAATCACTGCTACTTAGAATGGGTTTTATTTTCAGTGAGAGAGGATTTGAGAAGTTGTTTCAGTAGGGATTTAGCACAGGAAACTGAAATCATACGAAGATTTTAAGGGATGCATTAGGGGAATTCAGTACTCAAACTGGAAGTGGGCATCAAAGTCAAGGTTATCAATGGAGGTTTCTAATGAAATGTATTAGGTACACTCGACTAGAAAGTGCTACATTCCCTATTCTCTTTGAGACAGGTTCTCTCTACTTTGGACCTTCAGTGTCGCTGCTATGGGACAGTATTCTTCAGTTCCTAGAATCCCTATTGTGGACAGTTCTTATATTTGATCTTTTTCTTGAAGGTCTTTCTAATTTTGAGAATGTGCTTCTAAGAAAGACTTGAGATGAGAATTAGTTTTATTTTTCTACCCAGAAAGTCCTGGTCCTTGAAGGGTGTTCATAAAACCCTTATGATACCTTCTGTGTAGCTGAAAGTTTCAATGAAGCACTGCCTTAAATCTTTCTAAGTTCTTAACAGAATGTCTTACAGTGATATCCTTAGTATTTTTACACTAAGACCTTGAAGTGCCATAAAATTTATATTTGCCTTGAGGACCCCCTCTCCCTTTTTTCTTTGAATGTCTTTTTCTATGTAGAGATAATAGAGAATAAGACTGTTTTAGTTTTGATCCCCCTAAGTCTTGAGTTGGAAATATTTCCTCTGTATTTTTCTTGAAAAGTGAAGTTTCTTTTTTAGGTTATATTTATCTTCTTGTGTTTTACCCAAGGAAGCATGAAGAAACCAATTTGTACTTTCTATATTTTGCTTAGAAATATACCCATGCAAATGCATGACTTTGTTAGGTATGCTATTTTCTGTATTACCACAAGCAATCATTTTGCCAAACTTTTGGCCATTATGTAACAAAGGTTTCCTTTTCTCCAGCCTCCAGTAACATTTCTTTAGTGTCGTTCAAACTCTCATTGTTTTCTCAGGCTGTTCCCAAGCTTTTAGTACTAATTTCCTCAAGACCTTTATGCTTGTGCCAGCTACACAGTCCCAAAGCCAATGCTACATGACAGGTTTTTGTTACGATATCATACCAGTTCCAGCACTAAATTCTATTTTGGTTCATCTCTGCTCCATGATGTCTGTGGCCTTTGCCCAAATGCCTCTACAGGCTGGGGGCTGAGATAGTTGAACACTACCCTGTACCTGTTTCTCCTCTCCATAAAGCATGGCTAGTTGTGCTTCCTCACAGTATGGCAAGGGAGTCAGCTTTCTACTATGACTTGTGCTTCAAAAGGAATGTAAAAGAAACTCGCAGTCCTCTTAAAGGGTAGACTCAAAACAGTTTGAAATCACTTTTGCCACATTGGTTGAAGAAGCCACAGATCATCCCAGATTCAAGTGGAAAAAATACAAGCCGTGCCATTTGGTATGAGATTTGTCAAAGAATTTAATTTTCTATTTATGGTGGCTCAGATGCATAGATGAGAAAGCTCTTGTTTCAGTTATCACCTTTACCAATACAGCCACTTGACAGCCATCAACATGGAATATTAAGTCTGGCTACTGTGGAGGATGGGAATAATTAAGAAGTCTAAGACAGCTCCTGAGTGTTCATCATAGGCAAGGGATTAAATGATGTTTATTGGCATTTATGGGATACTTGGGAGAAGAAATTTTAATTTTACAGGTAAACTGAAACACCACAAAAAAAAAAAAAAAAAAGAAAGAAAAAGAACCCACCAGGTTTATGTGCACTCAATATACAATTGAGTATGTGTGACCAATCAACTTCTCAGGAAAATAAGAGCAAATTACTTTCAGTCATCTCATTTATGGAATTTACTCTACATTTTCCAATATCATTCATTTGGCAAATATTCATCAGCTGTCTACTCCCAGGAAGATACTTCTATTCCATGTGTTGGAAATACGTCACTAACCAAAAAAGAGCCAGTTCCTACCCTTGTGGATTCTGTTCTAAAATGAGAAACAGATAATAAGCAAATGGTGAGAAATACCATAAAGAAAAATGAAACAGAGTACAGGGCAAAAAGAATGACATGAGGCAAGTGGGAGTTGAGGAGACGTTATTTTAAATAGGTTGGAAGAAAAGCTGATTTTCTTCCTATTTAACATCACATGAAACAACCAATCAAGTCAACTTTTCTTTTTTTATTTAAGAGTTATTTAAGAGTCCTGTAGACAGAGTTAAATCTAGAAACTTTCTCAGGAATTTGTTATTTTCTAATACTAGAAGGATACTCTAAACTGGAGAAAACTTTTAATTGAAAAATGTTGTATAAGTCACATACAAAAGTTACTGTTTGGGCTTCCCTGGTGGCGCAGTGGTTGAGAGTCTGCCTGCTAATGCAGAGGACGTGGGTTTGTGTCCCGGTCCGGGAAGATACCACATGCCGCGGAGTGGTTAGGCCCATGAGCCATGGCCGCTGAGCCTGCTCATCCGTTGCCTGTGCTCCGCAACGGGAGAGGCCATGACAGTGAGAGGCCCGCGTACCCCAAAAAAAAAAAAAAAAGTTACTGTTCTTTTCCTCAGTAAAAAAGCAAAAACCTTATTTAGAAACAAAAACATTATTACCTCTTCAACTCAAGCTTTAAGGCAGGATCTAGTTATATTTTTTCTCCCTGTTTCACAGAAAATACAATCCTTTTAAATGATGATTATAGCTTAAGTCTTAGGCTTCTCAGTTTCAAAATTTCAGTAAAATGCACTGTTTTACTCCCTGACTCCACAGTATGCTGGTACAGATGACTTTCATTAAAGGCATAGAAAAAGAAAGCAGGACTGTACTTTCAGGAATGTGATAGAAAATTTATAAAATAAATTATATGTGAGGAAATATTGTCCCTGTATATATTTAGTGATGTATTAATAAAGTGTCAGTCTTTGTTCTTGAAAGTATTTCAAAGAGAGTATAGGCGTTAAAAACGCAAAGAAAGAAAATAATACATACGCAGTGACTCAGTTTTTAATTTCTTTGTGTGTATGCACATACGCACTTGTGTTAGAGAGTATAATATTTCAGGTATTTGAGGGAATTTGAAAAATAAAGTACTATTTGTATTAGTTTCCCCCTGCTGATGTAACAGATTACCACAAACTTAGTGACTTAAGGCAACCTAAGTTAATTTTCTTTCAGTTTTGGATGTCAGAAATCCAAAATCAGTCTCAGTAGGGTGAAATCAAGAGCTCAACTACTTTCCTTTTTGAGGCTCTAGGCGATAATCCCTTTCCAACTTTTTTCCAGCTTCTAGAGGCAGCTGACATTCCTTAGCTCGTGGTCCCTTCCAGCATTCGCATCACTCTGACCTCTGCTTTTGTCATCATATCTCCATCTCTAATGGTGACGCTCCTGCCTCTTTCTTATAGGGATCCTTATGATTACATTGGTAACCATATGACTACAAATAACCAGGCTAATCTCCCCATCTCAAAATCTTTAAAGTAATCACATCAGCAAAGTTCCTTTTGTTATGTAAGGTAACTTATTCACAGGTCCTGGGGATTCCAACATGGATATCTTTAAGAGGCCATTGTTCAGCCTACCACATAATACTATTAATGCAAATTCAGATGTTTCCTTCCAAGTATTTCTGCTGGTTACTAGAAATATTAAAAGTATAACTACGTGTTTAAATATGTATATTTTGTGCAATTGTAGCTTATGTGTTTTGCAAATGGCTATATATTGCCTGTAAATAAGAGATGGCATTACTTTTACCTAACTGTAAGAGAGCAGTAGGATTTTTCCATTACTGTTTGAAGTGGTTCAGAAAGGGAAAATAAGCCATTAGGTTTTTTTCCCAAGGGATTCACACTGGCAGTACATTAAGACATCCTATGGGAAATGTTTACTTTTATATACAGTACTGACTCTCAAGTGACAATACTTATGCTAGAATTCAAAATCAAATATAGTTCCTCAAATTCATTCCTTATTTGAAATAAGAAAAACATATTAGATTATGCTTCTCTTCCTACTAATGATAAATTAATTATGAAAAATCACATTTTCAAAAGGAAAAAAATTTAATCAAAATAATTATGGCTCACTGGAATATAAATCATATTTAATTGTACAGTTACAAATATAACAGTGTTATATTTTATTTTGAAATCAAGATAGACTAAAAGTTTCATTCATTTTATAACTTTCCCTGAAAGACTTTGAAACATAAAAATGAAGGGAGAAACTAACAGTCTCTGCTGAAACCATAATTCTAGTCCTGTCAGTCCCACCTCAGGTACCATTATTTGTAAGGCTATATTTATGCAGATACTGTTTTAGTAAGTCCAGGCGCTATGACAAAATACCAGAGATTGGGTGGCTTCAACAACAAATATTTATTTCTCACAGTTCTGGAGGCTGGGAAGTGTAAGATCAAGGTGCAATCAGATCTGGCGTCTGTATGGTTTGCAGTCTGCTGTCTTCTTGATGCATCCTCACAGGGTGGAAAGTTGATAGAGTGATCGTCTCTCTTGTATCTCTTCTCTTTTAAATAAGATACCTTTAATTAATTAATTAATTTTTTTCTGGCCATGCCACATGGCATGCGGGACCTTAGTTCTCCAACCAGGGATCAAACCCATGTCCCCTGCACTGGAAGCACAGAGTCTTAACTGCTGGACTACCAGGGAAGTCCCTTGTGTCTCTTCTTATACAGGCACTAATCCCATTCATAAGGGCTGCACCCCACTGGCCTAATTACCTCCCAAAGACCCCATCTCCAAATCTCATTGGGGATTTAGACTTCATCATATGAATTTTGGGAGGTCACAAACATTAAGTCCACAGCAGATACTGTTTTCAAGAACTTTACATCTATCTGGGAAGAGGAAAACAACCTGAAATCATTGAAGACTTTGTAATATTAATTTGAATCACAGGTTAGGCTATATTATATTTATTTTTTGATAAGCCAAAAACAGTTGAATGTAGACAACTTCCTAAAGTTCACCTGAATGCAACAGGAGGAAAAAAAAAGAGATGTGAGCAAAGCATCCTAGGTAAATTAGAATATAATTTCCCAGTTCCCTACTGAAGTTCTTCTCCTATTTTTCACAAAATCTATTGCAAATCTTCCTGATAATATAAAGCCCAATAATGAAAACAGTACAATACTCCCTAAAGAATCAAGGAATCATAAACACTGCTAGGGAAATTGATCATTTTTTATGAAAGAAAATCAAGTTGTATATTTCATGTTATATGTTACACAACATATTTTTCTTCCAAATGGATCAAAGGGCAAATGTAAAAAAATTTTGAATAAAACATAAAAAACAGGAACTTTTTCTCTATTTACAAAAAAATGGAAAAACTTAGATTAAAAAACCTACATATGTAACTACATAAAAACATACATTAAAAATACCGTAAGCAGTATTAAAAGAAAAATAGCATATAATATGCTAAAACATGACCAACAAAAGTTAATAAAATTAATCCTTAAAATCTTATGAATATCAATAAGGAAATACTAATAATCATAAATAAATGAAGCATCTTATATCCATTGAGTAACAAGTTAGTATCTAAGTATGTTTTTTTCAAGTTGGCCGAAGTCATTAATGGATAACATACATTAAAATGCAAATAACTGACCATAAGAAAAGAATTATTCGTAATAAATGAAATGCAAATTAAAACATGAATATATAAAGATTTTTTTAAATCTTCAATGAATAACATTGTTTTATTTAACTTTCATAAAGTTTACATTGTAGGAAAGTGAGAAGCAACTTTGCTCATAATAAAACTGTGATGTTCCTAATAGAATATCAACCCTGTTTCTAACAGTATGTACTCAAGACCACACCACAGCTGCAAAATAGTAACCAATCCTTTCTCCACAGTTATTGCTGATTTCTTACTAAGGACATCTAAAGCCTGGCTTTATTCTGCCCACTTCCTTAACAAAAATAACTAAGACAGTCAACTGGTGAGCTGTTCCCCCTTCTTGACAGCATCTAAAATAGCCCTTGTGTCCTTGATTATTTCCTAGAACCACTCAACTCATATGCAAACTCTACAAAGGCCCTCTCTATATTAATCTTTTTCAGAGATGCCACAGTGTTCCTCTGCAAACTAAATGTATTTAATTTAGTTCAGCTGCAAGAGTGTTCCAATGGCTTTGCCTGGTGGGCTTCTGTATTAGGTGTTCTTTTTGTACCTTTATTTTCATAAGATGAATACTTATCACCTTTACATTATGTAAATATTCAGGAAGGGAAGGGAATGGGATAAAACTTTAAGGATTTAAATCTATCTGTTTTTTTCTTGTGAAATTAAATAGTATATATCTGAAGTAATTAAGGCAAAAAGTCATTGTCGAACATGCGCGATCTGGATGATGGAGCTAATAGAGTTTGTCACAGTGTTCTTTATACTTTTCAATGCTTTTGAATTAATCCTTAATATACTGATAATAGGCAATATGCTTTATGCCACTTTACCTGTAAACTTAAAAACAGTTTATTTCGAGAAAGAAAGGAGGTGCCTCTACCACAATAGCTATTTTTTAGTTGTCTGGTGATTATGAGGTGACCTGGGTCAAAATTTCACTCCATAAGAGAAACTATAGCTAGTTGTTAACTGGCAGAACACTTTAGATCCTCACTCTTAAGAGTGAATTTGAGATCCACATAAACTTGCATAAATGGCAGAGTAAGGCAAAGCTGAAAATGGTATTAAAAGAATATAGAGACATCAATACTAAGACCATGCCTGGCACATAGCAAGCATGTAGGAAGTACTTCAGAGGAAGGCTTGAAGGAGTAGAAAAAGAGATATTATTAGAAAGGAGAGTGACTGATTAGGTGATGCATGCTGATAGAGCAGTATCATTTGGAGGTGTTGCTGAGAAAACAGCAAAGCAAGTCCATCCAAAGAGCACCAGTGGATTCAGTATACAGTGAAGAGACAGAGTTTTTCTATGTTGAATGAGGATCCATTTTTCCATGATGGCTTATTTTGCAACCCTTATGATTGTTTTCAGTGTTCATTATTTTCCTTGAGATTCCCCCCCAAAACATCCCTCTTTAATTTTTGATTTGAAATGCATCGTTCTTATTTCTTTGTTCATTGCAAGAGCCTCAATACCCCAATGTGGTAAGATAAGCATGCCTGCAACGTTGATATGAGTTTGAATTAGTACAATCTTTCTAAAAAGTTGATTAGCCAATTGTAAGTCCATTTCAAGATAATAGAAGAATACCAAATATGGGCCAAGAATTATGCACAGGCGTATGATATGAAGTAATATACATAATAATAAACCATTGTAAGTTACCTAAAAATTAAATTTAGGGCACTATTTACAAAACAGCAAAATGGAATATTATAAGTCATTATGTATGTCATATTCATCTATAACTATTTTAGATTATTGAGAATAAAATAGCCATATTAAAGTGTTGGGAATATAGATTATATTATTTCTTCATGTGTTTTCTGTATTTTGTAATTATGCTACAGTGAATAACATTTTATTTATAGCATTATCAATGCATTTTAAAAAGTTATTTATTATTATGGACTGAATTTTGCTCCCCCAAAATTCATATAGTGAAGCCCTAACTACCAGTTCCTTAGAATGTAACTGTATTTGGAGATAAGGTCCTTAAAGAGATAGTTAAAATGAAGCATTAGGATAGGCCCTAATCTGGTCTGACTGCTGTCCTAATAAGAAGAGAACATTAGGACATACAAAGAGAGACAGTAAGGATAAGTGTGAACAGAGTAAAGACCACATGAGGTTGCAGAGTGAAAGTGGATGACTCAAGCCAATGAGAGGCCTCAGGAGAAACCAACCCTACTGCCATCTCCAGAGCTATGAGAAAATATATTTCTGTTGTTTAAGCCACCCACTCTGTGGTACTTTGTTATGACAGCCTAGCAAACTGATACACATACGAACCTTTATTAACATGAAAAACATTCATATATTAAAATATAGATCAAAATAAATATATACATATTTATAAAGCACACACAAACATGTATAGTTAAAGAAATATAATACAGCCAACATAACACAGCAGGAAAGAAATGAAAATTTCTCTGAAAAGTTTTTGGGTCACTGAAAGAAACTAGTAAATTAAGGTGCAGATATTTTGACTAATTTGTTAAGGAAAACCAAATTCATTTCCCACATGATACCTAAACCTTAGTTTTAAAGGTTTTTTTTGAATAAATTTATAGTAAATCTATTTTATTTATCTTTCATCAGCATTTATGCTGCTTTTAGATTTTGAGCATGCTTTACTCTTCTTTTACCTTTGTCTTCATCACATAGATTTCAGATAATTCATTTTGAATATTAATGCTAAATATTTTGTGGGGAAAAATCAGTGCTGTGAAGCACTAACTTATTTAATTTAAAAAATTTACTCAATACATGGTTGAATTATAACTTCCTGTAGGACAGTACAAAAACTAATATCTTAGAAAAACTTAATTTAAATATTTATTATATACTTAATTATACAATCAAAATATAAATATTACTGAAATACAAGTTTCAAAAAATAAAGATGAAAACAATTTTCTTATTACTATCATCTTTGTTGCCAATCCCCATACCTGCTCTACCTACCCTGTTGTTTGGGTATGAATCCTTCATGTACATTTTCTAGACATCTGCTTACATAAATCATGTATTTCCAGGAAGGCATCATATTTTTTTTTTTTGCCCAATCCCAATCCAGTCTCTGTTTTGGAAGACCCACTTTAAAGAAGATCCTGAAAACTTTATGACTATCTCAATCTTGATGTGCCCCTTCCAACACCATAGTAAGAATCTGTCATGGTACTTGGTCTCATTTACTGTAGTTAGCAAAATACTTGGATTTAACAGGGTTTTTGTGTCTTCCAGGGAAGGGGAGTTCCTTTCAGGGCATCAACAGTCAACAATCTGTATGGCCAGTGAAATACAGTGAAAACCTCTTTGCCATCATGGCCTGAGATGTTCACCTCAGAAACACAGACTCCTCAGGTTTTTGAACCTACCACTCAGGAATTTCCCCAGTCACTGCAGGAAAGTATGTTGTTCTTTTTTTTTAATATTTTGTATTTTATATACAATTTTTAAAGGTTATTTTCCATTTACAGTTATTACAAAATATTGGTTATATTCCCCATATTGTACGATACATCCTTGAACCTATCTTACACACAATAGTTTGCACCTCCCACTCCCCTACCCCGATATTGCCCCTCTGCACCCACTGATAACCACTAGTTTATTCTCTATATCTGTGAGTCTGCTTCTTTTTTGTTTTATTCACTACTTTATTGTATTTTTTAGATTCCACATATAAGTGATACCATACAGTATTTGTCTTTCTCTATTTAACTTATTTCGCTTAACATAATGCCCTCCAAGTCCATTCATGTTGCTGCATATGGCAAAATTTCATTCTTTTTATGACTTAGTATTCCACTGTGTGTGTGTGTGTGTATGTATGTATGTATGTGTGTGTGTATATATATATATATATATATATATATATATATATATATATACCACATCTTCTTTATCCATTCATCTGTTGATGGACACTTAGGTTGCTTCCATATCTTGGCTATTGTAAATAATGTTACTATGAACATTGGGATGCATGTATCTTTTCAAATTACGGTCATATGGTAGTTCTATTTTTAATTCTTGAGAATCCTCCCTACTGTTTTCCACAGTGGCTGTACCAATTTATATTCAAGGGAGTATGTCTTGCATTGGCTCTGGTCTCTAATTTATTTTTGTCAACATCCTCCAATGTGAAGTTCATTTGTACTTTTAGGAATAAAGAATAGGGTTTTTTTTAAAGGAAGTCTTTGATTATCTAAACAATCTTGAAATTTTTAATTCTTGGTGGAAACCTGCTCATTACTCACAACCCTATATTTTGTTCTTGTCTGTCCTCACTATCTTTGTTGTGAATCTAAAGAACAAGTTCATAGGAAGAGAATAAGTGGAGACCACAAGAAATTTATCTTCAACACAGTTCCAAGGGCCAATGTATCCAGGAAGTCCCCTCATATCAGTATCACTGTAGCATTTTGCTTTGAATCCCATATCAAAACTTGTGAGAACATTCCTTAATCTTGTCTTATTTTGTTGCTGGGAGTCTGGTTCTAGGAGAGATCTCCTCTGTACACTTTCCATCTTCTGGGACTCAGAGATTGTTGTGTTTGGAATTTAAGATAACAATCCTCTAGTTAGGGATCCCAAGACATGAGGTAATAAACAGAACATTGAGCCAACTATTACCAAATTCTCAGAGGTATGATTCGGTATAAGTGTGCATTCCTTGTGGACTAGACTTGTGCTCATTACATATATTCACACTATAAGCCACATTTATGTGTACATTTTTCTATACATCATAATTCACAAGGGTAAATTAAGTTCTTAATGACTACTTTGAGGAATTTCTGATATAAACAATTTTTTTCCCATTTGAAAACATTTTAGAACAAAAAGGGAGTCAAACATCCAATTGTTCTTGTATTTGCCTTGGTATGAAGAAAGCTCAAAAAATACAGATTCCACAATTGCTCTCTTATAAGATCGTCCAAAACAAATTTTTAAAAATGTGAAAAACTTATAACCTTTATCTCACTATTCCTCTTCTCCCATCTAATGCTCCTTTATTCCCCTCTGCTCCTACTCTTCATTTTGACCTGCTTCCGTTCCCTCCTGGGTGCCCAGGAGATCCCCCAATCTCAATTTTCTATTGAAGCAAAACCCCAGAAGAATAGGAAAAATCAGTCAGAAATTATAAGGTCTGGTCTCAACTAATAGCCTTTGTGAAAGACTTTTAAAGCCTAAATAAGGCAGAAATTTAGACTAGTTCTGGGAATACAATCCTAGGTCTCCCAGTTCTACATTTATTAGTTTGTATATAGTGGGGACCTCAGATGCAAATACTGAGAAGAGAAAGACAAGAATAGGGAGAACTTGATCATGTGTTAAGAGACCTCACATTGCATTGTATAGAAAATGAGAAGGTTTTAGGAAAGTTGTAGATGTAGGTGTTAGACAAGGTTTTTGTTTTGTTTTGTTTTGTTTTGTTTTGTTTTGTTTTCTGGAGGCTATCATCCCTGAAGTCTTTTCTGTGAAACTGGATTAGTTTATAATTCAGTCCTATATATCAGTGATCAGCAAACTTTTTCTGTAAACAGCCAGATAGTAAATAATTTAGGGTTTATTGGCCATCTGGTCTCTTTTACAAATACTAAGCTCTGCCATTTTAGAGTGAAGGCAGACACAGACAAAACAAATGAATGTGTATGGCTGAATTCCAATAAAAATCTGTTTACAAAAAAGATAGTAGGTATAGTTGAAAGACCTCTGTTCCAAGCAAAGAAAGGATGTGCACATTGGAGACTTCAGGGATAGGCTAAGTAGACAGCATTCAGAAGTATGTTTTGAAGTAGATGTGATTCCATCTCCCTTCACATTTTATAAATGGTCTTTATACAGCAACATAGGATTTAATATGCAACAAACACTGGAATGGAAAACAACATCATTGCCAGATTTTCAGCCCTTGGCTGAACGTTTTGAAGAAACTTAGAACAAAAGGAACCTAAGACACAAAGTAAATTGATGACCTTGTAGATAAAATAACTAGATGTTCCCACTCTAGTCCCTGAACATCAGAGTAGGAAATCTCTTGGTAAAGACACTTGGAGATACTGCAAACTAAAGGGACATTGAAAAAATCAGCTATCCTGCATTAGCCAAGAAACTGAGGGAAAAAAATTATGAAAAATGAAGGTCCTCCAAGTGGAAAGAAAGTACCCAATTTCCCATTTTACCCTTAAATTCATAAGGATAATTTTTTCCTAACTATAAAGGACTTGAAAATTTTGACTGATGCAGACACTTTCAACATTAAACCTTCCTGTTGTTACAACTTCTTCCTTGTAGTCAACAAATTAATCCGGTCATGAGAATCTCCACAACTACCCAGAATTCCTTACCTCCTTGCTTATCATTCAGATCTTTACCTAAGGAATATTATTTTTCCTTTGTGACACACAAGGTCTAATTTAATAGGAAGGAATCTACTGTGCAACTGTGCAGAGAAGATTCCCATATTAAATCTCCACTGATGATCTCTTACCTAAAATCCCTGAGGAGTGCCTATTCAAAACAAGGTCACAGACCATTGAGATATTGACTTACTGGTACTCTTGTTCCTACATCATGATGAAAACAAAGATTTCAAGGAGTTCCTGGGTTCTTGTTCACAGAATTTCTACTAATATTAGTAGGATTATTGGACTTACAACAGTAAAGATTCTGATGCTTCCAAGTATGCACAATATTCTCTTAAACCATGTAACCTAATAGATAAAAGATTCATCATACATCAGGTTAGTTCTTGGTATATTACGATTATTCAGTCAAAAGCCCAATGAATGTGGATATAGATTTGTTCAGGACTTGAAGCCCATAAATAGAGTAGTCATTTTCTCTTTTCCTTTAGAACAAAACCTAAATACTTCCTTTTTTTCAGTATTTCATGAGGCTACATACTTCATAGTGTATATATGCTGCCTTCTTTAATGTCCCTTAAATCAGTTATTTGATAGTGATTTGGGGTTTGTTTTCCTGGAAAAAATCAACTGTATATACCTGGACAGTTAGGTCCGAGGGGTTTGCTGAGGCACCCTTCTGACTACAATCTCCATCAGACATTAAGGACCAAGAGGATTTAATATAGGTCAGACATTTAGAGGATCAATCAAAAGGTTTTTTGTTTATTTTTATTTTAAATTAGATATGTCATACAAATGACGTTCTTTGAAATTTAGAGAAAGAGGTTGGGTTTTTTAATTTGTTTGTCTTGTTTTGCTTTGTTTGTTTTTGTTAATTCCTCCCAATTGAGGATATAGACTAGTACATTCCTGGGCGTCACATTTCTAGGGAATAATTTATGTTATCTTAGAAAACCTGGCTTACAGGAAATTGGGTATCCACACAATATCAGAAGGGAATACAAGACTGAGTTTTTCTCCCCACAGCATGAGAGGAAACACTGCAAGAGAGCATGGGAGAAGTGTGGGATTAGATTGTTGGATTCCAGCAAATGGTGTGTACATATGAATAAGCCAGCTTGTGGAAGATGGTCTGCAGCCTAGGGAACTGTTATGTCTGGGACACAGAAATCAGATTCATTTTTAATTGCAGGGGTGAGGGAAAGTAGATTTTGATTTTCCCTGAGAAAATAGATGGTCCCTCCACCAATGGTTTAGACTTCAGAAAGAGGAAGGCAGCAGGCTTTGGGTTGAGTGAGGAAGAGATTTTTTCCTATCCCTGAAGATAAAAGGCAAGTGAGCTTGGACCATATTACTCTGTGGGGATCAATAAGTCCTTCATAGTATGGAGTTCAGCAAGTGGCTCTAGTATCCATTATGGGCTGATAGCTCTAACAATAACTACTTATTCCCTTAAGATGACAATTTATCATTTATTCTTAATTTTTATTTGGCTGTTTATTTGTTCATCTGTTTTTAAATTACAATCCAGCACTGGCTGAGTTTTTAGGAATTGAATGATGAGAGAGATGGTTTATGACTAGTCTTAGAGAAAATCATCATGGAGGTATATGGTGAAGACTTGAGAATTTAAAACATAGCAATAACTGATCAGTAGAAGATGGGAATAATCATAATATGGAGTACACTGCTGCTTGGTTGATGTGAATCAATAAGGATAATATATGAAATAGATAAGCATTATTTCTGAAATCCAAGAAACCAACGGAGAAGGGTAATGGGAAAAGATTGGACTTCTCAAAGTGGATGGATGTTTGCCACTCAATTGTTCCTCATGTGTGCAAATTTTGAATATGTGACTTATTAGAAATGGAAGAGATGTAAACTGGTAATTCAGAAATATTTGTGTGGCATTGTGAGAATTAGCTTGATGACAAAAATCAAGAAACTGGTTTTCACTTGAACAGAACTTATTTCCCTTCTCTCCCATTAGTGTAGATGATAAGATGAATGTTGAATGGCCCTGAATGGTGTAATTATAGGTTTAATTTTGTAATTTTCAGGTAGTTTTGAATTGCATGTTATGTTTAGTAGCACAATGAATAATATACTCTGCATCCTCCTTTGGATATGTCAAATACATTTTACAAAGATACTGTAGCATAATTACATATTTTATAATGTATTCCCACTTTGTTTATGCCTGCAGTTTAAACTGGTCTACACATTGACACATTTACTATCTGAATATTTAAGTACAACTACACAAACATACAAAACACAATTCAAACAATGATTAGGATTTTATGGAAGAAAATTATTTAAACAGAATTTTACTTGAGAGACCTTCAAGATGGTGGAAGAATAAGACGTGGAGATCACCTTCCTCCCCACAAACACATCAGAAATACATCTACATGTGGAATTGCTCCTAAAGAACACCTACTGAACGCTGGCAGAAGACCTCACACCTCCCAAAAGGCAAGAAACTCCCCACGTACCTGGGTAGGGCAAAAGAGAAAAGAAAAAACAGACAAAGAATAGGGATGGGACCTGCACCGGTGGGAGGGAGCTGTGAAGGAGGAAAGGTTTCCACACACTAGAAGCCCCTTCGCAGGTGGAGACTGCGGGTGGTGGAGTGGGGGAGCTTCAGAGCCACAGAGGAGAGCGCAGCAACAGGGGTGCAGAGGGCAAAGCAGAGAGCACAGATGATTGGTGCCGACCAGCACTCACCAGCCTGAGAGGCTTGTCTGCTCACCCGCTGGGGTGGGCAGGGCTGGGAGCTGAGGCTCGGGCTTCAGAAGTTAGATCCCAGGGAGAGGACTGGGGTTGGCTGTGTGAACATAGCCTGAAGGGGGCTAGTGCGCCACGGCTAGTCAGGAGGGAGTCCGGGAAAAAGTCTGGACCTGCCGAAGAGGCAAGAGACCATTGTTTCAGGGTGTGCGAGGAGAGGGGATTCAGAGCACTGCCTAAACGAGCTTCAGAGATGGGCGTGAGCCATGGCTATCAGCATGGACCCCAGAGACGGGCATGAGATGCTAAGGCTGCTGCTGCCGCCACCAAGAAGCCTACATTCCATACCCCTCCTTCCCCCGGCCTTAGTGAGCCAGAGCCCACCAATCAGCCGCTCCTTTAACCCCCTCCTGTCTGGGCAGGGAACAGAAACCCTCAGGCGACTTACATGCAGAGGCAGAGCCAAATCCAAAGCTGAACCCCGGCAGCTGTGCGAATAAACAAGAGAAAGGGAAATCTCTCCCAGCACCCTCAGGAGCAGCAGATTAAATCTCCACAATCAACTCGATGTACCCTGCATCTGTGGAATACATGAATAGACAATGAATCATCCCAAATTGAGGAGGTGGACTTTGGGAGCAAAGATACATATATATATTTTCCCCCCCTTTTCTCTTTTTGTGAGTGTATATGTGTATTTGTCTGTATAGTTTTGCTTTTACCATTTGTCCTAAGGTTCTGCCTGTCCGTTTTGGGGTTTTTTGTTCTTTTTTTTTTTAAGTATAGTTTTTAACACTTGATACCATTGGTGGATTTGTTTTTTGGTTTGGTTCTCTCTTTTTTTTTCTTTTTTTATTGCTTTTTAATTTTTTTTATTTTTAAAAATTATATTTTATTTTATTACATTTTTTCTTTCTTTTTTTCTCCCTTTTCTTCTGAGCCATGTGGGTCTTTGTGCTCCGGACAGGGTCTTTGTGCTCCGGCCAGGTGTCAGGCCTGTGCTTCTGAGATGGGAGAGCCGAGTTCAACACATTGGTCCACCAGAGACCTCCCGGCTCCACATAATATCAAATGGTGAAAGTTCTCCCAGAGATCTCCATCTCAATGCTAAGATCCAGCCCCACTCAACGACCAGCAAGCTACAGTGCTGGACACCCTATGCCAAACAAATAGCAAGACAGGAACACAACCCCATCCATTGGTAGAGAGGCTGCCTAAAATCATAATTAGGTCACAGGCACCCCAAAACACACCACTGGATTTGGTCCTACCCACCAGAAAGACAAGATCCAGCCTCATCCAGCAGAAAACAGGCACCACTCCGCTCCATCAGGAAACCTACACAACCCACTAAACCAACCTTAGCCACTGGGGTAGACACCAAAAACAACAGAAACAACAAACCTGCAGCTTGCAAAAAGGAGACCCCAAACACAGTAAGTTAAGCAAAATGAGAAGACAGAAACACACAGCAGATGAAGGAGCAAGGTAAAAACCCACCCGACCAAACAAATGAAGAGGAAATAGGCAGTCTACCTGATAAAGAATTCAGAGTAATGATAGTAAAGATAATCCAAAATCTTGGAAATAGAATGGAGAAAATACAAGAAATGTTTAACAAGGACATAGAAGAACTGAAGAGCAAACAAACAATGATGAACAGCACAGTAAATGAAATTAAAAATTCTTTAGAAGGAATCAAGAGCAGAATAACTGAGGCAGAAGAACGGATAAGTGACCTGGAAGATAAATCGTGGAAATAACTACTGCAGAGCAGAATAAAGAATGAAAAGAATTGAGGACAGTCTTAGAGACCTCTGGGACAACATTAAACACACCAGCATTTCAATTATAGGGGTCCCAGAAGAAGAAGAGATAAAGAAAGGGACTGAGAAAATATTTAAAGAGATTGTCATTGAAAATTTCCCTAATATGGGAAAGGAAATAATCAATTCCTGGAAGCACAGAGAGTCCCATACAGGATAAATCCAAGGAGAAACATGCCAAGACGCATATTAATCAAACTATCAAAAATTAAATTCAAAGAAAATACAGTAAAAACAGCAAGGGAAAAACAACAAATAACATACAAGGGAATCCCCATAAGGTTAACAGCTGATGTTTCAGCAGAAACTCTGCAAGCCAGAAGGGAGTGGCAGGACATATTTAAAGTGATGAAAGGGAAAAACCTACAACCAAGATTGCTCTACCCAGCAAAGATCTCATTCAGATTCGACGGAGAAATTAAAACCTTTACAGACAAGCAAAAGCTAAGAGAATTCAGCATCACCAAACTAGCTTTACAACAAATGCTAAAGGAACTTCTCAAGGCAGGAAACACAAGAGGAAGAAAAGACCTATAATAACAAACACAAAACACTTAAGAAAATGGTAATAGGAACATGTTACATAAGGCAAATGCTAACAGCCATAAAAGGGGAAATCGACAGTAGCACAATCATAGTAGGGATCATTAACACCCCAATTTCACCAATGGACAGATCATCCAAATTGAAAATAAATAAGGAAACACAAGCTTTAAATGATACATTAAATACGATGGACTTAATTGATATTTATAGGACATTCCATCCCAATAATTGATATTTATAGGACATTCCATCCCAAAACAACAGAATACACTTTCTTCTCAGGTGCTCATGGAACATTCTCCAGGATAGATCGTATCTTGGGTCACAAATCAAGCCTTACTAAATTTAAGAAAATTGAAATTGTGTCAAGTACCTTTTCTGACCACAATGCTATGAGACTAGATATCAATTACAGGAAAAAATCTGTAAAAAATACAAATGCATGGAGGCTAGACAGTTATTGTTATTAAGTAGTTACACTACTTAATAACCAAGAGATCACTGGTATCACAGAAATATAAATCATTGGAACAGTTTAGAAAGCCCTGAGATAAGCCTATGCAAATATGGTTACCTTATCTTTGATAAAGGAGAGAGAATATATAATGGAGAAAAGACAGTCTCTTCAATAATTGGTGCTGGGAAAACTGGACAACTACATGTAAAATAATGAAATTGGAACACTCCCTAACACCATACACAAAAGTAAACTCAAAATTTATTAAAGACCTAAATGTAAGGCCAGACACAATAAAACTCTTAGTGGAAAACATAGGCAGAACACTCTATGACATAAATCACAGCAAGATCCTTTTTGACAAACCTCCTAGAGAAACGGAAATAAAAACAAAAATAAACAAATGGGACCTAAGGAAACTTAAAAGCTTTTGCACAGCTAAGGAAACCATAAACAAGACAAAAAGACAACCCTCAAAATGGGAGGAAATATTTGCATATGAAGCAAATGACAAAGGATTAATCTGCAAAATTTTCAAGCAGCTCATGTAGCTCAATATCAACCAAACAACCCAATCCAAAAATGGGCAGAAGTCCTAAATAGACAGTTCTCCAAAGAAGATATACAGATTGCCAACAAACACATGAAAGAATGCTCAACATCACTAATCATTAGAGAAATGCAAATCAAAACTACAGTGAGCTATCCCCTCACACCAGTCAAAATGGCCATCATCAAAAAATCTACAAGCAATAAAGGCTGGAGAGCATATGGAGAAATGGGTACCCTCTTGCACTGTTGGTGAGAAGGCAAATTGATACAGCCACTATGGAGAACAGTATGGAGGTTCCTTAAAAAATCTAAAAATAGAACTACCATACGACCCAGAATCCCACTACTGAGAAAACCATAATTCAAAAAGTGTCATGTGCCACAATGTTCATTGCAGCTCTATTTACAATAGCCAGGACATGGAAGCAACCTAAGTGTTCATTGACAAATGAATGGGTAAAGAACATGTGGCACATATATACAATGGAATTATTACTCAGCCATAAAAAGAAACGAAATTGAGTTATTTGTGGTAAGGTGGATGGACCTAGAGTCTGTCATACAGAGTGAAGTAAGTCAGAAAGAGAAAAACAAATATGGTATGCTAACACATATATATGGAATTGAAAAAAACTAAAGAAAAGAAAAAATGGTTCTGAGGACCCTAGGGGCAGGACAGGAATAGAGACGCAATTGTAGAGAATGGACTTGAGGACATGGTGAGGGAGAAGGGTAAGGTGAGACGAAGTGAGAGAGTGGAATAGACTTATATATACTACCAAATATAAGATAGATAGCTAGTGGGAAGCAGCTGCATAGCACAGGGAGATCAGCTCGGTGCTCTGTGACCACCTAGAGGGGTGGGATAGGGAGGGTGGGAGGGAGGGAAATGTGAGAGGGAAGAGCTATGGGAATATATGTGTATGTATAACTGATACACTTTTGTTATAAAGCAGAAACTAACACACCATTGTAAAGCAATTATACTCCAATAAAGATGTTAAGAAAAAAAAAAAGAAATTTACTCTGAAATATTACCTAAGTGAACTTCTGTCATAATGAGCAAGAACAATGATGTACATTTCTTACATATTAGAATTGGGTTGCAGTTTTCTCTATAGTTCAGAAATTTCTTTTTGTATGAAGAATTTCATTCTATTTATATTTTTGTATTTATATTTGTTAGGTGACTGATTTGGTCTATATTTCAGCATGTAATTTTTAGAATAAGTCTAGGTCTTCTGCATGACAGTTAAATATTTTGACTGAGGAAAAGTCACCTGTCCTGTAATCAAAATGCTTTTAGTTGTTTTTCCAATTATATTTTCATCTTGCAAGTTCGATTTTACTTTTCTTTCAGAACTTTTATTTTATTTGAATTAGTATTCCATTTAAGGTCCTATACATTTATAACATGGAGTCATTCTATTTGTGGTTTTCTCTTACACCTGGAATTTAATTCTATGGGGTTTAAACTAAAGCCTGGGATATGTAACAGAACCCTTCCTCCTAGGTAGTACCTGAAATGTAGTGTTTTTACTCCCAGGTTTTCAGTTGGCTAACATATGTGCTCAGTTTTCTACTTTCTCAGCTGTTCCTTTTGAGTAATGACTTGAAGTTTAAAATAGTGCCAGTTGGGTTTCCCTGGTGGCACAGTGGTTGAAAGTCTGCCTGCCAATGCAGGGGACACAGGTTCATGCCCCGGTCCGGGAGGATCCCACATGCCGCGGAGCAGCTGGGCCCGTGAGCCGTGGCCGCTGAGCCTGCACATCCGGAGCCTGTGCTCCGCAATGGGAGAGGCCCCAACAATGAGAGGCCCACACACCACAAAAAATAAAATAAAATAAAATAGTGCCAGTTATTGAACTCAGCTCTTTGGAACATCCCTTCTCTTTGGATTCTTGGTCCTATAATTCTTTGGTGCCTTGAAATTTCTCCAACGCCTTCATTGGAGAACAAAAAGATTTTGTTTTTAATGTTTTGACTGGTGTTTTTAACAGTTCTCAATGAAATGGTTAATCTGAAACAAACTGGTTGTGAGAGCTGCTTACAAAACATCTCCCCAATATTTGCAACTATGGTCTTCTCCTCCTTGAGTAATAACCTCTATTTGGGGCTGAGATGGACATAATGACCTGCTCCAAACAAAGAGAATGCATCAAAAGAGATAGGTTGTAACTTCTGAGATTAGTTTATAAAAGACTGTGACTTCCATCATGTTTGTACTGTTTCTCTCTTGCTGACAGTCTCTCTTAGGTGCTCCATACTTGATCTTTCTGATGAAGCAAGCTGCCATGTTGGAAAGAGCCATGTGATTCTTACCAAATCAAACTTGGGTCTGCTCCCCAGACATGCAGCAAAGCCAATCTACTGACACCGGGTTGTGGTGAAGGAAAGTACAGCATTTATTGCAGGGCGCCAAGCAAGGAGAACATGCACCTTGTTCTCAAAAGACCCAAACTGTCCAATGGCTTTCAGGGAAGGGTTTTTAAAGACAGTGTGAGGTAGAGGGTCATGTGGTGTGTGATCAGCTTGTGCAAAATTCTCTGAATGGTTGATGGCAAGATGACATGGTGATATTTCGGGAATTTCAATCATCAACTTTCTAACTCCAACCTGTCTGGGGTCTATGTGCTTGTGGTCAGCAGTTTCCATATGGTGGGAGCCTGGTTTCTGTAAAAACTTTAAAAACAACTTAGAAATGTACATCAGACATTCAGGATGTCAATTCTTCAGGGAGGATTAAAAGGCCTGTGACTTTGCTATATAGCTGATTTATTGTTTAAATTGTTACCAGTTCTTCTCCCTGACTACTCTTTGTCTCTGCATGTTCTTATTCCTCTGATCATTAACACGTGAGCCAGACTTTTTGAAACTCCAAGAAGTTTCAAGAGACTAAAGTTTTTCTGTAAGCAAGAGGTGGGAACACAAAGAGGTCTGTTACTGAGAAAAACCTTTCTGAGGATTGCTCAGTTTCACAACAGGGAATTGAAGATGAACTAGTCAAGGAACTGAGGATCAGTGAGGAACTGAGGATCTTGGTCCAGCAGTCCACAAGGAATTGAATCTTGCCAAAACCATGTGAGTGAGCTTGGAACTGGATCTATCCCCAGTCAAGGATTAAGATAACAACACTGGCCAATACCTTGATTTCAACCTGTGAGAAACCCTGAAACTAAGGAACCAAATCATCCAAACCCAGTTTCTTGACACACAGAAACTGTGAGAACATACATATGTGACATTTTTAGGGTGCTAAACTGTGGAGTAATTTTTTATGCAGCAATGGATAAGTAATATGCTGATAACCCAATTGCTGGAAGGAAAAAGAGAATTAAAATTTTCAATACCCTTCTTAATTGGATAAATCTTGTCCAATAGTTCCCTCTCCCCATGTGTAAGTGAATGTGACTTAAGGATGTTTGCTTTTTCTTTAATTATTTAAACATTAGCTGAGAATAATACTCTTGTTTCATGGTTTTTCCCCTCTTAGAATTTTGTGGACATTGTTCTCTTGTCTTGGAACTTTGAAAGCTGATGAGAAGAAATGTGTGGCCATTCTTAGTTCTGCTTCTACCAATCATCAACCCACATAAAATCTTTTCTTTATCTACATTATTAGAAACTTCTTATTTATAAGAGCTCTACAGGACAAGTCTCACTGTTGAAAGTTTGTCTATCTATATCTATCTATCTATCTATCTATCTATCTATCTATCTATCTATCTAACCCTCTATCTACAAATGTTGAATGTTAGTTTGAACTGCACCTGCAGTTCTCTTGTCATTCCAGAAAATTTCATATGTTAAACCTTAGGATACTTTTCTATTTGAAGTTGAGTTCTTCCCACTTTTATGTATCCTTTGAATTTACTGATATTATTATAAGTATTTTGTTTACATAAAGCTTCCAGCTTTTTCTCATTGATTTAATTTCCAGTAATGGTAGTGTTTTGGTTCTCTATTTTCTAAAACCACCAATGTCTCTTTCATGTCAATCTGTTGTTTATTATCTAATCTTTAACTCTTATTGAATTGAACTTTTGTTTAATTTAAAATGTTTCCAGGTTTAAAGCTTTTGCAAAGAATGTTATTATCTTCCTTTTTCTCCCTAGACTGGATTCTTTGCATTCTTTTTGTATGCCAGGCAATTTAAAAATTTTGTATTTGTTATGTATTTTAAAAATCTTTATTAAGCATAACATCATCAAATTTCACCAAATTGTCTATTATTATTGAGTTAATTTTCCTTTACTTCCATTTCATCATAGTTAATGCAATTTGATTATCTCAGTTAAATTTTGTGGTTTCTATTCACTTTTATGTATCCTGAGAGTGATAAGCAACTCAACTAAATTTGTGTCAATCTTTCTTGTAATATATTGTTTCTGTTCTTTTTCTGGTGATTTGTTAAATTCCCTGCACAATGCATTTTTTCTAGGTAATAGAGGATAATTTGTACTTACTTTTTCTGACTTTAGATTTTTCTCAATATGTATGAAGTCCTGGTGTTTTTGCTTTTTTCATAGAGAGTTCATGTGAAATATTCACTTGCTCTGCCTGTCTTTTTCCGCAGTTGCTTCTTCCATCCAATTATCAAGAGGAGAAAAAGACATAAGAAAATGTTTTCAGACTTTAGCTACAGATTTGGGGATAATAGTGAATACTTGAAATCTTTTTAAACTCAGCACTAGATCCCATTTTGATGTCATGTGTGTTAGCAGTCTTTTGTAATAACCATTCAGGACTTATTCCTCTTTTATCCTCTTACCACAGCTTTTATTTATTTATTTTATTTTATTTTGTGGTATGCGGGCCTCTCACTGTTGTGACCTCTCCCATTGCGGAGCACAGGCTCCAGACCCGCAGGCTCAGCGGACATAGCTCACGGGCCCAGCCACTCCGCGGCATGTAGGATCTTCCCGGACCGGGGCACGAATCCGTGTCCCCTGCATCAGCAGGTGGACTCTCAACCACTGTGCCACCAGGGAAGCCCACAGCTTTTATTTTATACATATTAAACTTGTCAGGTTTTGGTTTGTCAATTTTTTCTTTTAATTTTGTTTAGTTTAACTCATTTAACTTTACCTGGTAAACCACATATCACTTTTGAGATTAAGAAAAGAGTAAAACTAAAAACACAACTAACCACAATATCTACAATAAGTACTAAATAGGGATAAACTGCCAATTTTTGGTGAAAATGCATAAAAGGAAGAATTATTGTCCTCATCACTGAGTGTACGTATCTATGTTATGGTTATAATTTTCACAGAAAAACTAAAACTTAGTGCATTATTTCTAAATTATTGAGCATTCCACATGGTAGACTCTATATTTAAATGTCAATGCTGACAGAAACAGATGGAGAGTTATACCATGTTCTTGAATTAGAAGAATCAATATTGTGAAAATGACTGTACTACCCAAAGCAATCTCCAGATTCAATGCAATTCCTATCAAATTACCAGTGGCATTGTTTACAGAACTAGAACAAAAAAAATCTTAAAATTTGCATGGAAACACGAAAGACCCCAAATAGCCACAGCAGTCCTGAGGGAAAAAAAATGGAGCTGGAGGAATCAGACTCCCTGACTTCAGACTATACTACAAAGCTACAGTAATCAAGGCAATATGGTACTGGCACAAAAACAGAAATATAGATCAATGGAACAGGATAGAAAGCCCAAGGATAAATCCACACACCTATGGTCAACTAATCTATGACAAAGGAGGTAAGGATATACAATGGAGAAAAGACAGTCTCTTCAATAAGTGGTGCTGGGAAAACTGTACAGCTACATGTAAAAGAATGAAGTTATAACACTCCCTAGCACCATACACAAAAATAAACTCAAAATGGATTAGAGACCTAAATGTAAGGCCAGACACTATAAAATTCTTAGAGGAAAACATAGGAAGAACATTCTTTGACATAAATCACAGCAAGATCTTTTTTGATCTACCTCCTAGAGCAATGAAAATAAAAACAAAAACAAAAGTAAACAAATTAGAGACCTAATGAAACTTAAAAATTTTTGCAAAGCAAAAGAAACTACAAACAAGATGAAAAGACAACCCTCAGAATGGGAGAAAATATTTGCAAATTAATCAACAAAGGATTAATATCCAAAATATATAAACACCTCATGCAACTCAATATTAAAAAGACAAACAACCCAATCCAAAAATGGGCAGAAGACCTAAACAGACATTTCTCCAAAGAAGTCATACAGATGGCCAAGAAGCACATGAAAAGTTGCTCAACATCACTAATTATTAGAGAAATGCATATCAAAGCTACAGTGAGGTATCACCTCACACCAATTAGAATGGACATCATCAGAAAGTCTACAAACATCAAATACTGGAGAGGGTGTGGAGAAAAGGGAACCCTCTTTCACTGTTTGTGGGAATGTAAATTGATACAGTAAATTAGAGACCTAATGAAACTTAAAAATTTTTGCAAAGCAAAAGAAACTACAAACAAGATGAAAAGACAACCCTCAGAATGGGAGAAAATATTTGCAAATTAATCAACAAAGGATTAATATCCAAAATATATAAACACCTCATGCAACTCAATATTAAAAAGACAAACAACCCAATCCAAAAATGGGCAGAAGACCTAAACAGACATTTCTCCAAAGAAGTCATACAGATGGCCAAGAAGCACATGAAAAGTTGCTCAACATCACTAATTATTAGAGAAATGCATATCAAAGCTACAGTGAGGTATCACCTCACACCAATTAGAATGGACATCATCAGAAAGTCTACAAACATCAAATACTGGAGAGGGTGTGGAGAAAAGGGAACCCTCTTTCACTGTTTGTGGGAATGTAAATTGATACAGAGCCACTATGGAGAACAGTATGTAGGTTCCTTAAAAAATTAAAAACAGAATTACCCTATGACCCAGCAATCCACCACTGAGCATATACCCAGAGAAAACCGTAATTCAAAAAGACACACATACTCCAATGTTCACTGCAGCACTCTTTACAATAGCCAGGTCATGGAAACAACCTAAATCCCCATCAACAGACAAATGGATAAAGAAGATGTGGTACATATATACAATGGAATATTACTCAGCCATGAAAAGGAAAGAAGCTGGTCATTTGTAGAGACGTGGATGGATCTAGAGACTGTCATACAGAGTTAAGTAAGTCACAAAGATGAAAACAAAGATCATATATTAATGCATATATGTGGAACCTAGAAAAATGGTACAGATGAATGGGTTTGCAGGGCAGAAATAGAGACACAGATGTAGAGAATAAACGTATGAACACCAAGGGGGGAAAGTGGCGGGGGAGGTGGTGGTCGTGGGATGAATTGTGAGATTGGGATTGACATATATACACTAATATGTATAAAATAAAGAAATAATAACCTGCTGTATAAAAAAATAAATAAAATTAAATTAAAAATTCAAAAAAAAAAAGTCAATCCTAATCCACTGGTATTCTGGAAACTATTACATATAAATTAAAAATTTCAAATTTCCATTATTATTAAAGTGTGCATACAAAATGCATATATAAATTAATTTGACATAAAAACTGTCATTCCAGAACATAACTGTACAGTTTCTTCTATTAAAGTTTGGTGATTGATTACTATAATTAGACTGGTGTTCAACAAAAGCTACTTGAACTAATTATGGAAGAAAAGGAAATCATAAGTCAGAATTAACTTGAAAGAAAATTACAATAAAATGAAACTCGCCTTTTAATTCAAATTTTATAATTGATTGAGTTATTTCATTTGGCAACATTGGATCCTTTCCCATTAATCAGGAAAGCTTTTCATAAAAAGAGCCAATGAAACTTCAGACAGTTAATAACAGTGACCTATTCAAATAGCAACTTGCAAGAGGTATTTTTTTAGGTCAAAACACATCCACCAATGTATCACTGGTCATTTTCATAACAAAGTAAAAAATAGAAGCCCATAATAATAACCCAGTATTTTCTAATTACTCATAGATTAAATAATATATTTATTTGTAAATGAAATATATTTGTATTTTAATTATTTAAAATTGAAATTATAAGTATACTACAGATACTCTCATTTAGGATATTCAATAAATAGAAAATATACTTAGTCATGTATTGTAGATAAACTGAACTGGGAACATTGGAATTTGAACACCATGGCCTATTGCCTTTATAGCTATAGTAACAAGTTGATTCTCTGACAAATGTAGTAGATATTTAATAAATGTTGCACAATAGATATAGTTAATGACAATTTTAAATAACAAAGCAATAAAGATAAGAAATTTAGTAATAATAAATGTAAAAGCCATTTACTGGACACTTGTATGTTTTGAATTCTTAGTTGAGGGCTATAAATATAAACCCATATCTATCATCTATGATTTACATTCTCTCAACAACCTTGAAAGAGGCTTTTATAATGTATATTTTTTAAATGAGGAAACTGAGGCTCCAAGACATTAAGTAACTCACATATAATCACATATTTGTACATGTCAAAATCAGAACTCTAATTGAAATCTGTTTGACCCAAAGTCTGTGTTCTTTTTGTGTACCATGTTATATTTATTTCCGATTGCTCTTTGCTGGAATTATTAGTTGAGCTTATTTATTCTTAATGCTCCCATTTGTGAGCCAATGTTAGTTATTTAAAATTTTTAAGATGTGTGCTATCTGAAAATTATAAAACATGAGAAATCCAATTTCTGATGGAGTTAAAATATAAACACATGCACACACTCACACACATATTTATGTATATATACAGAGTGTTGGGTAACTTTGAATATTCTCTTTAATTTTAGATACTGGATTATGTAATTATCACTCTAGTTAGATTAGAATTTGGATATAAAGTAAAATTCAACCCTGTGATTGTATTCTCAAAGGCATAGTATTACTACAACATGCCATATTGAAAATGCTGCAGTCTGAATTTTAGGCAATTCATCTTGCTGGTATTCAACATGAATTCGCTTGTTGCAGAACAAATGCTCAGCTAAAACAACAACAACAAAAGAAAAACTAAACTAAAGCTTTCACATTAACAAAAATCTCCATGCTGGCTTTTAAAACCAAATTCTTGATTAGGTTCTTGACCATCTTAACAGAAAAACGGTTAACATGTTGATTTATACATATATACATTATATATTATATACATTTTATATACACATGTTTACACACACACATTTGGTGTTTTTTCAAAAGTCTATGTGTATTTATTTTCTTTTAAAAGTAAGGTCTATTGAATGGTCATTAACATACTAATGAATTGGATGGAACACCATTTTATCTCAAATTACGTTTTCAGGAAAACATGACTAAAAACAAATCAAACTGGAGGACAGCATGCTTGTATTATACAGAGAAACAGAACATTATTTTATGTGAAATATATATTAAATTTCTAAATATTGGTTTAGAAAATTAATAACATAATTAAAATATCAAATGTTAAAATTTTCTTTCATGTATCAAGTATTTATTGAACACATACAGTATAATATGAATGGTGTTAAGTGCTGTATATTTATCAATAACAAATTGTACTGCCCTTTTGTATTCTAGTGGGAAATGATAAATGGTCTTCTTGCAAGTTGAATTAAAGAAAATTTATGAGTAGTAGAATTAATATGAGATCTAACTAAAAAATAATCTCATTTACAAAAATATTGTATCTTCTTGGTCATGATGAAATTCACCTGTATTTGTAAACATATCCTCAGTTCTAAATACTTGCTATTTCTATATGCCAGTTGAAAACCTTTCAACTGCAACTAAGAAGCCACCCATCTTATGCACAGTAGGAAAAGTGGAGGCTGGCAATGAAAACGAGTATCATTCTTGGTTAACAGAATTATCAAGTTGGAAAGACTAATAATATATTTTTGTACAGGAAAATGTAATATATATATAAAACAATTATAAAACTAACAACCAAACTACATTTGTAGTTGTTATGAAAGATCTATGAGGAAAATACCTACTTCGCCACCTTTCCAAATCTAGCCTGTACCTCCAACCTCCTACCATTTAAAATGTTTTCCTTTCTTAAAGGAACAGAGAAGATTTAAAACGAGATAATTGTGGGTAAATTGGTTGGGCAGAACTCCCTACCTCTTTCTAGTAAGGTTTTGGTGGCATGTTTGAGCTGAGAGAGTATTTATATATACACAACACTATCAAGAACTACCTGAAATACTCCAGTTTTCGTGAGGGATTTTCCTGATGATGGTCACTTCTCTTTGGTTTGCCATCCATGTGTGGATACATTCAAACTAGTGCAGTGTTATTTTCTTTCTTTTATTTACAAACTATTACATTGTTTCTTATGGATAGTTGTTCCTGGAATATTAATGAAATTTTGAGATAATAAAACAAACATAATTTTAGAAAATTTTCTAGAAATGGATGTAAAAGATGTTTGTTTGTTTCTTTTAATGTTCTAAGTACTTCTGGGTAAGCAGATTAAATAATAATAGTAGATCCAACCTGCAGCTTCCCACTAATCTGGAAGTTTTTTGGTAGAATATGGCTCCAATATTAGTTTATAGATGTCGAGGGACTTTGAAACAAAGATTAAATCTCAGTATAATAAATATGTATAAAATACAGATCACTTGATAATTCAATATTTCTAGTCATCCATATTTCAAGTGATAAAACAATACTTGATAAAATATTAATATTTGAATGGGATGTGAATTGTATTCCACTGACCTAGCCTTGTATTAATGTCTTTTCTGAATATGATTTGCCTCGTGCTGTCAAAGTCCAGGCTAGCTGATGGTGATTGATTTTTGAACAGATTCATATATATGTGGACTTGATATTTCCTGCATTTTTCCTGGAGCCTCTGTTGTGTTATGATATTTTATCAAGATATTTTGTCACATGGTGGTCAAAACCAGTGTAACTTTCAGAGTATGGGGCTAACAATATACAATGCAGCCTAAAATAGAGAGACTGTTCCAACTGTTTTCTGAAGTAAGAGCCATGATCGACTTTGATAACACCTTCAGATTATGTTGCGCCCTTTATTAATTAAAAATTTTGACAATAACATTTGAAATCTAAGGAAAATGGATACATATAAAACAAATTTGTTAGTACCCTTTTGCACAATGAACTCTTCCCTTTTACAGAAGGATTTGTTAGAAATTGTTAAATAACAGAACATCAAATAGTTAGGGACCTCATATTTTCTAGTTCTCCTTCATCTGAATTTCCATCAAGGATAATGACTGGAGTATGACTCATACCCAAGCATCTTGACACTATATATTTCTGCATTATTACATATCTTAAAAATTATCATAAAATAATTACATACAAAATAATTACACCTACAAAATAATTATATATGATTTCTCAAAAAATGTATTTTGAGCAAAATAAGTACTATCTACCCAAATATTTTCTTTGTGCTTTGCAGTTAAATGAGAAAAGGAAAGGAAATGATACCTTTTTCCCATTTCCTACAAAATTCCTTTCCAGAGTAACTAAATGCACATGCTCACTGTCCAGAGAAGTATAAGGTGGGTCTGACTCCCACAGGAAAAAAATGTGAAAAATGAAGAGAGAAGGCAATTTAGCAGACAGGACAGAAAAGTGTACATAGCATTCCAAAACAGTTTTTTAGTCTCTTTGAAAAACTGGAAGGAAATAAAGGCTTCCACAAAAGAACTGAAATGTTTGTTCCCCATATTCCACTCCACATCAAACCCTGATTTCATTCATCATTCTCTTTGCCCACCGTTCCTCAGCCAAATGCTGCTTTCACTCAGAAGCAGAATTTTAGGTCTGTAACTTTCAGATATCCAGCCAGCTTTATAATATAATATTTTCAGCAGCACATGGATGTCAATGCTTCACTCCATTTGTTCTTTCCCCTTTTATCATCAGTACAGCTCAGATGCTGACTTTACCAGCAGAAATGCATATACCATGTGTTTACTCCTGATAATGGCTATCAATGTTTAATTATATTTTAAATTCACAATGGAAAGAAATTATCAGTGTATTGTGGTAAATGTGCTAGGCAAAATCTGTAACAATGTGCTACTGACATTGTTGTTGAATTTTATGACAAAGTTACCAGACTGAAAATCAGTCATGCATGCTCAGAAAATTTACACAGCTCTTTGCCCAACACAAAAGAAGGTTAGTCATTTTTTAACACTAGCATATGATTTCTTGCTCTGCCCTGGATTGGCTTTCTGACCTTGAGCAAGCCAATTATCTTCTCTAGAAACTCAGTTTCCTCTCTTCAAAAAGTTAACATGAAAGGATTAGATCGTGTAATTTCTAAAGTTTCATCCAGGTTTATTACCCTGTTTCTCTGACTAGATAAAAACATCTTTCAGAAGGGTGCTATAAAATAGACGTACTTTTCATATGTCAGTATTTGACATAAATGTGTTTGCTTTACTACTGTTTATAAGTGATACTTATAAATTTGTAAAAGTGGTAATTTTGAGGGTTACAGATAACAATTATGGAGAGATATATGCACAGCACAATGTGGGATAAAATATCTCCTTTTATTATCAACAGCTATATTTTAATAAAGAATAGTGAAGAAATTTGCTCAATCTTCACTGTTTCTTCAAATCTTCATTTTAACTGAAAAATAATTGACCTCAAAAAATTCTCTTATCTTGTTGCCACTAATTAAGTTTTAAGATCTGATTTATCTCTAATATCAAAGAGTGGAAAATTTAATACTCCACAGAAACTGTAATTTAATTCTTCATGGCTATAATGCAATTAATAAAATTAAATGTTGCCACTCCATGACCATTCTTTTTCTTTTTTTGAAACACTTAACATTTTGAGTTTATTTGTATTTTTCAAATACTTTATGCATTTGTTCAAAACTGATTAAATATATAAACCACTATCTTCTTAAATTAGTGATATCACAATTATTTGAATGATGGTCATTCCTAATAAAATCATACATTCTGAATTTTTAATATAAACATTGATAAAACAGTTTCATTTGATCCACACATGCTTACTGAACAGCTCTAACACCTCTTACTAAGAAAAAAAAATACTTTTCTGCCTAGCAACATATTCAAATCCAATACACAATGATTTATTTTCAAAAGCCTGGGATAATAAAAAGATGCATGATAAAATTCTAGTCAAAATTTTGATTTAAATATAAAAGTCATTCATTCATTTATTCATGAATTTGTGCATCTTTATTCATGATTCGTATACCCTCTTTTATTGATTCCCTGGTTGTTGTTGTTGTTTTATTAATAATATACATTTCAAATCAATCTGAGAAACTTGTTAAATCCCATCATATCCTTTCTTTATCAGGGACCATGACCATCATTTAACATAAAAACAGTGCTGATCACTTTGCCACAAATTCATGGGACTTCTCAGCCCTCATTGTTAGAGATCATTTCAATAAACTTTTATTATTGTATTATTATACATTCAAATCAACTTTTCTAAAAATCTCAAATATGTTTTTCCATCAACTTCACTAATTTATATCAGTTCACTTTATGCCGTGCTTCACTCATGTCAAGGTCTTCTGATACAATTCCTTAATATAATTCCAAAAATTTAACTTTATTCTTCTAACAGATTTGAAAGATGTATCTTTACCAGGAGAATATTTGAAACTCTCAAGACCTCTAAATTTTCTTAGCACAACTTTACCCTCATTCTTTCTGTAGTCCTCTATTATATCATGTCGGGGTTTTTTTGTTTTAATTTTTTTAATAGATCTTTATTGGAGTATAATTGCTTCACAATACTGTGTTAGTTTCTGTTGTACAACACAGTGAATCAACCATATGCATACATATGTCTCCATATCTCCTCCCTCTCAAGCCTGCCTCCCATCCTCCCTATCCCACCCCTCTGGGTCATCGCAAGGCACCGAGCTGATCTATACTGCTGTTTTCCACTAGCTAATTATTTTACATTCGGTAGTGTATGTATGTCGATGCTACTCTCACTTTGCCCCAGCTTTTCCCTCCCACCCTGTGTCCTCAAGTCCATTCTATGTGAGTGTATCAGTTTACATTCCCACCAACAGTGCTAGAGGGTTCCCTTTTCACCACACCCTTTCCAGCATTTATTGTTTCTAAATTTTTTGATAATGGCCATTCTGACTGGCATGAGGTGATACCTCATTGTAGTTTTGATTTGCATTTCTCTAATAATTAGTGATGTTGAGCAGCTTTTCATTGCTTCTTGGCCATTCATATGTCTTCCTTGGTTAAATGTCTATTTAGGTCTTCCACCCATTTATTAATTGGATTGTTTGTGTTTTTGTTATTGAGCTCCATGATCTGTTTATATATTTTGGAGATTAATCCTTTGTCTGTTGTTTCATTTGCAAATATTTTCTCCCATTCTGAGGGTTGTCCTTTTGTCTTGTTTATGGTTTCCTTTGCTGTGCAAAACCTTTTAAGTTTGATTAAGTCCCATTTGTTTATTTTTGTTTTTATTTCCGTTACTTTAGGAAGTGTGTCAAAAAAGATCTTGCTCATTCCTATACACCAACAACAAAAAATCAGAAAGATAAATTAAGAAAACACTTCCATTTACCATTGCAAAAAAAGAATAAAATACCTAGGAATAAATCTGTCTAAGGAGGCAAAAGACTTGTACTCAGAAAACTATAAAACACTGATGAAAGTAATCAAAGATGACATAAACAGATGGAGAAATATACCAAGTTCTTGGAATGGAAGAATCAATATTGCAAAAATGACTACACTACCCAAAACAATCTACAGATTCAATGCAATCCCCATCAAACTACTAATGGCATTCTTCAGAGAATTAGAACAAAAAATTTTACAATTCGTATGGAAACACAAAAGACCACAAATAGTGAAAGCAATCTTGAGAAAGAAAAACAGAGCTGGAGGAATCAGGCTCCCCGACTTCAAACTATACCACAAAGCTACAGTAATCAAGATAATATAGTACTGGCACAAAAAACAGAAATATAGACCAATGGTACAGTATAGAAAGCCCAGAGATAAATAAATCCACGCACATATGGTCACCTAATTTATGATAAAGGAGGCAAAAACATACAATGGAGAAAAGACAACCTCTTCATTAAGTGGTGCTGGGAAAACTGGACAGCTACATGTAAAAGAATGAAATTAGAACACTACCTAATGCCATACACAAAAATAAACTCCAAATGGATTAGACAAAAACAGGAAAAACACTCCTTGACATGTACCATGTCTTCTAAGTCGTCTCCCACTTCAGAAGGATTAGTTTTCTTCTTTCATTGGGTCCAGTCTTC